>NC_082648.1:46015298-46327278 GCF_028023285.1 Balaenoptera ricei
AAAAACTCCAACTAAGACATAAGAATAGCTGGCGCCACTGTCTCCCTTACTAGACTATAAGCTAGTATTTTTGTGTTCCCGCAGTAATTAACACAAAGCATGCGACCTTTTTATGAATCAAGGAATAAATAAGGAAAAAACCCCTCCAAAACTATACCTAGACTAAATTACCACCAAGTAACATCATCAAGGAAAGAGGTCAATACATGCTTTGGTGGCTTCTACTGGTAACAGAGCACTGTGATTCTGGGAGGAAGAGGTGGGAATGAGGCCCTTTCATTTACCTGTTGTTGCCACAGTAGGTGGCTGTGCCCCAGACAAATGGGGTGCTGGTCTGTTCCCACAAATCTGCCAAAGGAAGCAAAACATGGTTTGTGGTACTACTAGGTAAAACACCAATTCATGCTAGTTGAATTTGTAAGATGAGAAATAATAAACATAAGTTTAGAGAAGCAAGTAATAACTGATCAAGTACCTGGCTTAAGTGACAGAGTAGCAAGAATTTAATTGAAGGATATAAACACAAGTGACATAAATAATAATAAATGTGCCTAGCAGCAACCAAACACAGATGGTACAACACAATTTATGGAAAAAAACAGATGTAAAGAAGTGCTTTTTCCAATCAAGAGGGATAGGCTGTTCCATGTGTCTGCACAGAGAGACAAATGTGCTTGTATTGGGGCCCAGTAAAAATAACAAGTCATTCTGAACAACATGGTATGTTCATAAAAAAGGAAAATCTTCCTTCTATCTAAAGCAAATGACTTGAGATTTTGACATTGTGAAGAAAAAGATGTAGGAGCACTTCACCTTTATCCCAGTCTTCATCGCAAGGAGGGCACTGCCATGTGCTCTCAGTCAGAGTCTCTTGTCCGAGGTTCCTGGTTTGGCTGACTGCAAGACAATAGAGATTCTGACTTAACAAGGGAACACTGCCAAGTTATTATGTTTAAAGGGGTTAGTGGCTTAAAAGGTTGCAGGGTCTTTGTTTCTGAAAAATGAATGGGATGAAAGCTAATCAGAGGGGTCTTATCCCCTTGCCAACAGAAGACAAGAAAGAGAAGCAGAAACAAAGATGTTTGCCATATTTATGGTAATAAAAGAATTTTCATTTTTAGATGAATTATTAGTAAAATGAAATCAGGTTGTTCAGAAGAGAAAGCAGTCTGACAAACACCACCTGACAACCTTTTGCTGCTAAAATAGAAATCTCAAAGGCAGAAAACCACTGTTCTTCTGAAATGATGAAAGCCAAAATCAAGGTGATAACGTAGCATCATATAAATTTGAAGGGGCTAACCTCCAACACAGAAACATTTAGCTAGTCAGTCTTACCTACATCCTGCTCAATACAGCTTTTGTCATCACAGCTTGAGATATGATGACTGATTTCAGCCCGAGGAACCTGATGGCGAGCATTGAAGGGACAAGTAGCCAGTTTGTCTGCGACGTCAGGATGATTCTGTGAAAAAAAATTAAAGGGGTCCGTCAATAAACTTGTGGCTTAACTTGGTAGGTAAACTCATAGTAGAACATTAAGAGGGAATTATTTATCACTCATATGGACCATAGAGACATTACCTCAGAATCATCAAAAGCTAAGCCTCTTTGTTATGATTATAAAGACTGACAACACAGATACTGGGGTTAAAGTGGCTTATATGGAAGTAAACAGTGAATTTAGGATGGGGTATTTGAAACATATCTTCACCCCGTTTACTTCTCAGGGTCACAAGATTCAGGCGGCACAGCCTGTAATGGTAGAGCTCTCTGGACGTCTTTGAAAGCTGATATTCAGGATGAACAGCAACACTAAAACACACTTAGTCTGCATTGCAGTAGTGCCCCTGCTACTGCAGTACAATAGTGCAGGAAAACAGCTGTTGGAAGGGAGCTGCAGAAGAGGCAAACCCAATGATTTTTCAGATTAACACAGGAACGCTTATTTAAAGTAATGATGCCTGAAATGAGGCTCTGAACAATTTGACCTTTATTTCAGCTATTTCACTAAGGAAAAGCCCAAATGATAGAGAACTCTGCTGACCAAGTTCCTTATTTTAATACAAAACAAGAAAACAAAACAAAATGTTTAATATCACCCAAATCCTATGGTAAGTTTACCAGCAATTAAGAAATTTATCAGGAGAAGCAAAAGATATATCATAAATGATACTCAAAAAAGTAAAAATAATGTAAAGTGGGGAGAAGGGTGGAAAAAAATAGGGGATGGAGAAAATTGTGAGGGCAGGTATCTCCATGATTTTTGTAAGGGATATCAGGCAATCGAATGCAAAGGTTTTGTAGCTGAAGATTAAGAGCATTAGAATAGGGGAGTTATGACAATGTCTTTTTACCACTTGGATCCCTTTCCCAACCTTTATCCTCGGAACATTTTTGAGAGCCTAGGGGAGGAAGTTGTGGTAGTATTTGCTAGTCCATATTGCCCAGGTTCAACCTTAAGGAATCCTTGCTCTAGAGATTAAAAGGAGCTGAGAAATAATCAACAATGGCATTATAATCATGTCTCCAGGACTGCAAGAGAAACATCCTTTGAAGAATGTTAATGCATACTTGAATTGTATGCAGATTTAGATTAAATACCAAAATTGTTTTCCAAGCATAAATCCTGGCAGAACTTTGGCCTCTGTATCTGACATCTATATTCTAACAATCCTTTCAAACTGCCTCAATTAATATATCAGCATTAAACTAGCTTACATCAGCTAAGTCTACAAAAGGGTGACCAGAGAAAAAAAAATCTTTGAGCTGTTTTTTTTTCCCCCAAAGATGCTTACTGTTGAAACTTGGAGAAACAGTTATTTTTAGGAATGATCTTTTCTTGGGTTAACCTCTAGCTGTTCAACTTCTCTAAAATTTCTAAACAAACAAACAAAAAAATCAGAAATAAGTGTATTACAATACTCAATCCTTATCAGGACAATGAACACATCAAATTCACAAGGCAAGAAGGATTTCTCACTGCTAGCAAAAATTAGTGTTTCCTCTGTTTTACAAAGGCTGCGAAGACTCTAGAGAAGCTGTCTATGAAGGGTGCTCTGTCACTAGTGGGGGGAAAAACCAAAACAAGAAAAAACTTACATATCCAAGAAATAAACAAATTCTTTTCTGTAAATATTGGTATTTAACCCAAAGCAATTCTGGCATTCAGTTAAAACATTTATGTTAAAATTATTTGATATTTACAAAATTTGGCTTTTAAAAAGAACTCAGGAGGGCATCACAGGGCAAATTAAGAAAATAATACCCTACCTTTCTGCACTTGATAAGATGATAAGGAAACCTGCAGGCCCTGATCTGGTGGTTTTTATCATAGGGGCATTGTAACAGCTTTTCAGGGTCCAGGGTATCGACTGAAAGAGAGAATAATAGGGTAAGTATACAGCTTAACAGGCCCTTGTAAAACTTCAGCATCCCTGGCACATTGGATTTTTTCAACAGAATCTGTAAGAGTTGAACAAGACAGTCTAACGACGGCTTGGAATTTTTTTTTTAAAAGGGTGACTAAACATCTGAAAATAAAAATGTAACTGTGAGAAGATAAAACTGCGTTATCATCGAATCTTCATTAAGTCCAGCAAAACCAGCAATCATGGGGTGGGGTCCTAGTTCAGATTTGGTTGTACATAAATATTGTTGTTTTCATTGTTGGTTATCCTTATTATAAACAAAAAAATTAAATGAAACATCTTTTCCTTTTCTAAAAGTGCTAATTCAGGGTCATAGGACTTCCGTGGTGGCGCAGTGGTTAAGAGTCTGTCTGCCGGTGCAGAGGACACGAGTTCGAGCCCTGGTCCGGGAAGATCCCATGTGCCACAGAGCAACTAAGCCCGTGCACCACAACTACCGAACCTGCGCTCTAGAGCCTGCGAGCCACAACTACTGAGCCCGCATGCCAAAACTACTGAAGCCCACGTGCTCTAGGGCCTGCGTGCCGCCACTACTGAGCCCATGTGCTGCAATTACTGAAGCCCGTGTGCCTAGAGTCCATGCTCCACAACGAGAAGCCACCGCAATGAGAGGCCCGCGCACTGCAACGAAGAGTAGCCCCTGCTCGCCGCAACTAGAGAAAGCCCACGCGCAGCAATGAAGACCCAACGCAGCCAAAAAGAAAAAAAAGTGCTAATTCAGGGTCATTCTTATCTCTAGCTAGTTCAACCAGAGCTTCCCAGCCAGTATGTTGAAAGTTGGAATGGACAGTGTACTGATACACTGCTGTGGGGGTCCATTGCACACGTGTCCCCTATCCCCCAACCAGTCCTAGGTAAGTTGAGGGTAGTGAATCCCCTACACTAGCATCCCTGTCTATTTACTAGTATGCTATGACATGAAAAAAGTTGGTAAGCATTGCTCTATATCAGTTATACATTCTATGGAAGCTTGAGAAATATTCATTGATAGATTTCTTTTTCGTCTGTCTGCTTTAATGTACTTCTATAAGTAGTTCCTGATCTCGGTTAATCTAGTTACCTCTCAAATGAAACCAATACCTTTACCAGATCGGTGGTTTTACTTTTCATATTTTGGAACATAATGAGAAAAAGACACAGAATTCTTTAACCTAGTGATTATCAAATTGGCCAGATAAAAAAGTAGAATAATCTGCAAAAAGAGAACCTTAAGTTAAGACAACTGCAGACACCTTAACGGGGCTGCTGTGTGAAAGAAAGCCCCTAACCTATATCACGCTATTTAAAAGTACCCTTAGAAGACTATACTTTTAGGGACCATTTCAATAGTGTGAATAGAAACTAGAGAAGTTTCTCTGAACGTGTAAAACTATCCTTATGTTCTGCAAAATGTCCAGACTGAGCCCCAAATTTTAAGAAGCCTGGTTAAAGAAGGGAAATTAAATGGTTAAGCACATTCTGAATATATTATGAGGACAAGAGGCAACCTAATAAAATGCTGTTGCCACCACACTGAAGGCAATAATAAAAGTGAAATAAGATAAACAATTCACATTTGATAAGAAGCTTATAAACCAGGAGACTGCTATGAAAATCAGAAGCTAGTGGGGAATTGAAACAGACAGCTTCACTGGAAGAGTGGTAAACATGGGATAAATTGCTAACCATGATGGTGATGCAAATGAGCCAGAAAGGTGACTTGAAGGACAGAATGAATAGGAACGAAAAGTCTTAAAGGACAAGCAGGCTTATTATGCCAGCCAGGCTCATCCTGACCAGCAATCTTTTCATATTTCTGAAGCTCCAGGAAGAGTTTACAGATGAAATTCTTGTTAGTTTTCCTTCATTTAATCCATTCCATCACTAGCAAATGATAGGCCATGTCAGCAGCTGACAGACTGGACGTACTTTATGATTCATACACATTTTACTGCCCATACAGTGGTATTCATCAGAGTTGATAATGATAGCTTCCTACCAAAATGCTTTACTTTTTGGTCTCTGATAACTTAGGTCAGCTCTAAACTGGTTTTTTAGATTAAAATTTTATTTTTAATTAAAAATTTTTAACGGTAATAAGATACACATAACGTAAAATTTATCTTAACCATTTTAAAGTATACAGTTCAGTGGTGTTAAGTATATTCACACTGTTGTGCAACCAACCTCCAGAAATTTTCATCTTGCAAAACTGAAACTCTATACCCATTAAATAACTCCCATTTCCTCCTCCCTGTAAACCCTGGCAACCACTATTCTACTTTTTGTTTCTATGAGTTTCACTATTCTAGACACTTCATATATGTGAAATCATATGGTATGTCTTTTTGTAACTGATTTGTTTCACTTCCCACAGTGTCCTCAAAGTTCATCCACAGTGTAGCCTGTGACAAGATTTCCTGTACCTATTTTGCCATTTGCTTTCTTTTAACTTAACATATCTTAGAGCTCCTTCTATGTCAGTATGTTAAGAAATGTTTCACTGCTGCATACGGATGTACCATAGATTCTTAATCAGTTCCCTTACAGATAGACATTTAAGTTGTTTCCAGTTTTTTACTATTATATACAATGCTGTGACTAGCAATCTAACATATACTTCTTTGTGCATTGTACGAGTATTTCCCTTGGGCAGATACCTAAGAGTGCTACACGAAGTATATATGCATTTAAAGTTGTAATGAATACTATCGAACTGCTCAGCAAAAATCTTGAGTGGCTTTCTGGGAATATAACTTAATTTGGAAAACAAAGCAGGCCCTCTGGACAACCTTCCTCCAAGAGCGTAGACTCAGATGTTCCTCACACTTGCATAGGGCCCAGAACCCATGGTGAGAAATGGAGGAAACTTCACGGAAATAAGGAACTAGACTTGACGAGAGTATCATCAGCTAAGAGATACCGCCCAAAGACAGAAGAAGCTGGAGATCTTCAGGAATCTATCAGATTAACGTTAGAGTTTTAGGTCACTTTGGGAAAAAGGTCAAACATATTCTAAAGCACTGTTTCTCACTTTAACATGATTCCTGGTGTTAAATCACTTGGGGACTGTGTTAAAATACACATTCTGATTCAGCAGGTTTGAGATGAGGCCTGAGGTTGTGCATTTCTAACCTACTTCCAGGTGATATTTTTCTTTTTTTTTCTTTTTTTTAAGTCTTAAAACACTGAAGCTTTATTAAGAAAGACATAGATAAACAGAAATGCTATAGACTTAAAGGAGTTGATTCTTCACAAGCCAACTTATTAAACTTAATCACAAAACTTAAATAAAATTGTAAACATACAGCAAAATTCACCATTTCCTTCTTTCTTTAACAAACATCTACTGATTATCACTATGTAAAAAAATTTCCGTTATGTAGCAATACAGTAATTAAAAGAACCAGGTGATATTTTTCTAAGAAAAAAGAAAATCACCACTGACAAAAGTAATGAATAGAGATATAAAGGGGAGATGTTGCTTTCTAATTTAATAGAGTAGTAAGCTTCCAAGAATAAATAAATATAAATCTCTCATATCTATCTCACATGGAAATCTCAGATTTTAATTAACATATTTTTAGAAAAATTAAGGGGGTGAAGGAGGAAGCCCTACGGAAGATCAAGGAGGATGAGATCCATTATTCTCAAAGTACGGTCCTCAGATTAGCATCATCACCTGGGAACATGTTAGAAGTGCAAATTCTTGGGTCCCAGACCTTCTGAATCAAAAATTTTGGGGGTGGGGTCCAGCAACCTGTGTTTTAACAAGCCTCCCAGGTGATTCTGCTGCATGCTAAAGTTTAAGAATCTCTATTGTAGATATTTAATAAAGATTGTTTCCATGTAGTTTCTACATGTTGGTGATAAAGTTTCTACTGGACTCTTCCTTGAAGGTAGAATGGGACTAAAATACCCTTTAGTTAGAACTTATTAATTATAGAGATTCTGAACAAGACAGAAAGTAGGAAACAAAGGAGGCCTTGTTGACGAGTTTCATCCACTCAGATGTTCCTCAAACTTGGTCAGGGTCTAGAAACCATGGTGCTTTGTAGCAGCAAGTAGGGCACTACATACAAACAACATATAAGACTCTGGTTCTGACTCTGTCCCCAACTAACTATGTAACTTTAGGACAAATCAATTAATCTAGGTTCTGTTTTCTCAGTTGTAAAATTCGAACGTTGAATGAATGATTTTTCAGGTCTCTTTTGGTGCTACACTTGTATGATCCTAGGTCTCCTGGTTCCCATTTGATTTGTTGGGCCATCTAGATTCCTGGATCACTTGAGAAACAAGAATCCTCCCTAGGATTTCTTTAAGTCTAAAAACGCAGTGTACATCAACATTATGTATATCATATTATCCCACAAAATAGAAAGAAACCAGTTAGTTAGTTAATGACTATCCCTGTGTCATTAACAGGAGAAACTGAAGTCCTGAGGAATGAAAATGCTTCATTTAATAAAAATATAGTTTAACACTATGGTGTTAAACACTATGGTGTTAAACACACTATGGTGTGGTGTCCCAACCACAGCTTTCTCAAAGCTTGATGACTTCTCATACTTCTTTCTTTAAATTTCAAGTGTCGTATTTCAAATTTGGACATTTCTCTACATTACTAAAACGGTCTCTGGGGAGACCTTTTCTTCTCAGCAGTCTGGCGAGAAAAGTGAATCTTTCCCAACACAGTAAAAGTCTTGTCAGACAGAAAACTACATGTTAGTAATTTAACTTATTTTCTAAAAGCAACAAGAAGTACGTACTGTAAGTGTCTTCCATGTTGGAAATGAAGGAGCCAAATCCAAGTGCTGGGGGGGAAAAAAAAGCAGTGGATCAGGGAATCAGAAATGAAATGTATCAAAAGTAGCCCTAAGAAGTGGAGTCAAACTTGGATTCAAACTAGAATTGAAGTCACCCAAGTTCAATATAAAAAACCCTTATAGCACCTCCCTCCCCCTCAATAAGTTTCTCCCCTTGAAGGCATTCTTTACTACTTTGAACCATTTTAACATCATTGCCCAATTCACACTCTTGGAATAAATTCTAGGGCTCACAGTTAAGAAAAACCAAATATGACTACTAAAACTGTATTCAGGTGATAAGATGTCAGTCTATTTTAAGTGCCATTACAACACCCTGTCACTGTTTACCATCTATTAGGGTTTGATGCTATTTAACATTAGAGGGGGCAAGTCAAGCCCACAAGAATACTGTTATTTAAACTTCAGGATAAACAAAGGAAAAGGGTACTATTTTAAAGCTCTCCTCTCAAGTCCTCAAAAATACAGGATGGGCAGGCTGCCAGTCTTGCTTCTCCCCCGGGGACCTGGGGATGCTGGAAGCCTGTGTCAGACTATACACTCAATCCATCCAATATGTCCAGAGACGTTCTAGTTTACTATTTCTACGACTTTTCTTAAACATGATTAGGAAGTACCATACTTTTTCCAGTGATGCTTTACCCCCCTCCCCAAATCTCCTATGCTAAAATGGATAGACTTGGTAATGTAAATCTCTCCAGTTAATACTCATTCCCTCTATGCATTGAGGAAAAACTTCTGAATGTTACGACTCGAGAACTATCCATTTTATAGTTGACAGTCATAAAAGAACAAGTCTGTAGCAGAAATGTGGAAGATTAAAAGACAAATGTTTTTTTAGTTTCAGTCCTCTTCCACCTGAGATTCCCCCCTATTGAGCTCTGTGATTAAATAAACTTATCATTATGGAAAAGACTAAATTTATATAAAACCATCTCCATAGGAAACTTCTGAAAACTGGCTAGGTTTACATCTATTGCCTCTAGAGCCAGCTCTCCTTTGCCTCCTCATACAATTCCACACCCCTTCCCCCCATTCTATGACATAAGCAGCCTTGGAACCTATGATAGGAAATACAAGTGATCAGCTGGAACTCGTTTAGTAATTTGCTGCAGAGTTCATTTGTAAATGACAATCATCGGTGAAACTGTCATAAAAAATATTTTTCATGTCTGGATTAAGAAATTCTGACATTCCTTTTGACATGTTACACATAGTAACTTTATACTTTTTCAACAAAAATAAAAGAGAATTGGAAGAAAGAATCAAGCAATATGTTTCTTGATTTTAAGTCCTTTAAAGGAGCGATCAGTGCCGGATTCAGCAACTTGTAGGGAGCCATCCTATCCTTTGGGGGCAAAAAGACTAAATTACACAAGATTAAGGGCACTGGAACCTATAGCCTCATCATTCAGCCCTGTCCATCTAAGTATCTTCCGTATTAAACTGTTAACAAGTGAGTCTTTTACGTTTTCCCTAGTACTAGACAGCGGTGTAATGGACAAATGACACTCAGCAGTCAAGCTTGGGGGCTGGTTGCAGCCTGAAGCAACTGGTTACACTCTTAACCGAGCTGGGGTCTCGGTAAAACCATCATTTTTCTTCCTTTAAACAAAACAGTCAGAGTCGATTTAAACAATGGGACTAAACAGGAGAAGGTGGGGAAGATGGTTAACTTAAAAGAATGGAGACACAGGAGCCAGGGAGGACCTCGAGGGGACGAAGCAGCGGCAGCACCACCGGTTGCCAAAACAGCCGCGCTAAGAACCCACGAGGCCGAAAGCTCTGGGCAGAAAAGGGAAGATACTAGAAGGTGAAGGTATCCCAGCCCACTAAAGGTGAGGTCTTTGGAGGCCCCAAGCCGGGGCCCGCGCGTCATTCCTACCTTGGCCGAGACACACTCTGCTCACACCCGCCTTCACCCCACGCCCGCGCCCAGCAACGCTCACTTCCGGCCCCTGACGTTAGGGGGTGGGGCTCCCACTTCCTGTGACGGAGGCGGGGTTCTGACCGAGCGAGGCGCGGGCTCCGCAGAGGGTCTCCTCGGCCCTCCTTCCTCGGCTCTCCCACCCCTGCCCCCCACTTCGGGCCGTCGTTCTCTGGCCCCTGGAATTACCGTGGCCTTGCGTGGGTGGAACTCGCGCAGCCCTGCCGGGCTCTGGGGTGGCCATCTTAGAAAGGAGAACGAGTGCTGAGACCTGGGCGCTCGAGGAGGGCCGGGACTCGTTAGGGGTCGATGGATGGGTACTGGTGAGAACGAAGCCTTGTTTGTGGAAGTTGTCCAGAGAGAAAGATAATTTAGATTTTGACTGGAAGGAAGAGGAAAATTGAAAAGGAGATAAGCAGACACAACAGGCCCCCCTCCCCCCCCCACGCCAACCCCCCAAAACGAATCACCAAGGACGGGTCTTCGTTTCTGTGCGAGGGCTTCCTCTAGTTGCAGCAAGCGGGGGCCACTCTTCATCGTGGTGCGCGGGCCTCTCACTATCGTGGCCTCTCTTGTTGCGGAGCACAGGCTCCAGACGCTCAGGCTCAGTAGTTGTGGCTCACGGGCCTAGTTGCTCCGCGGCATGTGGGATCCTCCCAGACCAGGGCTCGAACCCGTGTCCCCTGCATTGGCAGGCGGATTCTCAACCACTGCGCCACCAGAGAAGCCCTAGTTGTTTTTGTTTAGCACTCGTTGTAGGTAGAATTTCAAATTTCAAAAGTTGATAATGGTTTTATCTGAGAATGCGTGGTAGGATGGATGCCCTAGTCAGATTAAAGCGAGTTTTAGAGTTGAGGAGAGAGCTCGAGGTAAAAAGGGCCAGAAAGTTATAATTTGATAGTGGAAAACGAAACATATATTGTGAGCCTTTGTTCTGGAAACTGTGAAACCACAAAAAAAAAAAAAAAGGTGCAAGCCGTGGTTCTTGTCTCCAAGGTGCTAGGAAAATAGGCCCCAAAGTGAAAGGTTAAATGGTAGTGTAACAGATGCCAAGAAAGTTGTTGAGACTGTAAATTAATATTAGGAGGAAATCAATGGGACCCAGAGTCACCTGGGGAAGGCTTTGAGAAAAAAGGACGTGTGGCCTTTGAAGATTAGACAGAAAAAATGAAGAGATTGACACTACAGGTAGATCTGGTAATAATAGTTTTCAAAACCAAGAAGAAAAAGATGTGATATGACAAATTTTTGTATTGCCCAAGGTAGGCAGTCTGGGAGCTCAGTCTGGGTGCTGAAATATTGGGGGTTTTAGAACATTTCAGTGACTTCTGGAGCCTACATATGATTTAGGAGAACTTATCCTGACAGCACGAACTTAACGTGGCTTCAGTGAAAAGTGTCGTGGGACATTTTATCTTTACATGAATAATATGTAAACATTGTTATCGGGTTTTTTTTGTTTTTTTTTTTGTGCGCGCCACGCGGCTTGCAGGATCCTAGTTTCCTGTCCGGGGATGGAACCCAAGCACCCTGCACTGGAAACGCGGAGTCTTGACCACTGGACTGCCAGGGAAGTCCTGTTTTTTGTTTAATTATCATCCCTTGGGCTGAAGAGAGTGTGCTTCACAGCCTTTGGTTCATATTAAGACCCTAAAAAAGAAATGCGTTGATGCAAGCAGAGCACAAGCCATTCTTGTTGCAGGCTACTGGTTTTTTTTTTTTTAATAAATTAATTAATTTATTTATTTTTGGCTGCATTGGGTCTTCATTGCTGCACGCAGGGTTTAGTTGCGTCAAGCGGGGGATACTCTTCGTTGCGGTGCGTGGCCTTCTCATTGCGGTGGCTTCTCTTGTTGTGGAACACGGGCTCTGGGCACGCGGGTTTCAGTAGTTGTGACACGTGGACTCTAGAGTACAGGCTCAGTATTTGTGGCGCACAGGCTTAGTTGCTCCGCGGCATGTGGGATCTTCCCGGACCAGGGCTGGAACCCACGTGCCTTGCGTTGGTAGGCGGATTCTTACCCACTGCGCCACCAGGGAAGCCCGGCTACTGGTTCTTAATCTTGCCTGCACATTAGAATCATCTGGGGAGATTTTAAAACATATTGTGCCACGTTCCCCTCCCAGACCAATTAAAAGGTTGGGCATAGTTATTTTTAAAAATCTACCCAGATGATCTAACGTGCAGTCAGGGTTAAGAACCACTGACCTAGGCACTGTTTTGAACTTACAAAAGCTGTTGTTCACCTGGGTGGCCTAGATGATTCTTGTGAAGGAGGAGCAAGCTGTTAAAGTGCTTCTTGAAAGATGATTGCTAAGAATGAAAGCTTCCTTACAAGCTTAGCACAAAGCATTTTAGAAAAAGCTGCTGTTTTGGCAAATCAGTTTCAGATTGTTAGGAGTATCTTAACGTAATCTTTACGAAATCCTAAACCTTAAACCTCTGGATTTATCACAGCATTATTCATGCAGAATTAGTGGGGCCACTGTGACTTGAAATGAAATGTGATTTTTCAGGCTTTATTTATTAGTTATTTTTTTTGGCCGTGTTGGGTCTTCATTGCCGCACACGGGCTTTCTCTAGTTGCGGCGAGTGGGGGGCTGCTCATTGTTGCAGTGCGAGGGCTTCTGATTGCAGTGGCTTCTCTTGTTGTGGAGCACAGGCTCTAGGTGCATGGGCTTCGGTAGTTGTGGCTCGCGGGCTCTAGGGTGCAGGCTCAGTAGTTGTGGTGCACAGGCTTAGTTGCTCTGCGGCATGTGGGATCTTCCTGGACCAGGGCTCGAACTCGTGTCCCCTGCACTGGCAGGCGGATTCTTAACCACTGTGCCACCAGGGAAGCTCGGTTTTTCAGACTTTAAATTGAGGTTTTAAAAAAAAAAAAAAAAAAAAAAATTGAGGTAATCTGGTGAAATTGTTGACACTGTTTCTGTGACCCATCTGAACTTTTCATTCAGATACCTGCAGGTTGAAATTTCTGGGGAAGAAAGAGCTAAGAGCTTGAGAGGACGGGGAGTGGGTACCAAACCAGAATCCAAAGTCAGGCTTCAGTGCATTCAGTAATGCCTTGTCAGGGTGACAGGATCCTCAACTGATAAAGCTGTTCCATTTAGCACCAGTGAATGAGCCCACTGACTTTCAAACAAACAAACAAAAGAACCAAACCTGTCTTTCAGTGGTGGAGATATTAAAATAAAAATGCACCACACATCTATTCTTTCTATCCTTAAATGCTTTGTTCATTCCTTTCCAACCCAGAAAGTTCCTGCTTTATCTGATATCCCTGCTGAGCTTTCCTTCAGACTGATTTTCCAGCCAGGTTGAATGTATTTGAAAAGGAAAAAAAAAAAGAGAGACCAAGGCATTTACACAGGGTCATTCTAAGAGCTAGTTGGGATTAATACCCTAAACTGAATCTGATCTTTGCTGGTTCTATCTCTGGATATGCTTGCACATATGCATATCTCTAGATATGCTTGCATTTATCCCTAAATTATAAATTATATTTTTAGAGTTATTAGTTAAAAATAAAGACTGAACTAATGAGTTAAGCGACAGATCTGTATGCTAATGACTGAAAAAACAAACCCAACTTTGTTAGAAGATGAGTTTTCTCAGTTTTTAGGATTGAAGGAATCCCAGTAGTCTTTCAGATTCTTTAGAGATTTTCAGTGTTTCAGAAAGCCTGATAAAACTTAAACTTTTGCCCATCAGAAGACTAAAACATTAAATTTCTTTGTTTTTGTCTTAAATTTTATCAACTAAGTCCTGGTTCCCTCATCTAATTATGATTTCTGATTGGTTGTTAAGTGTATAATTTAAAATAGGAAAATTATTCAATAAATGCAGTTGCAAAATATTTCAAAAAGAGATCTATGGGGGAACATAATAGATGTTCTCATTGGTGAGGTTAGATTGGGAGGTATTGCTGTAGAGGAGGGTGAGAAGTTGGGGCTGGTTACAATTTTTCAGGCAAAGTAGCAGGGAGAGGTGTTCCCACCAGGGAGCCATTGAAAATAAATTTATGTTTAAAAAAGGGTCATTAATGAGAGTTTGCCAAGAATAGCCAGCAACCCCCTCCACAAACACAGGATGATACAGGATAAAAGAAAAACAAGTAGTGACTTTTTTATTTTTGTCTTTAAATTCATTCTGTGTCCTAATATGTAAATATTATATAGCTGTGTAATCCACGTTGCCTGTAATAGTTGCCAGTGTACTCGAGCAATCTGTTCTCTGTGTTTTTCCTTGACTTCTAGGTAATTTCTTTCCCTGGGACTCAGCAACAAATAGCCCCTCATGCCCTTTCTGGTGCTGGCATGTAAGATGTAAATTGTAAGTCCAAGTTTGCAAACCATGGTTAGTATTGTTTTGGCAAGGCTTAATGAATAGATAGGTAAGAAAATGGAAACTTCTTAAAAGTTTGTTGAAAAGATGGTAGAATGGCAGAATTACGCTAAGGAAATTTTACCTTCTAATAATTGCGCAAAGGGCTAGTCTTGTATGGAACAGTTCTAAAATTCCAATACTACTCTTCTTCTGATGTTACTTTAAGGAATGTCAAATGTTTAAACCCAAGGGTCATTTTCTTTTTGAAGCCTTCTCCTAAGCTCTGCCTGGGATTAAGTTCTTATGTTTTCTTATAACCTCCTTTCCTCCCAGCACTTAAACTGCGTGTCATACCAGTTGTTCTCAGAGTGTGATCTCCAGACCAGCAGCATCAGCGTCACTTGGGAACTTGAGAAAAATGCAGATTCTTGGGCCTTACTACTGAATCAGAAACTCAGGGGTGAGATGCCCTACAATTTTTTTTTTTTTTTTAAACAACAGCTCCTGTTTATTTTTTAATTTTTATTTATTTATTTTATTTATGGCTGTGTTGGGTCTTCATTTCTGTGCGAGGGTTTTCTCTAGTTGCGGCAAGTGGGGGCCACTCTTCATCGCGGTGCGCGGGCCTCTCACTATTGCGGCCTCTCTTGTTGCGGAGCACAGGCTCCAGACGCGCAGGCTCAGCAATTGTGGCTCACGGGCCCAGTTGTTCCGCGGCATGTGGGATCTTCCCAGACTAGGGCTCGAACCCGTGTCCCCTGCATTAGCAGGCAGATTCTCAACCACTGCGCCACCAGGGAAGCCCGAGATGCCCTACAATCTTTGTTTTAATAAGCCCTCCAAGTGATTTTGATATCCACTGAAGTTTGAGAACTGTTGCCTTATATTAACTATAGTTGTCAACATTTTTCCCTCATAATGAACCAAGGCCACTACAGTTCTTTTTTTTTTTATAAATTTATTTATTTTTATTTATTTTTGGCTGCATTGGGTCTTTGTTGCTGCACGCAGGCTTTGTCTTTCCCCTGTTGTGGTGAGCAGGGGCTTCTCATTGTGGTGGCTTCTCTTGTTGCGGAGCACAGCCTCTAGGTGTGCAGGCTTCAGTAGTTGTGGCACGTGGGCTCAGTAGTTGTGACTCGCAGGCTCCGTAGTTGTGGCACACAGGCTTAGTTGCTCCGCGGCATGTGGGATCTTCCTGGACCAGGGCTCGAACCCGTGTCCCCTGCGTTAGCAGGTGGATTCTTAACCACTGTGCCACCAGGGAAGCCCCTACTATAGTTCTTAACATACTGTCCCAAACTTAGTAGATACTTGATTATTTGACTTGAGAGCACAGGTATATTTTGTCAGGGGCTGCAGCAACTGTAAGACATCATCTGTCTTATAAGAGAATACGTGGGAAGAAGAGACTAAAATATTTGAGGTTGTTTTCTTTCCCTTTTTTATACCACAGCTGCTTGGAAAGCCCGAACAAAAAGGCCCATAAAGTATGGACCAACAAAAGGATAAAAGATGCGGAACCAATGAGATATGTTTTGGTACGTATCTAGGACATGAGTAATGGTCCTTAGCAATTTTTTCCCCATAGTTCATACTGTGAAAGTAAGAGTAGAAACTCTAAAACCTGATTTTAGGGATGAAACTTTATAGCCAGAAAGTCTTATTACTGTTACACAAACATAATTTAAATCACCTTGATAGAACTTTTCTGTGAAGATGAGTGAACCTGGTTACCAAGGGTTTTGAAAGGTTGATTTTTTTTCAGTATAAATATTTAGCCCAGAGTACTGAATCTCTTTTACTACACCATGGGTATAAAGTATAGATTCTCCACATTCAGCAGCTTTGATTTTGTATGGGCATAGGACTAGTACATAGTAAGATCATGCCTCTCCTAAAGCATATTATAGTTTAATAGTAATAAATCAGAATGAAAGGAGGTTAAAAGGAGACATAAGCCACCTGTTATGGGAGCCTGGGGGAATAGTTAGGACTTTGGGGAATGTAGGCAAGCTTTGAGGCAATTATTTTTAAACTTTGCTTTTTTTAAAAAGTATTTTTCCATAAGTTAATTTGGTCTTTTTGAAGCTTTGACCAAATGTTATGTTAGAAACCAAAAGAAGTGATTCTATTGTGCCTTTTTCCAAGGGACTCAAAACCTCTTAAAGCAAGATTTGAGTAAATCTGGCACCCATGTTTTGAATGATACAACTGCCTAATAAGTGATGACTTATTAGGGTGGTTGACTCGGTTTGTCTGGTTGTTATCCCAGGATAATTATTGTCCCCTTTTCAAGCTCAAGAGAATCCTGGTTTGGAGGAAAAATTATATGGTCCCCCAGTTAAGACTGCATGCTCTTTTAGGGGAAGATTCCATATAGCTAAAATATGATAAAGGAAGACAGTTTTATCTTTTAGGGCCATTTTTCCTGGGAAACAACCTTTTGTTTTTATGTAGTCTGGTGTTAATATACCAAAGTATAATTTAAAAAATTCAAAATATGTGTAAGGTCTTAGTCAAGAGATAAAAGTAAATCTTGTTTATATTATGTAAAGCTAAGTGAGAAAGTCAGTAGTCCCCTACCCCCTCCACTTTGTACAAAATATACTGGAATGTGCTAGATGCTAAAAGTGTCTAGTGTTCTCCCTTCTATTTTAGCAGAAGAAAAAAAAAAGATTGTTTGAAAAGGATCTAGAAAATACTTAGGTAAGGATAGGACTCCTAAGGGCAGAAAATATTCATTTGACTAAAACTTCTTTAAGTCTAAATATACCTGAACTAGTCAGTCAACTAGCAAAACCCCAAACTCATTATTTTAAAAGGATTAGCTAGCTGCAATAAAAATTACAGCTTAAGAGGAACTAATTTTGGCCTGTTTTAAATTGGGTCTTGGTTCAGTTTAAGCACCAAGTATTTGAATTTCTCCTAGATGCACAGCACTAGTCTAATGAGGTAGCAAATATAAAGCAGTATGTGATTCTGCCTTCCTTCACGAAGGTTTGTGGTTTGGTTGAGGTCGGAGACAAGGAAGGTTTAAATGAGGTGAGGATTAAGAATTGGACTTAAAAAAAGCTAGAACAGGGATTTGAATAGTTGAAGGGCAAGGGGTGACATTTTTAAATGAACAGAGTGAAAAAGAATAAAACATATTTAACATGGGTGTAAACTGACTTCTGCAGAGTTAGGAAGGTAGATTTGGTAGATCTTCCCAGACCGGGGTACGAACCTGTGTCCCCTGCATTGGCAGGCAGACTCCCAACCACTGCGCCACCAGGGAAGCCCAAAACTATATCCTTTAAGCATGGAAGATTCGTATGGAGAATTGATTGAAGAAGGTTGATATGATGGTCATATAGTAAATGACTTGGAGGTAGGAGAAAAAAGTTGGGGGATAAAGAACCTAACTAAGGAATAGCATTATAGACCACATGGTGACTGTATTTCCCCTACAAAGAGAAATAGGCAAATCAGCCCTCCAGCCCTTTGGTTGAAAAATGATGATATGACAACAAGGAAGAATAAAAAACCAAATGAAGCTTGTCATAGGAAAAATACTCTTTATTTAAATAAATAAAAACATGTTAAGATGCCAACAGTGACAAGAGTTGTTACCTAAAACTTGACAGTAAAGAGTTCCCCAAAGTTTTAAAAAAAGACTTAATAAATCTTCCATCTGCTGGCTCTTTAATCTACAACTTCCCCGTCAGTTCTTCTGACCTAAGGATAGAAAGAGAACATTGAGGCAGTGTCATTTTGATAGCAAGCGTTTTTATGGAAGACCTAAGCTTGATGTGTGTTAATAGCATTTCAAATAGAGTTCTAGACAGCTCTTTCTCCAGTCTGATTTAAAGCCATCAGGACTTTCCCTGCATTCTATTGTGAGAGGAGGAGGACTTTGAATAGAAAACGTTTATTTTTATTTATTTGTTTTTTATGTTTTATTTTTTGAAAATGTTTAAAGAAGAAAAGCTTGTCTAAGAATCTTTGAAGATTTAGAATACGATGGTAGTGATATTAGTTAAAACTATGTTAATATAAAAATCTATGTTAATATATGTTAAAACTGTGATGTTAAAAAAGTTATTCTACCTTTTTTCCAGGACTTATGGTTGTTAGGATGTTTATCATCCATAGTCTCTTTTTTTATGTCTCTTGAGTTGCTGTAGAAGATGACCAAAGGAGGAAAGTTAGCTGGAAATCAGAACTAGAGAATTAGTCTAGATAACCAGTTCTAGGAGATTAAAGTTACTTTAACAAAAATAGTTGATGCTACTACATGTCAGGGTAGGAATTACTGGTTTTGTGCTAGCTTCTGTTTTATATAGTTCCTTTGCACCTTCCCTCCCCACTGTGTATCCAGGGGGTAACTCCACTGAGGGCTCCTCTAGCTCTTGGCTGTGCCCTTCAAGTTTGTGTGGTTGGGGACCTTGCCTATGTATAGTATACTAGCTCTTTCCCCTTTGTAGCTTTAGGAATTGGGGGTTTTTTTCCTTGAAAATCTTACACAGAATTGAGAACCTTGTGTAATCAAGTCCTTGATGGATTAAAGTCCTAAGTGGAGCCTTAGGAAAGGAATGGAAATACTCAGAGCCCATGAATACAGCTCTTTTAAAATTTGTAATTGAAGCTTAGGCATCTGCCATGTCTATGATCTAGTGGCCATTCTCCTAAGGTATTAAAGGTATCCCGCTCTCTATTCCAATAACTTCTATAGGATGATTTATCTTACCTTTCACAAACCAGCATTTTTGGAGCAAATGTCTTAAGGACAAATGAAGGAGAATGATGTGTGTTATCTAGAAAGAAAGAAATCAGGATGAAGTAACACAAGTACTAAGCATTTTTACATTATTGCAGAGAAGGCTAGCTGGCAGGAGATTTGAGTCTCCCTTCCATAGCTGTTGCTGGGAAGTGACTGCTCTGCCTGGGCCTACATTCCTGCCTCCCTGACATAGGTATGGTCTTGTGACTAGTTTTTGCCAATGGGATGTGAGTAGAAATATTCTCTTCTGGGCTGAGGTGGTTAAGAGGTGCTGTACTTTCTCCATTCTCTTTTTGTGGCAGCTTGGGAAGCCAGGTGTGGGAGGTGACAGTCAAAAGTCGAAGAGCCTCTGTTCTTGAATCACCACTCCTACCGAATACTTGCACTGGATTGTATACAACGGAACTTCTGTTGTGTTAAATCATGACATTAACACAGTTTGGACTTTATCTGTTAAAGGGGCTTGCATTGCTCTAGCACATACATACATCTTTATTTAATATTAATCTACCTGATGACGTAGATATTATTCCTTTTATGGATGAAGAAGATGTGTTTGAGAAGTAACTTTCCTTAAGGCCAGAGCAGATAGTTGAACCTAGATCTGACTGAAAAGCTAGTGAATTCTCCAATATGACATGCTGCATCTTAGAGAAAGGATATCACTTGAGATAGGATAGATCCTAACCTTTCAGATTACAGGTAAAAAATTACTTCTATGGAAAGTGACTGGGTATTGGTAAGATAAGAACCTTTTAACTGTTATAAGTGAATTTAGATTTAATTAGACTCCTTTTTGCTGGGTTGCCTCTCCAGAGAGAGATGAAATTCTCAGATTTACTCTTTTGATTGCTTTGGTGAAGGATTTTGTGGGAGGAGTATTAAGACTAATTACTGCAGGGCTTCCATACTTATTAGCTATAGAGGACTTAGGGTCCAAGCCTTCACTTAGGACTGTGTTCACTGTCTCACCCTTGCTTACCTACATTCCAGACATCAGGGTCAGGAATCTGATTGGCGGCGTCAGAAAATTTTTCACTTGGTTCCAAACTTGGAGAAGTAACCTTTGGAAGATTAAATGGCTCTGAAATAAAGCAGACCAGAAGTTATAGAAGCAGAGTGGAAACTTCTTTTTGTTTTTCATTCCTCATTTGGCTAAGGTGTCCATAGCTATGAAATATGGAGGGTGAGGGGGGGGCAATAGAACTCAACTCCACTTATCTGTCCCCCAAATGAAAAACTTACCGTTATCTATAGCAGTTCTGTTGACACAGTTAGCCTCATGTTCTTTGAGCCTTTTGACTGGGACCACATGACAAGCATTATATTTGCAGTTAGCCATCTTTAAACTTTATTTGGATTTTTCTAAAAGGAAGAAGTTCTTGTTAAATGGCTATTA
Source organism: Balaenoptera ricei (assembly GCF_028023285.1). Classification (NCBI taxonomy): domain Eukaryota; kingdom Metazoa; phylum Chordata; class Mammalia; order Artiodactyla; family Balaenopteridae; genus Balaenoptera; species Balaenoptera ricei. Next base: position 46,035,953 of record NC_082648.1, read on the forward strand.
GGTTTTGCCTGTATTCTACCCTCCATTCCTTTCTGGAAATGCTAAAGACACACCATGTTCCAACATTAAGAACTTGCAGGTGCTATGTATACTCAGAAGTCGTTTTTTTTTTGTTTAATTTCTTTCTTTCTTTATTGATTTTTGGCTGCGTTGGGTCTTTGTTGCTGTGCCCGGACTTTCTCTAGTTGCGGTGAGCGGGGCTACTCTTCATTGTGGTGCACAGACTTCTCATTGCAGTGGCTTCTCTTGCTGCGGAGCATGGGCTCTAGGCATGCGGGCTTCAGTAGTTGTGACACGCAGGCTCAGTAGTTGTGGCTTGCGGGCTCTAGAGTTCAGGCTCAGTAGTTATAGCACACGGGCTTAGTTGCTCCGCGGCACGTGGGATCTTCCCGGACCAGGGCTCAAACCTGTGTCCCCTGCATTGGCAGGTGGATTCTTAACCACTGCGCCACCAGGGAAGTCCTGTTCTTTTTTTTTTTAAAGGTCTTTAACCTTTTATATTCTGAGCTTAGTTTTCTCCCTCCAGTGACTTAAGAGTTATCAGGAAAGCTTACCTTTCTACATGATGCCAGGTGGTACTGTAACCTGCTGGCTGACATCCTGTGTTCTGGGTCATAAGGACATATTTCCAAGACTTCTAGCTCCATGAGGCCTAAATAGCAGGAGCCATTGGTTGGCAAAGAAAATACTGACGTTTAGGATCAAGTAATCTTGACATAGGTCTACTTTTTGTTCTCAGAGAAAGAATAGTGTGAAAGATGTTGGTGTCTCAAGTTTTACCTATGAAAGTTTTGGATAACTAAACAATAGCCTAGCCAGTTAGATAATAGGATAATAGGACAAATTCACTGCTTATCTGCCTCGGAAGGCCAAAACTTAGTATTTGTACATATTATATATCTTGTTTTAGATAGTTTTTTTTGCCCTTCATTAGCATGTTAAATAAACAGGATTCCTTGGAAAACTCACAGTACTGGGGTAAGGTGAAGTTTAACACCATAAGCTTGAGTGCTGGAGAAAGCAAGGGCTGGGGCAGCCGGTTCTTTTACTGTTCAGCACTGCCCCCTTCCATCTCTCTGCCAAACCTGTCTAAATTAAGCTCTTTTCCAGAGAAGGATGCTACTTGTCAGATAGGTCAGCATAGACACTTTTGGGGAGAGGGATTTGGAAGAATGAACATTACCATATTCAAGTTCAGGCTACTTTATAATTATCTGAGAATGCCCATCTGAAATCTCTAAAGTTGTAGGTATTAACATATGAAGACTCCTAGAAGTGAACTAAGAATACACAGTCTCAAATCTGCCTCATTTTACTACCAATCGGAGGCCTACACTCCCTTATGGCTAGCTGTCTTTAGCATTGCAGACATTCACTTCAGGGACTCCCAAGTTTCCAGGCAACAGCTACAGTTGAGATTTCTGCAAAGCAGAGACAGCACAGTCTGATAAGGGGGAAAAAGATCAAGGCAGACTGCCATAAGCAGTAGGGATAGAAAAGTGCCTAGAATAGCCCATTTCAATTCTACTTTACATCATGCCTAGGGCATAGACAAAGGGCACAGAGCTAGACTGTTAAATGTCAGATTTTCCTGAGGGCATTTAGGTGATTAAGTCTAGGGATTTAAACTCAGGTACCTTTCAGGAACACAAGCCAAGGTGTTTTTTTTAAAGCTTACAATGCATATTAATGGTTATATTAGAGCCGTGAACACTTACTCTGAAGTGAATTGGCTCCCTGAATATAAAGGCGCAGTATAATCCAATACTGCATAGCTATCTTTAGATTCATCTTCTTTTTTTCTTTTTATTATTATTGGGGTATAGTTGTTTTACAATGAAGATTCTTAAAGATAATGGAAAAAGAGCTTTAATACCTAAATGTAGTCTTTTTTTTTTTTTTTTTTTTTTTTTTTTTTTTTTTTTTAAAGATTTATTTATTGATTGATTGATTACTATGTTGGGTCTTCGTTTCTGTGCTAGGGCTTCCTGTAGTTGTGGCAAGCGGGGGCTACTCTTCATCGCGGTGCGCGGGCCTCTCACTGTTGTGGCCTCTCTTGTTGCAGAGCACAGGCTCCAGACGCGCAGGCTCAGTAGTTGTGGCTCACGGGCCTAGTTGCTCCGTGGCATGTGGGATCTTCCCAGGCCAGGGCGCGAACCCGTGTCCCCTGCATTAGCAGGCAGACTCTCAACCACTGCGCCACCAAGGAAGCCCCCCTAAATGTAGTCTTTAGATAACCTCAAACCCTTATTTTTAGCCAGCAGCCTAGAAAAATTTGAAGTTTGATTGGACTGAAAGGCTGGTCTTAATAAACAAAGAGTGCTTCAGGAATAGGCCTCGAGAATTGGTGACCTGGGATCGTTCACCTAATTATTGATAGCTGAATATCCCATGTAGAGAGGCCAACACTATAATGGAGGCCGTTTGGTTTAATACTATTTGTTAGACTTGGCAAGAGTATTCCAACCTTGATGCTAGCTTGACACTTAAACCTAGTCTAATGGCTTTTTAGACCGAACTTATTCTTGAAGCAGTGACTCTCAAGAATCTGAAGGGCTGGGTCACTTGAACAGGAGAACAGTCCTTCTGTAAGGCAAAACAAGGCAAATAGCTGAAGTTTGACGGGAGGGAAAGCACAGTACCTTTCAGTCAAGTGATGTGAAGCAACTTTCTGTTCAAGTGGTGTGAAGCAACTTTCTACTCAATTCCTTTTCTCCTATCATATGTTCTTTGGTTTCTCAGAGGTTTGGAAGTTTTTGATGTCATAGTTAGGTCTTGAGAAGTGGTTCTCAAGCCTGATTATGCATGAGAATCACTGAGTAGTTTTAAAGTGACAGAGCCTTTGGCCCCACTCCAGAACTGTTGGATTAGAATCTTCACGAATGGGGTCTGGCTAACTGTGGCTTTAAAAGAGTTCCACAGGGTATTCTGATTTGTAGCCAGGGTTACTAGACCCTGCTCTGGGGTAATTAAACTCCTCTTAGAAGGGTTCCTCCAGTTTCCAGCAGGACCTGCCACATAATGTTTCCAGTGAAGTTTCTCTAGAGATTACCTGTTGGCATGATTAGTCTCATCTTTAAACCTGGCCTTTTTCTTTATGGGGTGCCAAATAGAATTCCACAGAAAGCAGCATAAGCTCACTACATGCTAAAAAAATCAAAAATTTATATTTGGCCTTCCTAATCCAGTGTACCAGGTCTTGAGCCAAATATTTACATACACCATGTCATATAATTACTTGCACAGTTGTATGAGGGATTACTGCCATTGTATAGATTAGGAAACCAACTCAGTGGTGGTAGATAGCTTCAAGTTACAAAGCTAGTAAGTGTTGATTTCATCAGGAACGTCTTTAAGTATTGGGAATCTGTCAGGCTCATAGTAGGGGATACAAGTTTTCCAAAATTGTCATTTCTGCTTGACAGTTTGTATTTTATCAGTGGCAGTAAATACTGTCAGTTGTTTTCTCTGAAAAAAAAAAAGCTAGCAAGTGTTTGAGTATCATTATTACTATTGTTTGATGTAATACATGTCAAGCACTTAAAGTACCTGGTACATAGTAAATAACCAGGTCATCACTTTACATGCAGTAACTTACTTAACACACACAGTACTCCCAAGAGATAGGAACTATTAATATCATCTCAATTTTACAGACAGGGACACTGGATCAAAGCTGCTAAGTGATAGAGTTCAGATGTGAACTCAAGCTATCTGGCTCTAGAACCTGGGATCCTAGCCTCTAAGTCATAAGGCTCAGTCCACTGTACTCAACTGTTGAACCCAGGATTCTGTCTGATTCCAAAATGTAGGCTTTTCCCATATGCCAAGTATAGGCAAATAAGTGTTTCTAGGCTCTAGCAATCTTACAGTTCAGCTGAGGTGGCAGTATAATATGAAATGGGCAATTAAAGGTGAAAACTAATTTAGGTGTAAAATATGTGCTATAGACCAAGTGCTGTAGGAGTTCAGCAAGGGCTAGACTTGGGATTGTTTGTGCTAGATCCAGAAGATTGACTGGGATTTGGGTCAGCAAGAGGGAAAGCATACATAAATGAGAAAGGCAGAAATGAAAAATGAACATAGGACACGGAGAACATGGTCCCCACTAAGCTGGTGAGTACATAATAGGGGACAGCAGAGCATAAGATTGGCTTGGCATGGAGTGTCTTTAACAAAATTTTTTGGATGAGGATAAGAAATGCAAATGAGAAAGATCCAATAGGAACTATACGAACCCATAAGGAGGCTGCTGCTATACTGCTGGTCAGCTCCGTAGATATTGGTGTCTTACTGCCTGCCCTTTATTCTCCTCCATCAAGGTGAAAGACCAATAGAAACCTCACAGATCTCTTTAGTAGAACCTGAGTTTCATTGGTAACAGCAGGTAATTCAAATATTTGGGGCCACTATCACCTTATGCTAGGCCCATAGCCTTCTAGGTACTCAATTGCAGTAAATAAGCTGGAAGGCAGATTCTGTTTTCCAAAAATGCAAAGTCTACCTTAGAGATATTTGAAATTTTATTCCATCTTCTTGTTTATTTGAAAAGGTATTGGAAAGGAGGTAGATATGAAGACAATTCTGTTTGATTTAGAATTTTCTGAGGACTTTCTGCTTTTTGCCTTGAATGAAACTTGAAAGGGAGCTGATTTTCTTGAGTTAGGGAGTTAAGGCCTAACTTGGAATGACAAAAATATTATAGTGCTAAAATTTATCTAGTCTTCTAAGATTTAAAGTCTGTCATTAATTTCCCCTTGTTAATCTCAGTTAATTTGGTTCTTCTTTATGGGGCCTATTTCCCAGTTTAGTCTTAATAATTCAACAAATAAATCAGCATATTTACAGAGTGGCTATTGTGTCTAAGAGGTGGTGTTCTAGATCATTGTTTCTCAATATGTGTCCAATGGAAAATTTGCACCAAAACCTCCCAGAGTACTTGTTAATGCAGACTTCTAGACCCCACTGCAGACCTGCCAATCCTGAATCTCAGGAGACAGGGATTGATCTCAGTTTCTTAAGCACCTTTAAGAATCATTCTACTTAAGTGGTTGTTCTCAAACCTGGGAGAGCATTGAATTTAACCTGGAGGGCTTGTTGAAACAGAGTGCTGGATACTACCCCAGAGTTTTGGATTCAGTAGGTTTGGGGTGGGACCTGAGAATTTGCATGTCTGATAAGTTTCCAGGTGATGCTAATGTGACCACACTTTGAGAATCATTGTGCTAGAGAGATATAAAGAAGTGTTAGATACAATTCCTGTCATTAAGGAGCTTATGATGTAGTTGGGGAGATAAGACATATACTTAAAAATATAACAAGGAATACAGTGTTATATAATGTTTGACATTGAATGGGGGTAGTTTGGAGGAGTTGGAATTTAATCTAGGCCCTAAAATGTGAATAGGCTTAAGGTTCAGGAGAGAATAACATAGGCATTCTTGATGGGGATATGAAAGAGGGAAAGTATAAAGGTGGATGGGCCTGGGGTGGTTGATACTTTTTGTCTGGTGTGGAGCTTTATATAGGGCACTAGTGGAAGGGTAAGGCCAGAAAGGTTGGTGGCAGACTGTGAAGAGCCTTGAAAGCCTGCCCCTCTCCCCCACTTCCACACATTTTACAGTCTTACCAAAAATGCTGCACAGCTAGAAAGAGGAAGTCTCCCCTGCTGAGTGTGCAAGAGGAAGCACAGAAGATGCGGAGGGCCTGTGAGGTGTAATGACTGCTTTCAGCCATGAGCCAATTGTAGAGGCAACAGGAAGACCAGCGCACCAACCAGGCTGGGTGCCTCCGCCCAGAGGGTGTCACCACCCCAGCTGAAAGTGTCTGGGGAGATCAGGCATTGCTGTGTGGATGCTCCTCTCTCTCCGTGGCCATCATGTCTTTGACTTCTGCCTACCAGCATAAATTAGCAGAGAAGCTCACTATCCTGAATGACCGAGGTCAGGGGGTTCTCATCCGAATGTATAACATCAAGAAGGTAAGCACAGGCAACTGGACTAGTACTAATTATTCCGGCAGTAGTAAGGCAGGGAACCCTGAGGCAGGTCCAGCCGTTAGGCTTGCTCCTCTTTCTCACTAGTTTAAGTGGCCTTCAGTCACTCGGATTATATAGGACAGCCAGTGCTGGGAGGCAGAAGCGGAGGCATTTTTTCAGGGCTTCCCCCTTTCTTGGTATGATTCTCACCCCAACGAGGGTGTTTGCTTCCTGCTGGGGTTAGAGGTGGGATGGGAAATAACTGTGTTCCGGGATAAAAGTCTGGGTCTAGAATTCTGGTCCCCCACACTCTGTTTAGTGCTGGTCCCCCACACTCTGAAGACAGCCAAAGTTGGGTCTCTGGCAAAAACTTTTTCGTACAAGTACTTTCCCTACAAGGAAAAAATAGATATGATATTTGGATTAAAAAAAGAGTAGGTACCTTCTGAGGGATTTAGACTCTGAGACAGTTCTTGCTGTGGTTATATATATGTGTGTTTAGGATAGGAACTGTGGAATTGGGAGAAGCTGGTGGCAAGAGGTGGGCTAGGGGCTGGGCCTAGTGAAGTTAAGAGATAAAGACGGGTGGGAGTGGGGAATTTCTGGAAGAGAAAATAGGGGACTTGGGGGAGGGGACTTTGGTGCATTTCGTAATAAAACAAATCACTGGGGACATAGTTTCTCTGTCTCCATGCCCCCTATAAATGCCCTTTGGGATAAGATGCTTATATAATGGACATAATTGTGACACTGATTCTCCCACAGAGTCTAACTCCTGAGCAGCTGCTTTTCTCACTCCTTCCGGCTTCAGCTGAGGGGTGAGGAGAGAGCTTCCTCTTTGTGCCGGGCGAGCAGATGTTAAGCTTTACCCAGCAAGACGAAATGCCGAGGTTACTTAGCTCTTCTGATAGTTGGCTTAGTGTCCTGGAACTTGTTCCTGACCTACTCTTATGCTTTTATAATTAATTCCCAGATTCCATTTCCCTAAGAGAGATTGTGTGAAAATGCATGATGCAGGAAGAGGTATGTTTCCAAGGAGCGGGAGAAAGGGTTGAAATATAGTGTTATTTATTTGTGCAGACTTGTTCAGACCCCAAATCCAAGCCCCCTTTCTTACTGGAAAAGTCCATGGAATCATCTCTCAAGTACATCAACAAGAAATTTCCCAACATAGATGTCCGAAACAGCACGGTGAGAATGCTGTTCCTCTTCTTTCCTTTCTCTGAAATAACTCTGTGCTTGGATGGTTCAAACTCTCTTTTGACTGCCTCTCTTTGAACTTGGCAGGGGATGGAGTAGCCTTCTTTCAGTTTTCCTAAGCTCAACCACAGGGCTTCAGGTTGTTGTAGTCTTAAGAATTCTGAGATAAGATGGGATTCTCCTAGGGTAAACTGGAGCAAAGCATTGCCCCTTTCTCCATTGTAAGATTCACAAGAACACTTTGTTCTTACCAAGAAACACAGCTCTATCGATGAAGAAGTTGCATATATTTTATTGTTGTTCCTATTTCCCCCTCAGTGTTTTCTCGGTTATTGTCTTAGAGTTATGCATCTAGTGTCATACCCCTTACTTCTCCCTTATTAAATGTTAGCCCTAGATTTCTTACCATCTTACCTATAGCATCTTCTCATTCAGCTTCTTTTGACTTTGATATGAATAATAAACCTCTTTAGCTGAAAGAGACCTTGAAATTTCCTCTCATTTCACATTCTATATCCAGTCAGGATTGCATGCAACCATCCTGCCTAGATAGAGAATATTCTCTGTTTAAAAACCTTCAGAGTTCGAAGACTTTCCAACTTCCTCTGTCAGTGTATTTTAACCCTCTTTAAGAATGTTTTAGGTACAACCCCTGTTCTTCTTGGGTTACTTTGATCAATTGTCTTCTTAATTTGTGTTTTTTATTTTGTTTCTCTCAGCAACATTTAGGACCAGTACATCGGGAAAAATCTGAGATAATTAGATTCCTCACCAACTACTACCAGTCATTTGTGGACGTTATGGAATTTCGGGTGAGCTCTCTCTAGCCCAGGTCCCCAGTGTTTGGATATTCTTTTATGTTCCTTATTCCTGTTTCTTGAAAAAATAAGATGTATTGGTACATGGAGGGATATCTAAGTTGTATTGTTAAATGAAAGTGAGTTGCAGAATAGTGTATGATACAATTTTATTTTTGTTTTAAAAGATACATAAACTTATATACACACATAGTGTTAGTATATATATATAGGAAAGGTTTGGAATATTTCACATTAAACTGTTAAAAATACCTGCCTTTGGGGGTGGGTTATTATGATTGGCTTTAATTTATTATACTATACATTTTTGTATTATTTGAGTTAAAATTTTAAGTATTCTTACCCAATAGTTTTTTACAAATCTACTGAAAAATTTCAAGAATGGTACAATGAATATTGTTCTACTCTCCCCCTGGATCTCCTGATTTTTAGTATTTTGCCATGTTTGCTTACCTTTTTTTTTTCTTGAACCATTTGAGTTAGTTGCAGGCATCGTGACATTTCCCTCCCTGAATACTTTAGCATACATCTGCTAAGAGCAATAATATTTTCTTACCTAACCTTAATACAATTATCGAACTCAGGAAATGTAAAATTGCTACAATGTTATAGTTAATATATAGCCATACTCATATTCCTCTAGTTGTCTCTAGGATCATACATTAAATTGATGTCATATCTCTTAGTTGTCATGTCTCTTTAGTCTTTAATCTAGAATAGTTCTCAGCCTTATTTTGTCTTTCATGACACTGACCTTTTTGAAGCATCCAGACTAGTTATTTTTCAGAATTTCTCTCAATTTGGATTTGTCTAATTGTTAACAGTGTTTGGTAGCATAATACATGGATGATAAATTGAGTTTTAAACAATGAACATGTACTATTTTTGTAAACATAAACTGAAAAATTATTTAGTACAGTGTTTTTGAAGGGCAGATCAATATGGTGTTTCAAAAGTCTTAAAAATATATACTTTTTTTTTTTTGGAGTTTATTTATTTATTTATTTATTTATTTTTGGCTGTGTTGGGTCTTCGTTTCTGTGCGAGGGCTTTCTCTAGTTGCGGCAAGCGGGGGCCACTCTTCATCGCGGTGCATGGGCCTCTCACTATCGCGGCCTCTCTTGTTGCGGAGCACAGGCTCCAGACGCGCAGGCTCAGTAGTTGTGGCTCACGGGCCTAGTTGCTCCGCGGCATGTGGGATCTTCCCAGACCAGGGCTCGAACCCGTGTCCCCTGCATCGGCAGGCGGATTCTCAACCGTTGCGCACCAGGGAAGCCCCCAAAATATATACTTTTAAATGTAACAATTCTATTCTAGAAATTTGTCTTAAGGAAACAATCAGAAGTGCAAAGGTATATGTACAAGAATGTACTCTGTTGCATTATTTATGATAGTGACAACTTGATAATTGATATATTCAAAAAAATAGAGGCTTAGTTAAAAGTTCAAAGTATATGTTCATAAATGAATATTATACAGCTGTTAAAGATAACACATATTTATATTAATCGGCATGGAAAAATGCTCTTCACATGTTCTTTAGTATAGAAGCAAATTACAATGTAGCTTACGACAGGAGATGTCCCTAAAATGTATATTTTACATAGATAAAAATGCATATAAATAAGGCTGGAACTTCTTTACATAGTGAGATTATGAGTGGCTTTAAAAATAAATTGAAATTATGTTTGTATTTTCTAATTTTTCTGCAATGAACACCTATTATTTATGTATTCAAGAAATAACACAAATTTTAGTCATCTGAGCCATTTAAGTTTGTGATGGTATTATAGTATTTCTTCAGATGGTACAAGAGTATGGGACCCTGCTTTGGATGTCCTGTGTTTTCTCTAGGGAGCTAATCCAGGCTGTTCATTAGATCATGCAATGAAGAGAGAAGTTGGGACATGGAAGACCGTAAGGTCTGAAGGAGGGTCAGGTCAGAGGTTAATTCATCTGGAATTGAAAGTAGTGATTAGGAAGAAGGTAGGCACTGGTGGAGGTAGTAGAAGAATGCTGGAAGCATATAAAAAGTCTATTACTAGAAAATTTGTCCAAAGGAGATTTTAGGATACCTCTGGTTGCTGCAGTGGTAAAGTTCTGAGCCCAAGGAATCTAGTATGCCTCATTCAGGGCAGGAAGGGAAATAGAGACATGGAGGTATTGTGCATTGTAAAGTAGGTAGGCTCTGAATCAGACAGACCTGGTTTTAAATCTCAGCTTCATCACTTACAAACTGTATGGCTTTAGACAAGAAACTCTTTGACTCCCAGTTTCTTTATCTATAAAAGGGGAAATGAGATTTACTACATGGGGTATTTGTGAGAATTAAATGAGATAACACATTGAAAACATCTAGTACAGTGTTTAGCATATAATAAAGTAATAGGCCAAACAGATGTTAAATCCATTTCCTTCTGATTCTGTCTTTACAGTATAGTGACACTGGTTGTATGAGAGGCTGAAAGCAAACTTCAGTTATATCCCTTGGGAATTGGGTTGCAGGAAGGAGTTGTAGACAGGCCTTCCCAGCAAAGGAGGCAGCATAGACCTAGACAGAGGTCTTGAGATCATGTAGTATAGACAGAAGATCATGGCCTCCGGGTTCTAATTCTGATACTTTACCTTACTAGTTTTGTGATCTTTGGGGAGTTTCTTAACTGCTCTTAGCCCCAGTTTCCCCATATGTTACTTTAGATACAGCCTTTTGGGGAAGGTAACTTGGAAACATTTTTCCCCATACATTTAATAAGTTTGCAAATGTATACACCTGTGTAACAACCACCACAAAGTACAGAAAATTTCCATCAATCCAAAGCTTCCCTGCACCTTTTTTTCCTCAGTCAATTCCTACTTCCCTGACTCCTGGCCCCAGGCAACCACTGGTCTGCTTTCCAGATTAGGTTTTTCTTTTTCAGGGGTTCATATATATAATTAGAATCTATATAGCATGTTTTCTTTTGTGTCTGGCTTCCTTCACTCAGCATGTTTTTAAGGTTTGTTTATGTTTCATGATTCATTTCCCATTTTTGCTGAGCACTATTTCATTGTATGGATACAATCTGTTTATCCATTTACCTGTTGATGGACTTTTGGGTTGTGTCCAGTTTTTGGCCATTATGCACAAGTTGCCATAAACATTTGAGTACAAATCATTTTTCATTTCACTTGGGTAAATAATCTAGAAGTTGAATTGCTAAATCATATGGTATGTATGTGTTTAATTTTATAAGAAACTGCCAAACATTTTTTCCAAAGTCATGGTTCCATTTTCCCTTTCCATCAGCAATATATTAGTGTTCCAGTTGCTCCACATTCTCATCAACACTTGCTTTTAGTCATTCTTTTTTTTTTTTGTTTTTTGGCCACGCCAAACAGTTTTTGGGATCTTAGTTCCCTGAACAGGGATTGAACCTGGGCCACAGAAGTGAAAGTGCCAAGTCCTAACCTCTGGACCACCAGGGAACTCCCGAATTTTAGTCATTCTGATGGGTGTGTAGTGATATCTTCTTGTGATTTTAATTTGCATTTCCCTGATGACTAATATTATTGGGCGTCTTTTCATGTGCTTATTCGTCATTTTTATATTTTTAATTGTAAAGAGCCTGTTCAAATCTTTTGGCAACGTATTTTAAAAATAAAAATATATATACCCTTTGATCTAGCGGTTCCACTTTTGTAGAAATGAAAATACCAATGTGCAGTGGATAGGGCCAGGAATTGGAACAAAGCAAACACTCATCAGTGGGAAAAAGGCTGAATGAATTGGCCATACCATGGGCTATTATGCAGCCATTAATAAGAAGTACATTAGTGCTCTACCAGATGACTTGAGGACTTTTAGCAGGTAAGGTTGAATAAGAAAAGTAAAATGATAAGAACAGTGTAATACTATCTCAAATTTTTAACACAAATGATTTTCAAAAAGACTCCTCTCTCTCTTTTTCTCCCTATCTGAATAGGATTATATAAATAGGATGAAAATTAAGAAAGGACACACCAGGTTGTTAAACTGGTTTACCTGAGGGTTGGGCAGGATGGCGGTGGGTGCTGATGTTGCGGGGAGGAAAGTGTCCACAGTAAAACTGCATATTTATTTAGGTAAAATTATGTATGAAAAGAAAAAGAATCCCTCTCACACTGAAATGAGGGTGAAATGAAGTATTTGCAACTTACCTAGTAAGTACTTAGTATATAGTAGGTGATCAGTAAACAGAAACATGTAGAAAGTTGGGTAGTTTTCCCATTTGTTAATGATTAACTTCTGAGAATAAGAGACAGAATCAAAAAACAGACTTTGGGATTTTGGGATTCATCAATAAAAATGGGTCTGATTTTTGGTATTTTAGAAACAGACTATCAGATGGTCTGCATCTTGTAACCTTTTTTTGTGGAGGAAGGGGGCACTGGGATGATAAGCTCAGGGAAAGTGTGCGTAATGTAGTAGTGACTTGTGCCTGTGGAGACATGGGCATCCAGTAGGGTAGCCTGATAGGGGCCCACGGACAGCTTATGGAGGAGGAACTCCCTCTACTCAGCAAGCCTCTCTTATGTTATTCAGTGACTCTCTAGGACCTCCAAGGGAGAGAACCTTCCCCTCAAATTCTGGTAGTACATGTCATCTTCTCTTTATTCTTTATTCATTCTCATCTCCGATTCTACCCCCAGGATCATGTATATGAACTTCTCAACACGATTGATGCCTGCCAGTGCCATTTTGATATCGTAAGATTCTTGGCAATTCTCTTCTATCCTAGAGCCATGGAAACTGTCTCTGTTGGGACAGTGTGGGGTGAGATGGGACTGGAGGAATGGCTATTCCCCCAGGATTATAATATAATATATATAATATAATATATACTGTATAATGAATGAATGGCTATTAATTCCAGGACTATAATTCTTTTGTAAAAATGTTGAAGTTAAAGTGTATTTACATGTTAAGCAGATCAGCAATGTGATTTATTTAATCCAGAATTCACACAAAAATCTTCTTATTCTACCTCCTCCAACCTCTAAATGCTACCTTATTTCCTGGCCTCCTTATATCTTGAGCTCACTTTTAGCCCCTGAATTTTGTTAAAATTTTCTCCTTCCGAATTTGCAGTCTTGTCAGTTTCTCCTTCTAAATAGATCTTTCCAGAGTCTGTTTAGCACTGTCTGGAATGGTTGGGGAAATAGTGGTTAATAGGCCTTGCTGTTCTTGGGTTCCTATGTATTTTCCTTGTAGAATCTCAACTTTGACTTCACTCGGAGTTACCTGGACTTGATAGTGACTTATACCTCAGTTATTTTACTTCTGTCACGGATTGAGGATCGACGGGTACTCATTGGCGTGTACAACTGTGCCCATGAAATGCTGCATGGACATAGGTGAGTTGAGTTGAGGTGACAAGATGAAGAATCTCATACATGGTGTTATGAGGTAAAGGTGGATACAAGAGAAATAGATGGCATGCTTTCTCATGTGAGAATCTATAATCTATATGATAACCCAGGCAAAATAAAACAATTGCACTGTCTCTAACGAGTTTTTAATCCTGGGCTGGCTGCCATTCTACTTTTGAGGTTATTGCAAAAGGCAAAGAAAATTCTTTTTAATATTGGTAGGAATAATATTAGTAAAGTTAAAGCCATTAGAGGTAAGTAATGTATGAAAATACATTTGGAGCCAAATATAAATGGATTTTGGATTATCTGCAATTCTTTGCCTTTCCATTAGTGCAAATAAAAGTATTTAAGGGCTGAAAAAAATAAAGAACAGAGTGATCAGAGTGTGCCGTGGAACATTGTTCTATGTATGATGTGTATTCCCTTGTGCCTACATGAATACCTAGGCACATGACTTACCATTCGCTTTGAATGTATATATATTCTTTTGGGTTGTATACAGATTTGGGTCCAGCCATATTACTTGATTTGTGACTAATCAATATGAATTTATAGAATACCTGTCATGTGTCCAACCTTATTTCAGGTGCTTATAAGGAAGAAACTTTCATGGACCAGCCCCAAATCATGTGATTCTATCTTAGTTATACCTGGGCCTGGAGTGGGTTATCTGTATATGTAATTCACAGTTTAGTATCTTTGGAGGTGGTGGAGAATACCAGACTACGTACACATCGTTATCCTATATGCAAACATGAGAGTTTACGTCATGTTTAAGGGAGGGCTGTAACTCCTTTTTCCTATGCTTCCAGTGACCCCAGTTTTGCCCGTCTGGGTCAGATGGTCTTGGAGTATGACCACCCTCTGAAGAAGCTGACAGAGGAGTTTGGGCCTCACACAAAGGCAAGTTTCTTGAGAGAGTGGAGAACTCCTCAGGCAGAAGGATGTTGTCCCCATCATTGACATTGAAGATTCATTTGTTTTCCTCCACAGGCTGTGAGTGGAGCCCTGCTTTCTTTGCACTTTCTGTTTGTCCGAAGGAACCAGGGGGCTGAGCAGTGGCGCAGTGCCCAGCTTCTAAGTCTCATCAGCACCCCTGCAGCCATGATTAACCCTGCTAATTCAGACACAGTGAGTTCCCTTTTCCTCTTGTCAGTGGAAGCATTCTCTTTCCAAGGCCATCTCTTTAGAGGGTGCTTCTTTTCAGGAAATATCAGCCTAAGAGTGCTTTAGCACTCTTCTAGGATATGCCTCTGAGTTGATCACCTCTTGTGGCTAAAAAAAATCATAGTTGGGTTGGACCTTTTCTTTGGACCAGGATTAGTGTGTGCCTGCCCACAGAAGGAATTTAATAAATGTTCATAGAATGAATGAATGGATGAAACTGAGTCATTAGGCACCTATTCAGCCCAGCAGGAACTTGAGCATAGATGTCAATTAATTAACAAATGTTTTTATTCAACCACTATCGGCCCAAGGTCCTTGCTTCAAAGAATTTATAATCTAGTAGGAAGAAACGCCATGTAGTCATAAAAATACAACTGACGGTACAAGTGTATGAGAAGCACCAAACGAGTGATGTATACTTTACATGGTAAAATAATCCAAGGGAGAGGGAAATCATGAGATTTTGAGTATTACTCTCTTGAATTGTTGAAGAGAAGTTATGTCAAACCATTTGTTTGTCCTCACTTCCAGTCCAAGTTCCTTTTTCTTTTCTCAACTATATTCCTTTTTCCTCACTCCACTTCTAGTGCCTCACCTCCATTATTGGCAGGTTTCCCAGATATTGGCTTATCAAAGTGCCCTTATCCAGTCTGGTAAAATAAAAGTTGGTTTTGATACTCAAATTCTAGCTTGACTGCCCTTGTCTTGACTGCCTTAGTCTTTAGCGTAGACCAGGTTAAATAACTGCTAGACCATCTCTGCCTCTCTTCTCATAGATGGCCTGTGAGTACCTGTCTGTGGAAGTGATGGAGCGCTGGATTGTCAGTAAGTTTTGTGGGATGAGGTGGGAACAGACATAGCATGCTATATGGAGATCAAATTCTAAAAGTCTTCCTCTGCACTGTTTTACCCACCCACAGTTGGGTTTCTTCTTTGTCACGGGTGCCTCAACTCCAATAGCCAGTGCCAGAAGCTGTGGAAGCTGTGTCTGCAGGGTTCCCTGTACATCACCCTCATACGGGAGGATGTGCTACAAGTGCACAAGGTCACCGAGGATCTGTTTAGCGGTTTCAAAGGGTGAGATATGAGATCCCAACTAATCTTCTTTAGGGATTTTTAGCCCCTCCTGACATCCTTTTCATTGCGGTGGCTTCTCTTGTTGCGGAGCATGGGCTCTAGGCGTGTGGGCTTCAGTTGTTGTGGCTTGCGGGCTCTAGAGCGCAGGCTCAGTAGTTGTGGCGCTTGGGCTTAGGTTCTCCGCGGCATGTGGGATCTTCCTGGACCAGGTCTCGAATCCGTGTCCCCTGCGTTGGCAAGCGGATTCTTAACCACTGTGCCACCAGGGAGGTCCCCATTGAGTGATTTTTAAACAGGGGAGTGACACAATCATATTTGCATTTTAGAAAAAGTCACTCTGGCTGCAGGGAAGAAAAGAAGTTAGGTGGAAAAAAACTAGAAGCAGGGGTTAATTAAGTAAATTAGGAGGAATTGAGGATCAAGTCAAGGTTTCTGGATTGGATACTTGGTATTCCTTAAGATAAAGAACATATGATAAAAGCTGGTTTGTGGGGGAAAGGTTGTGAATTCAGTTTTAAGCAGTTTGAATTTGAAGTATTTGTAGCACATTGAAGTTAGATGTAGACCTTTTACCTTGTGATTGTGGAACTTAGGAGCGAGATCTGGATTCAGATAAAGGTTGGCAAAATGGTAATCAAAGCCATGGGAGTAGGTGAGATTACTCACGGAGAATGTGTGGAGTGGGATGAGACTGGGATAGAACCTCTGAGAACGTTGAAATTTAAGGGCCAGCAGAGGCAGAGAAATCAGTGAGAGGTGCTGAGAAGAAGAATAACAGAGGCAAGGGAAGAAGACATGCTAAGAAGAAAGGACCAGTTATCTATAAATATGTTAGACGATGTTGAGAGGTCAGATAAAATGAGGACAGGAAAATGTTTGTTGAATTTGGCTGTAAAGATGGTCTTAGTCCCCTTCTTGTAGATAACTTCAGTTGAGTGCTGAGGTCAAAACCTGGATTGCAGTGGGTTTAGAACCAAATGGGAGATAAGGAATTTAGTAAGTAACTCTTTCATGAAGTTTGACCTTGAAGGGAAGAATAGAGACAGAGCTATAATGAGAAGGAGGTGTGGGATTAAGGAAGGGATCAAATACCTTTATTATCTTTGTAGTTGCAAAACTAACACCAGAAATGTGAAAAATACAAAGAGGAAGTTGACTACAGTCTCACTTCCCAGAATGGTTTGGTGCATGTCCTCCAGATGCTTGTGTATATATATGAACATGTAAACGTGTGCATATATTTTCAACCTTATATAAGCAATTGATAAAAAGCAATGGATCCACATTCTATATTATATTCTTTTTTTTTTTTTGGCTGCGTTGGGCCTTCGTTGCTGCGCGCGGGCTTTCTCTAGTTGCGGCAAGTGGGGGCTACTCCTTGTTGCGGTGCGCGTGCTTCTTATTGCGGTGGCTTCTCTTGTTGTAGAGCACGGGCTCTAGGCGCGGGCTCAGTAGTTGTGGCTCACAGGCTTAGTTGCTCCACGGCATGTGTGATCTTCCCGGACCAGGGCTCGAACCCGTGTCCCCTGTATTGGTAGGCGGATTCCTAACCACTGTGCTACCAGGGAAGCCCCTCTACATTATATTCTGAAGTTGTTTTTTTTTTTTTTACTTACTGTATTTTGGATATCTTTGCATATCAGTCTATAGAGACTTATTCTTTTTAACAGTCAAACAGTATTTCATTATGTGGTTGTAACATAATACATTTACCGAATCCACTATTGATGGACATTTGAAGTGTTCCCTCTCTCCCTCCTTTTTTTTTTTTAAAAAAAAAAACCTTTACAAACAATGTTGAAATGAACATCCTTAGACATATATCTTTGTGAACATTTCTATAGGGTAAATTCTTACAAGTGGAATTGCTGGGGTAAAGGATATGCATATTTCACATTTTAATAGCTCTTCCCAAATTGTCCTCCAAACAGATGTATTATCTACCATCTATGAGAATACTTATTCCTCATACTCTCAACAACTGAGTATTATTAAAAATTCATTGCCAGATTTAAGAGAGAGTAAATCTAAGATGAATAATTAGAAGTTACAAGAGGTAAATAGATACAGATATACAGAAAAACTTTCTAATGATTACCGCTTCTGGGGAATGGAAGGGATGTTTGAAGCGTGTGTTGTTCCCCATCACTAAGAACAACACTAACATGTAAGATTTATAGTTTAGGGAGTTCTTTGACATAAATGATCTAATTTGATCTTCATGTTACTTATACTCAGGTATATGTTTAATATATTCTTTTTTTTTTTTTTTTTGGCTGCACCACGCGGCATGCGGGATCTTAGTTCCCTGACCAGGGATCAAACCCGTGCCCCCCTGCAGTGGAAGTGCCAAGTCCTAACCACTGGACCGCCAGGGAAGTCCCAATATCTTCTTTGATAAATGAGAAAATAGAGGCTCAGTCTCAGTGTCACTCAGTAAGAGATGGAATTAGGAAATCATTCCAGATTTTTTGACTCTTAATCCTCTCACTTTCCATCGTACCATGTAGAGGATGAAATAATTACCCACTAGGAATGCTGTGGAGTAGAATCCTGATTTGATTAAGATACTTTCCAACTCTAAATTTCTTTGATTCTGTGCTAAGCTCAATAAGGGGTGGTTTGGAGAAGAGAAACGAAAGGTTATAAATTTGACTAATGTGGTGGCAACAGATGCAGGACAAGAGAAGACAGATATAAGGGACATAGAGAGCACAGAGCCTAAAGTAGTGTGGGTCTTTTGAGCATGGGTCACTAGTTGAAAAAAAGAAATATGGTCAGGAGAGTCAAATGTTACGGATAAACAAAGAACAATGAAAAGGCCATCTAACTTGGTGATTCAGAAGTTGACGGTGACCTTAGAGAGAGCAGTTTGTTTAGTGTCTAAGGTCATATGGGCTTCAAGGGTCAGTGAAAGGTGAGGTGAAAAAGAGTAAAGGTGTCTCTCTGGAGGAGTTTGGTGGTGTGGGAGAATGAGCAAAGTTCAGTAGCTTGTCAGGGTCAAGCGAGTCTCCTTTTAGAATAAGGAAGGCTTATTGGGAGAAGAGAATAAACCAGTGGAGAGAGAGATTGAAGTGACAAAAAGGTAACTGATAAGGTTAAATTCTAAGAGAAGATGGGTGGGAATGGGACCCAGGGGAGAGCTGGAGTAACTACTTTTACTTGAGAGCAGGGCCTGTGTCATATTTATGCACTGCTGCTTTGTATTTCCCTCAAACCTGGAAGAGTACTTCAGCATGAAGGTGTCAAGGCAGGAGCACAGGACAAGAAATCTAGTCCCAGCTTTGCCATTAAAACCCTATGTGACCTTGGGCAAGTCAGTTTTCTTCCGCAGGTATTATTTTCTTTATCTGCAAAATAATGATGAGAACTAGATAATCTCTAAGCTCTATGAGTCTCTTGTTAATAGGTCAGGGTAAAAAGTAAGGTTTGGAAAGATCCTGATGGTGAGGGCTGCCCATGCTCCCTGCAGGCTGTAGTTTGGAATCTCTGAGGACTGGGAAGGTGGGACGAGGCCTTTAGCTGGTGGTATGGTCAACCCTTCTGTGCGTATGTCAATCCTCAGGTATGGCAAGCGAGTGGCGGACGTAAAGGAAAGCAAGGAACATGCAATTGCAAACAGGTAAAGACGGGGAATGAGCTCTTCCAGAGGGGATGGAATAGGAATCTCTACTGAGATTGTTCTCTCCTCTCCTTGTTCTCACCCAAGTTTCTGTACAGCCTTATTGTCTCAACCCAAGAACTTGCTGCTGCCCCACAGATTCTTGTGTTTCCTTACCAGGTCTAACTGTGGCTTTGAACCTTCCTCCTAGCTAACACCCCTTCCTAAATGCAGCTGTCTTCTGCACTGCCTTTGGAAGATTTTTAAGGGTGGGAGAGGCAGTATTCTCTAGTTTCCACTTTCTTTCCTCAGTGGCCAGTTTCACTCTCAAAGGCGTCAGTTTCTGCGGATGGCTGTGAAGGAGCTGGAGACTGTGTTAACCGATGAACCAGGACTACTGGGTCCCAAGGCAAGAGAAAGAAACGTTGGGAGGGGGACGATGTTCAATGATAAAAGACTCCTATGTGGGGGATGACTTGGCATTCATGAGTTTTTGCATTTCTGAGTTTTTTGTTCTGTTTGTGTATGTATATGCTGATTCCCTTGAATCTTCTTAGAGTAACCTAAAACTTCTTGTATCTCTTTTTTGGGCACTATCATAGTATATCATATATTATAGCTATTTGTGTACTTGTCTTATCCTCTATTTGACTGTGAACTAATTGAAGACAGATAGTTTTTTGTGAGTCTCTGTGTTTAATATTGGATACCACTGTTGGTATGGTTACACAGTTGTATCCATATGCATATTTTCATGATAGTTTTCTCTGTGCTTTGAAATCCATTTTTAAAGTTGAAAATTCTCATAGTCCCTGCCCCCTCCTTAGGCCCTTTTTGCTTTCATGGCCCTGTCCTTCATTCGTGATGAGGTCACTTGGCTGGTTCGCCACGCAGAAAATGTCACCAAGACGAAGACCCCTGAGGACTACACTGACTCGTTAGTACTTGGCATGGTTAAGAATCTTGACCTTAGATGGACTGGGAAAAGGGATGGGGGGACATCAAATGACCTCAGGAGGTCTCAGTTTCTGCCCTGTTGTCGCTGTCTTTGTTTCGGGTCACGTTTTCAGTCTCATACAGCTCTCTGTTCTCATCCTCAACTTTGTAGGAGCATTGCAGAACTGCTTTTCTTGTTGGAGGAGATTAGGGCTCTGGTCCGAAGACACATCAAGGTGATAGAGCAATACCACCTTCAGTACCTGGCCAGATTTGATGCTCTTGTGCTCAGTGACATCATTCAAGTATGTTTAATTGATGATACTTTGGAAATTTTGGGGTGATCCCTGGTCATTTTCCCCTGGGGGCCACCCTGGCTGAATCTCATGCTCTGTAGATTGTGTGTCAAAAAGCCTGATTTTCCCCTCTACGTTTGTTAAAATTTAAAAAAGGACTAATAATCTTAGCAATTTTTTTCCCCAAGTGAGGCTGCATAGAAATAGGAGAGAAAAGTAAAGGGCAGTTGGGTGTTAGCATGGCAGGGAACTCAGGGAGTTTCCTCCATGTCTTGTTTGGCTCTTTCTCTTTGTCTGTGGCACTTGGCAGCTCTTTCTACCTTCATACACTGACTGAGCCTTGTGGTCCTTGTTTCTCTCCTGGTGGAACTTATACCTCCTTGACGGTAACTCCACCTTCTCTTTTAGAACCTGTCTGTGTGTCCTGAGGAGGAGTCCATCATAATGTCCTCATTCGTCAATACTCTCTCCTCTCTGAATCTCAAACAAGGTAACTGGAGGGAATTGGAAGAGGAAGAGTGAGGGCAAACATCTTTTTGTCTAGAAATATTGATCTCTTGAGCCAGGGAATAGCCAAGATGACTTTGAAGAGGACCTATTATACCATTCCATGCAGTTGGATAGAGGTGCTGTTTTATTATTTCCTTTTAAACTTCTATTTTTCTTGCAGTTGATAATGGAGAAAAATTTGAATTTTCTGGATTGAGGCTGGACTGGTTCCGTCTACAGGTAGGTCTGTTTCTGTTAATGGTCCCCCATTCTCAAGGTTTTTTCTCCCTCACAATCCCTTCTCTTTCTAACTCCTAAGCTCTGCTGTATGGAATGATTCAACACTGAAAACTGCTGATTGGACAGGACAAATACCAGCCAAACTGTAGTCCCAAGCCTGGGAGTCTTTTTCATTTATCTTGTTTTTCTCCACCCTTTTCCGAACTCCAACCATAGGCGTATACCAGTGTGGCTAAGGCTCCCCTGCACCTGCACGAGAACCCTGACTTAGCCAAGGTGATGAACCTCATTGTCTTTCACTCTCAAATGCTGGACTCAGTAGAGAATATGCTGGTGGAAACTTCTGATTTATCTACTTTCTGGTATGTCCTGACTCAGAGCTCTTTATCAATTGACCCGATCTCTTGCCTGGCCTCTGTGGAGGACTCTAATTCCCCCAGATACACGGGAAAGGCTTGTTTTCTTTGAGATCTCTTTAAAGGCGGATGCTCAAACTCCACAGCTTCTTCTTTCCAGCTTTTATCAAGTGGTAGGAATTTGAAGTTGATTCCCTTTTGTGTTGGCTTTCTTTAGGAAAGCCAGTTGGACTTTACACAGCCTTCTCTTCTCTGGGATAATTCATTGATTGTCTTTTCCTCATGGTTATATGTGGAACCTCCTTCTTCTTTTTATTCTTGGGACATTGTGATTTAAAAGAGACATGGAAAACTTGGAAGTTTAGTGGAGAGGACTGAAAATAATTGGGAGGGCTGGGGAACAGGGTCTTTAGAGAATGCAAATGAGTTTGTCTTCCTTGGGTATCATTCGGCCTTTACTAAGTGACCACTTGTTCATAACTCTACCCTTTGAGGGATCAAACACACAACACAATATGTTGGCTCTGCTCTCTGCTTTCAACATGAGTGGGGAGGTATAATACCCACATGTGAAAAGGACATCTACATAATAATGGCAAATGTGCATAATGTTGCAAGAATACAGGGTTGAGGAAAGAGCAGTCTCATGAAATTAATCAGAGAAAGTTTTCTGGAGCCTGAGTGTCAAATTTTGAGAGGGATGTGAATTAGTAATACTGAGGGACTTCTAAATCAGGGCCCAAATCATGCAGAGGTTCTGAGGGAGGAATAGAAAATTTTGTACAAGAAAAGGGAAGGAGGTATTATTGGGTTGGCCAAAAGGTTCCTTCGGTTTTTAATGTAAAAATGAAAGACACATTTTTCATTTTCACCAAGAACTTTATTGAACAACGTATTAACACTTTTGTTCCACTACCTTCTGCCATTCTTCAGGCAGCTTCATAATTCCATCTTCCCAAAACTTTTTATCTTTTTGAGCAAAGAACTGTTCTAGGTGCCTTTTACAGTCTTCCAGGGAATTGAAATTCTCTCCATGAAGAGAATTTTGTAAAGACCGAAATAAATGGAAATCTGAAGGTGCAATACGGCGGATGGATCAGAACTTCCCAGCCAAGCTGTAACAGTTTTTGCCTGGTCATCGAAGAAACATGTGGTCTTGCGTTATCCTGATGGAAGATTATGTGTTTTCTGTTGACTAATTCCGGACGCTTTTCGTTGAGTGCTGCTTTCAGTTGATCTAATTGGGAGCAGTACTTGTTGGAATTAATCATTTGGTTTTCCGGAAGGAGCTCATAATAGAGGACCCTCTTCCAGTCCCACCATATGCACAATATCACCTTCTTTCGATGAAGCCCGGCCTTTGTTGTGGTTGGTGGTGGTTCGTTTTGCTTGCCCCACGATCTCTTCCGTTCCACATTATTGTACAGTATCCACTTTTCATCGCTCTTCACAATTTGTTTTAAAAATGGAACTTTTTTTATGTTTAAGTAGAGAATCACATGTGGAAATATGGTCAAGGAGGTTTGTTTTTTGCTTAAGTTATGTGGAACCCAAACATCAAAGCGATTAATGTAACCAAGCTGGTGCAAATGATTTTCAGCACTTGATTTGGATATTTTGAGTATGTCAGCTACCTCCCGCGTGGTATAACATTGATTGTTCTCAATTAATGTCTCAATTTGATCGCTATCAACTTCAACTGGTCTACCTGACCATGGAGCATTGTCCAGCGAGAAATCTCAGGCACGAAACTTCGTAAATCACTTTTGACAACTTTGATCAGTCACAGCACCTTCTCAATACACTGCACAAATCTTTTTCTGTGTTTCAGTTGCGTTTTTACCTTTCTTGAAATAATAAAGCATAATATGCCAGAAATGTTGCTTTTTTTCTCTCATCTTCAATACTAAAATGGCTGCACAAAAATTCACCAATTTTGATAAGTTTTTTTTTAAAGGCATGCTGATAATGACAGCTGTCACAATACAATCTAACAAAAGTTGTTTCAAATGAAGTTAAAGACAACTAAGTGCTACTAGAGCCATCTTACAGAAAAAAACCAGACGAACTTTTTGGCCAACCCAATACTAACCTGTCCTGGGATCCAGTAAAAAAGTCTGAAAGGGTTGAGTTTCTTGGGTTCCCGTCTACCTTAAGGGTAGGGAAATTAAGGAGGGGGGGGGTGAATATCAATAAATATTTGTTGAAAGAATGAATATTCTCTCTATCTCAAAGGGACCAGCTCCTAAACCTTGGTTGTAAGTGTCCTTCCCCCTTTTCCTCAGCTTTCATCTTCGTACCTTTGAGAAGATGTTTGCTATGACCCTGGAGGAACCTGCCATGTTGCGTTATGCCATTGCTTTTCCCCTGATTTGTGCTCACTTTGTCCACTGCACTCATGAGATGTGCCCAGAGGAGGTGAGTACCCTGAACTCCAAACCCTGTCATCTCTTTAATCACATCTCATTCTTATTCCCCCAAAACGCAATTCCAAGGGTTGATTTTGGTCCCAGGAAGGGTACAAACATAGGTATCTGATGCAAGTCCCTAAATGTCTCAGCTTTATGTAGAATGTGTACTCTCTCTGGGTCTCATTTTCTTCTTCTGTAGGAGTGGGTGGCTCAGGCTGGGGTCAGAACAGTATTATGAGGAAGAAGTGGTTGTCCTGGTGATGATAGTTTCTTCCTTGGGTCCTCTTTCCCAAAGTACCCCCACCTGAAGAACCATGGTCTTCATCACTGCAACTCCTTCCTGGAAGAGTTGGCCAAGCAGACCAGCAACTGTGTCCTGGAGGTCTGTGCTGAACAGCGAAACCTGAGTGAGCAGGTAGGCTCAGCCCTCTCTCTGTTTCAGTCTGCCCTCTGCAGTCCCTTGGCGCCTTCCCCTCTATCTACCTTTATCTTCTTCTCAAGCACCAAGTTCTCTAACCCTTTCAGGTAGGGCTAGGGCTTTTGTGTACATGAGTTTATGGCAGGCTTCTTTTTTTAGTGTAGTCCCATCGTCAGTCTTAACTCCCTTGGGGCTCAATAGAGGTGTCTAAAAATACTCTAATTTGAACAGCTGCACTGCAACAAAATCTGTGCTTTCATTTGAAGTGTTCCAAGAGATGAGTTAACTTTCTAATTTACTTCCCCTCCTCTCTCTGCCCTGTGTACACATACTTAGAACAGTGGCCCCAGATCACCTGTCTTGTCTCACCTTTCTGTCCATCTGCACCCTAATCTGTAGCTATCTGAACATTTTCAGGCACCTCCTCTGTGTTTATCCTCAGGGCTGCTTTTGTGTCTTTTTTTTTTTTTTTTTTTTTGAGGAGTCAACCTTCCTGATTTTATTTTATTTTATTTTATTTTATTTATTTATTTTTTTTTCTTTCCTGATTTTATTAGTATTTTGAATTATGTTAATGGATTTTAATATTGAATCACTAATTCAACATACTGCACCATCATAGTGTTATTCTTCACTTTGCTTCTGGATTCTGTTTGCTGATTTTCAGCTGGAAATTTCTGCTTTACTTTTGTGTCTTTGTCTGTTGTTTTCCCCTCCCCTCCGTTGACTGACTCATAGCACCCGGTCATGATTAGCTCAACCTAAGTTTATAGGAAATTTGAAAATGAAGAACTTGTTCCGCTGTTGCCCTGGATTCTTTCAGGTTTCCTAGACTACCCACCCTTCCTGGGTTTGAGTCAGGCTTTGTAGCAACTTTGGTAGGAGGGGAGTCAGGTTGTGTGCATGTGCATGTGTACGTGTGTGTGTGTGTACATATGCACAGTTATATTATTACTTAACCTTCCCATTTTCTCATATGTAAAATGGGGATAAAAATAGTTTCTTTTTATTTTTTTAAATTTTTGGCTGTGTTGGGTCTTTGTTGCTGCGTGTGGGCTTTCTCTAGTTGTGGTGAGCGGGGGCTACTCTTCATTGTGGTTTGTGGGCTTCTCATTGTGGTGGCTTCTCTTGTTGCAGAGCACGGGCCCTAGAGTGCGCGGGCTTCAGTAGTTGTGGTGCACGGGCTCAGTAGTTGTGGCATGCAGGCTCAGTAGTTGTGGCGCACAGGTTTAGTTGCTTTGCGGCATGTGGGATCCTCCTGGACCAGGGATCGAACCCATGTCCTCTGCATTGTCAGGCGGATTCTTAACCACTGTGCCACCAGGGAAGTCCAAAAATAGTTTCTTAAAAGAAGTATCATAAAGGTGAAATGAAATAGCATATGTTAAATATTTGGTATGCAATTCTCAATAGATGTTAGCTGCTATATTATTTGGTATTTATTGGGCACTAAGCCCTGTGCTGGGTTTTTGGGATGGGGTCCCAGAAGGAAAGGTACACAATTCCTGCCCTTGGGGAACGTCCCAATTTAAGGGAGAAAAGTGTACAAATACATGTTTGAAAGAAATTTAATAATTAATGCAAGGAAGATATGTAAACAAGTACAATTATGGGTACATTCATTGCTCAACCTGAATACCTACTACATGCAAAGGACACGGTTAAAGATATTTACTCAGTGCTGTATCAGGGTTGACTAAAACATTATGTATTATTTTCACACACACCAAAACTTTTGCAAATGAGTATTGGCACCTCCAAAGTTATCATTTTGAATAAATAGTGATGTTGCCATTACTAATGGAGTTGCGTTTTTTGGAACTACTTTCAGAATCTACCACAGACAGCTTTGCATAGTTTCAAGGTTGACGCACCTTTGCCCATCAAGGTAGACTTGATTTTTTGGAAACAGTAGAAGCTTGGATTTTAAAAAAAACAAGTGTGACTATTAAGTAAGAAAACCAGTTTTCTCATGGATGCTATCGTGCTCTAAGAGTAATTCCAAATGAAGAGATGCATGGAAGGAAAGAGAGAGAAAGGCAGAACGAGAAAAGAACAGACAATAAGGGAGGGACCTATTTATAACTGTTAGATGGATTACTCGGCAGTTTTAGGAATGAATCTCATTTCTCCATTCACTTGTGTTTGTTTCTAAAGCTTCTACCTAAGCACTGTGCCACTACCATCAGCAAGGCCAAAAACAAGAAAACCATGAAGCAGAGGCAGACTCCGAGAAAAGGAGAGCCTGAGAGGGACAAACCAGGAGCTGAGAGTCACCGGAAGAACCGCAGCATTGTCACCAAGTGAGGACCTAGGCCTTAGGGGGCCAGCAGGGCACTACCTCAAAGAAGGGAGAACAGGAAAGAGGGAAGGTGATGCAGCAAAAGAGTGCGGAAGTGGTGGTGGGGAATGACAGATATGGAAAAGCGCTTAAATATGAATTTTCTACTTTGCCTTTGAAGTCACCATCAATGTGTACTCTTCTAGGCTGAGTTTTTCCAGAAGATGAAAGGGGTCTGAGGGTCATGGGCCTGACAGATCCTCCCCAGATACTAGCAGGCAGTGCCAGACCTGTAATGGAGGCTCATTTTACTCTCTCAATTTTACCCAGCATGGACAAGCTACACCTAAACTTGACAGAATTGGCACTGACAATGAATCATGTACACAGCTTCTGTGTATTTGAACACACCATCTTCCCTTCTGAGTATCTCAGCAGCCATCTGGAGGCCAGACTCAACAGGTATCACTCTTTTGTTGTCTTCTGTTTGCTTAGTATGGTAGTTCTCAAAGTTGGGTTCCATTAGATCCATCTTGGTGGTCATTCTGATGCAGTCAATCTGGCATAGGTCCCAAGCATCTCTATTAAAAATAAATAAATGAAAAGAACCCAGACTTCCCTGGTGGCTCAGTGGTTAAGAATCTGCCTGCCAATGCAGGGCACACGGGTTTGATCCCTGGTCTAGGAAGATCCCACATGCTGTGGAGCAAATAAGCCCGTGTGCCACAACTACTGAGCCTGTGCTCTAGAGCCTGTGAGCCACAACTACTGAGCCCGCGTGCACAACTACTGAAGCCCGTGCGCCTAGAGCCCGTGCTCCACAACAAGAGAAGCCACCACAATGAGAAACCCGTGCACTGCAACGAAGGGTAGCCCCTGCTCGCCGCAACTAGAGAAAGCCCGCGCGCAGTAACGAAGACCCAACGCAACCAAAAATAAATAAATAAATAAACAAACAAACAAACAAATAAATAAAAGAACCCCAAACCTCTATAGGTTTCTTTTTTTTTTTTAAGATTTATTTTATTATTTATTTATTTATTTAATTTATTTTTGGCTACGTTGGATCTTAGTTGCAGCATGCTGGATCTTCGCTGAGGCATGTGGGATCTTTTGTTGCAGCGCGTGAGCTTCTCTCTAGTTGTGGCGTGCAGGTTCTCTCTCTCTAGTTGTGGCGTGTGGGCTCCAGGGCACGTGGACTCTGTAGATGTGGCGTACGGGTTCCAGAGCGCGTAGGCTCTGTAGTTTGTGGCACACGGGCTCTCTAGTTGAGGCGCTCGAGCTCAGTAGTTGTGGTGCGTGGACTTAGTTGCCCCACGACATGTGGGATCTTAGTTCCCTGACCAGGGATCGAACCCATGTTCCCTGAATTGTAAGGCGGATTCCTTACCACTGGCCCACCAGGGAAGTCCCTCTATAGGTGGTTTTGATGAACAACCAGAACTGGTCATCACTGATTTAGTAGGGTGAGTGGGGCATTTGCAGTCAGCAGATCTGTGTTGATGCTGTTAGCTAAGACTTCAGAGCAGGTTATCTAACTTGTTTGAGCCTTAATTTCCTACCCTATAGAGTAAGGTTAATGATATTTACCTTATAATGAGAATTACCTGTAATTGAGAATTGGTAGAGAATTAAAGATAATAATGAGTGACATATATAGGCCTCAACAAAATAAATTCCCTTCCCTCCACTTTGCCTCTCATTCTGTTGCTCCCTGAAGCTGCAGGAACAGTCCTTATATTGAAATTGGGCACTATAGTAGGCAAATTAGGGGAGTGAGGGGAAAAATTTTTTATGAATAATCTCCTAGTCTTCTGTGTTTCATTTTGCAATACGTAGTATATTTATTCATTCACTTAACAAGTATTTATTGAACATCTATTGTGTGTCATCAGTGTTCTCGAAGCTGTTAATACAGCAGTATACAAAAGAAATAAAGATTCCTGGCCACATAAAGCTTACCTTCTAGCGGGAGAGACAAGCAAAATAAGAACGTAGGATATATAGTAGATTAGAAAATAAGTGCTAAGCAGAAAGTTAAAGCAGAAAAAAGAGATGGGAAGTGTGTAGCGGTGGTGGTGGTGAAATTATACATAGGGTGGCCAGGGAAGGCCTGCTTGAGAAAGTGACATTTGAGTGAACTCCTGAAGGAATTGAGGAAGCCAAGTGGGTGACTATCTGGGGAAAGGACATTCTGGGCGGAGGAAACAGCAAGTGTGAAGGCTCTGAGGTGGGAACATGCCTGGTATGTTCAGGGAACAAGGAGGAGACCAGTGTGAGCCCGGGGGAGACTGGTAGGACGTGAGGTCAGAGAGGCTGGAGGAGTGGCAGACTGACTGTTCAGGTGGCTCTATGCCATTGTAAGGATTTTGGCTTTGATTCTGAGTGAGACAGGGAACCTAGGCAGGGTTTGAGCAGAGCAGGAACATGATTTCACTCAACATTTCAGTAGGTTCACTCTGTCTGCACTAGGGGGGCCAAGGACAGGAGTAGGGAGAACAGTTAGGAGTCTGTGCCTTGACTGTCGGAGATGCAGGCTAATTTTTCAATTAGTTTTTTGCTTGGGTGACAGTAAAATTAGTTTGTTTTCATTCCGTACACTTTAGCTATATGGAAGGAAGTGTCTCAGGTGCATATAAAATGTCAAGAAGATGACAATTTGATAATCATCCATGCGTAAACCTTCAGAAGCTGGCAATGGTTTCTAGACCCTGGAGCAGCATGTCACTGGCATCATTATTCCTAAAGCCTGGAAGTTGGCCTAAAGGTTTGGCCTCAATGAAAACTCTAAAATAGATTAGGCTTGCCTCCCGTCTGTCCCTTCCGTAGTATTTTTCCTCAAGTGGTACCTCTTCTCTTTTCCTTTTCATCTGGGGAGTAGGCCCTCCTGTTCCCTTCCCCTCCCCTGCCATAAACAGTTTTCCAAAAACACAGAACAAACAAAATCTCCCAAACATCTATGGCTTTAGGGAGAACCTGATGGACTCTTTCATACTGATGTGCAGATGACTGACAAAAGTTGTGTTGGCAAAGTCTAATGTCCCTCTTTCCCCTACTGTTTACATTTTAACAAGGAAGAAAGCCTCAGGCAGAGGACTGACTCTAATTGTGAATTCTCAGGTTCCTGGGGAAGGTATTTTGGAAGGGGCTGGGAGTCCAGTGAGGAAGGGTGTTCCTGGTGTGCCCCTAAAATAATACAGTGTGGACAGTTATTCTGCCTTCTCTAAGGTTGGCTATAGATGTGTGCCAGCCAAGTGTACTCTCTCTCCACCTGGCATCCTGTGGCCACTTGGGATTGCACTGCACTTCTAAGGATTTCTGGGTGTGGTTTTCTATTTCTGACAGTGATTGGAACTAATTTTTTCCGAGGAGAAAAGACAAATGCTGGCCCTGAGAATGCAGGAGGTTGTAAGCAAGCATGTACAGTTAGATGGCATTTGGGAGCCCAGGTCTTTTACCACCTGATTTAATTTCTCCGTTGGAGGCAGAAGAGCATGGTGATTGAGAATCAAATGTTATTGGATTCAGGTCCCAGCTCTGCCACTTGCCAGCTGTGTGGTCTTCACAGATGGCAAGTGGCTTACTGTGTCTCAGTTTCTTCATCCGTAAAATGGGGATAATAATTGTACCTACCTTATTGGGTTGCCGTGAGATTTACATGAGATAATGCGTGTAGTTAAATCATAGTACAGCACCCAGAACACAGTATAAATGTGATAACTGTTACTATGTTTGTCATTATGATTGTGATTATGGTTTTTGTCACCTAGAGCCATTGTGTGGCTGGCTGGCTACAATGCCACAACCCAGGAGATCGCCAGGCCTTCTGAGCTCTTGGCAGGAGTCAAAGCGTACGTCGGTTTCATAAAGTCACTGGCCCAGTTTTTGGGTGCAGATGTGTCCAGAGTCATCCGCAACGCCCTCCTGCAGCAGACGCAACCACTGGACTCATGTGGGGAACAGACTATCACCACTCTCTACACAAATTGGTCAGTGTTGCTTATCCTCTCTCACTGCCTTACTTCTTTGTTAGCACTTTTTCCTTTATGCAGTAGGACCTCGGGACCAGGCATTTTAGCTCCTAGGGTCATAGACCCCCAAACAGAAGCTTGTTTCTGCCCAAGGACTGAAGCTGTAAGCTGGGGCAAACTCAGATCCCCTCTGTCCACCATGAGGTCTCTTTCTAAGCTTCCATGTAACATCCATTGATCTACTCTGTAGCAATTTGACCCTTTTCCTCTTAATCTGCTGTTCTTAACCTTCCTTTTCTGGATTCTTACTGTTTTCATTTCAAGTGATCTCTCTTCCTCTTTCTGAAGTTCTCTTATTTCTCTCTTTGTCCAGTTTCTCCCCCTGGAGACCATTCTGTCTCACACCATCTCTCCGGAGCACTGTCTCCTTACCTGCTCCTTACCTCCCGACATGACCGTGTCACGTCTAGTAGATTGTTCTTCATAGCGAAAGGGGCCTCCTCCCCCAGACTGGAGGAGACAGGGGTCAGCAGTATTTCCTTTGAGGGTTAAGGATGGAGAGGAGCTGGATTCCTACCTCCCTAAGCCACTGGGTGGCGTTCTTAATCCAGTATCAGCTCGGCAGGAGCCCGGCTGCAAAGAACCCCCTGAGGAGGGGGAAAGACTGAGACAAGGTTTACAATAAAATGCCAACAGGGGCCTGGCAGGTAAGGTAAATGGGTGTTGTGGGCTAGGTGGGGACTTTGAATAGCTGGAGAGGGCATGCCCCTCTAAAAGGCGGCAGCCGCCACTTAGCTCCATCTGATCGTTGCCCCACTAAATCCTTATTTTAATGTAAAATCTCTCAGTTTCCAAAATTTGACAACTAATTCAAATTAAAAGGAAAAACCCTCACGTTTGAGTGCTGGTTTTGACCTACCCCTGGTTAGCTTGTGACTTCTGTAAGACCTAGGCCCGGAGCTAGTGCCTGGGTAAGTGGCAGGCGTTGCCACGCCCTCTGCTGACACTGGCTGGAGGCCTTCTCAGCTTGCCCAGAGGTCAGGAGGGCATATTTGGAGACTGGATGACAAGTGTTCACAGGGCCTCTCTCTGTCCAGGAGGTTTGACTTGAGACCTGCTTCCAGGGTCCTAGGCCCTTAGTCCAACACTCTCGTTGGAGAGGTTGAGGCTAAGTATATTTCAGAGGAGCCCAATTAGTAGGAATTTTTTGTCTTGTCAGCTTAGGCTTGTCTCACCTGACAGAGGAAGGCCAAGGGTGAGGGGTGTGCAGTAGCTGGAAAAGGTGGTAGGGCGTGCACACCATTACGTCTGACAGCACAGCCAAATGCCCTGCAGATTAGAGGCAAAGCGGAACCACGCTACTGCCAGTTGTTTCTGAGCCAACAGCTTGGGGTGTTAATTAGAGTGTGGTACTGTCTTCTTTGAGTCTCTTCTCCCCACCCCAGCCTTGGGTGGAGTTTCTCTTCCTGAGCCCAGTGGTGGTGGTAGGGAGAAAGGATTGAACACTAATCTTCTGTGCTTTCTTGTGAACCTTGTAGGTACCTAGAAAGTCTGCTTAGACAGGCGAGCAGTGGGACCATTATCCTCTCACCAGCCATGCAGGCCTTCATCAGCCTCCCCAGAGAAGGGGAGCAGAACTTCAGCGCAGAGGAGTTCTCTGACATCTCTGGTGAGCCCAGAGCCTGGTCTCCTGTCAGGGAGCCGAACCTTTCCCCTCAATACAATATCTTAACCTATGGATCCCATCTAAATTCTCCTACCTTCCCAGAGGCTCATTCTGTACTCTCCTAGATCTCTGCTAGATTCTACCTTAGGGACAGTAAAAAGAGATTTCAAGTGAGACCCAGAATTGAGGAGTGGCTTGGGGGTTGAAGGTGGAGAGGGAGGATGAGGGGAGTTAGGAGCTAGGCAGGGGCACTCAAGTCACTGAAAGGATTTAGTCTTCGAAGGGTAGTAAATGGTTATTTTCCATTTCCACAAAGAGTAAAGAGTAGGACATATAATGAGGGGTAAAGGATAAATGTAAGGAGGACATTCTGATGTTTGGAATTACTAAACAGTGGTCTGACGTCATGGCATCTTCTCCCTGAGGGATAAGTTTTAGAGCCTTAGCTAGTGCTTGGATTGCTGATGTTTAATAATGATGATGAGATAATGGATGACATTTAGTGTGGGCTTGGTTCTAAATGTTCACATGTATTTAACTCCTTTACTCCTCACAGCAGCCTTGAGGTAGGTACTCTTATTACCCCCATTTTACAGATGAGGACACTGAGACACAGAGAGGTTAAGGAGCTTGATTAAGGTCATACATCATTCATAGATAGTAGAACTGGGATTTCAACTCAAGGCAGTCAAATTCCAGAACCTGGGTGCTTAGTCACTCTGTCACGCTGCTTCCCAGTGTATAGAAGTGCTTTTGTGTCTCAAGGCAGGCAGATGAGTGTGTCGTGAATGAGTTGGGAAGTTATCCTCTTTTTAAAGAGGGCTTGAAGCCATGCAGATCCTTTTTAATAGATTTGTTTTACTGACTGACTGATTCATGAACTATGCCACTGCTTCCTGCTTCCTCTCACCTCCGTATAAATCATGGACCCCGCGTGGTATCTGAGACAGGTAGGAGATGTTTCAATGACCCTGCCCTCCCCATTCTTCCCCTTCCTTGGGGGGTGTTATGAAAGTCAGAGTATACAGTTCTGTTTTCCAGCTCTGCCTTCTTCTTACCCTCATACTGACTCCATCAGTGAGCTGACCCTACCCTTTACCTGCTGGAGGCTTCAGATGTCCCCTTCTTATCAACTCCTCCCACAGACTGTAGGCAGCATCTAAAATCAGCTTTAGGTCTCGCTGACAACTGACGAGCAGCAGGAGGTAATGCTGATTCCCCCTTTTACCACCCCCACCCCAATTTCCCTGGGTTACCATGGTGATGGGGCAATGCTGCTGCAAAAATAGATAGATGGATAGAGAAGGATGCCCTAGGGTTATAGCCTAGAGAGGACTAGAGTAAGGAGAGTTGGCCGATCCAAATCAGTAGATCAGTGTGTCTTCTCTCCAGAGAAGGCAGTTCAGCCCCTCTGCCTCTCTGTCAGCCATTTTAGAATTATCTAAGTTGGCCAGTTAGGAAATCCTTTTCTAGTTCTCAGCTCAGTTGTTCCTATCGTAAATAGGTGACTCTAAAAATGTTTAGTATTTATTCCACATGAGGCTCTGTGTCAGCTGCTGTGACCAGTTCCACTTCCTTTGTCAATGGTAGAGGTGGAGATCAACTGGTCCTGCCTTTAAACACTTGAGTGTGGAGCCTTGATTTCCTTTTCCCTCTGAACTCTTGTTAACTATGTTAAGCTCACCTTTCCTCTACTGGTCTCTTGTTACTTCTGGTCTTTATGGTTTTCTCTGCTGGGACCGCCCATAGCCAAAGATCATAGCTGGAGCTCTTCCCTGTCTGAATTTGTCACTAGTGTTTCTAACGTGGGATTTCCTCAGCCAGGTTTTATTTAATTCACAAAGGGCCAGAAGCAGGCTGGGTAGGGAGGGATAAGGTAATGGGGCAGACTTGAGGGAAGAAGAATTTAGGGGAAAAGACAGCTGGGAGTCTGGGGATGTGTACTGATTATGCTATCATATCAACTCTGTGAGGTATTCAGAGTGGATATTAATTTCTTCATTTTACAGAGAAGTGAATTGAGGCTCAGAGAGGGGCTTAACATCTGATAAAGTTAGTGCAGCTAGTGCAGCAAGAGTAAAGCCCAGGTGCCATGTAAAGGGACTGGGAAAGTCTAGATTCTTATAGGAATGAAAAGTAAATAGTTATCATTTGTGGTACGTCATGGCATGAGTACCAGTGGGGAGAGGGTAAGTTGTCCCACAGGCAGGCCAGACCTGTCACCTGAATACAGGATTTCAGGCTACGTTTGCTCTCCAACTTCCCACTTCCTTTCCTTGCTGAAAAACACTTAAGGTGTTCACGTTACCCTATAGCTATTGTGCAAAAGCACCAGTGTCCTCTGAGTCCCACCTGGGACCTCTGTGACTCTATTCCAGAGTTGCGGGCTTTGGCTGAACTCCTGGGCCCCTATGGCATGAAGTTCCTGAGTGAAAACCTGATGTGGCATGTGACCTCTCAGATTGTGGAGCTGAAGGTACTGTGGAAGCAAGTCCCCGGGAAGAAGGTCCAGCCCCTGGGGGAAGAAGGGTAGGGGTAGGAGACCGGGGGGAAGATGTACCATGGGTCTCATCTTTTCGTGCTTAATGGCTCTGTGTCCTGGCTGCAGAAGCTGGTGGTGGAAAACATGGATGTACTTGTTCAGATCAGATCCAACTTTAGCAAGGCAGACTTGATGGCTTCTCTGCTTCCCCAGCTGATGGGTGAGCACGTCTCCTAAAGGGAGAAGGAACTGTGGGAAAAGCATTGTGGATGACGGGTTTTGGGGGCTCTGGGGCCTAGGCTGGGTCTGAAGAAGCAAAACCGTTGCCATTCTCCTAAGTTCTCTTCTTGAACGCTCTTCTTTCTCCTCAGGGGCTGATAATGTGCTGAAGCGTATGACCATCATTGGAGTTATCCTCAGTTTTAGGGCCATGGCCCAAGAGGGACTTCGGGAGGTGAGCTGGGGGAGAGGGGGCTGCCACAGGATAAAGCCTTGGGTAGGGCTTGTGTGAGAAGTTGTGGAAAGGGTTGGTGAGCATTGAGGAGAACGGAGCTTAATTCGGTAGAGGTCCTGGAAGTTCTTTGAGGCTAGATGAGCTGAAGAAACCTAGACGCATGAGGAGAGAAGTAGCATGGGAAGCTGGCTAAGTTCTTATCTAAGCTGAGGCCCTTTTTTTGTTTCTTTGTTTCCACCTGTTTGAAGGCACCGGCCACTGTCCCTTGGACTCATTTGTACTCTCTTTCCTCCAGGTTTTCTCCTTCCACTGCCCATTTCTTATGGGTCCCATTGAGTGCCTGAAGGAGTTTGTCACCCCAGACACAGATATCAAGGTATGGGAGAGTGCAAAGTGGAATCTAATTAGGAGATTTTTGTTGTTGAAAAAGGATGGAGCTAGGATCTTGTAAGGGAGAGAGGGCTCTGAAGAATACTGCAGGGAGAAGAGCCAGAATTTGAATAGAAACACGTTGGGGAAGATTTTGTGGAGGGAGGGGCGTGGGTCAGACGAGAGGGTGCACAGCTGGGGAGCCCAGGGGAGATCCTGCGGGGGCTAGGGAAACGTTACTGGAGGGAGAGGAGTAAGGTCTAGGATAGTTCGTACAGCTTTTCTCCTAAGATGTGCAAATTAGATACCCAACTATATGCAGACAAGTCCCCTCTTTAGTCAGGAGCCTGGGTACTTTTTGTAAAATTTGTTTCTTCCATTCCTACCCACCCTGCCTGCCCTCAGATTTTCCTTTCTTTTTCTGGCCTTTTCTTCCTCCTAGTTCTGAAACTTTCTGGTTCCTCTGTGCGTGTGTCACCTGCCTTGGGCCTCATTTCCTCTAGAGATGGGGAAAGGCGGAGGGGACTCTGTAAGCACCCTAGTTAAACATCCATTCCCCCTCCCCCACCTCACGTCAGCTTGCCTTTTGAATCACCTAGAACAAACAAGTATGTTTTGCAGGAAATACAGCTGAAGGCTGGGAACAAGGACCTTCAAATGC
Source organism: Balaenoptera ricei (assembly GCF_028023285.1). NCBI lineage: Eukaryota > Metazoa > Chordata > Mammalia > Artiodactyla > Balaenopteridae > Balaenoptera > Balaenoptera ricei. Next base: position 46,072,214 of record NC_082648.1, read on the forward strand.
ACAGGGCAGGGCACTTCTCTTATAATGGATTCCGTTAACGGAGGGAGGTCTGTGAGAAGAGGAAACTGGTTAACAGGAAGTAGTCAGAAAAAAAAAAGAAAACTTAGAAAAAAAAACTTCCTTTACCTTGAGGTCAAAAGAGTTGTGAACATTTCCCCTCTCTCTGCCTGAAATCAGATGATGAGGGTCAAGGGGTCACGGGCCCTGAGGGGGTGACGTTTCACTGGGCGGGCTGCTCCTTCAGGCCAGGTCTTTGGTGTCATGGTGAGCCTGGGGTTCGGGCAGCTGTTGGTGGCAGGGCTGAACGCTCTGGCCTGTCAGGAGTGTGTCTAGCTGGCATCTTCCAAGCAGCTCCGAGCTTTAGGCTCTGCCTGCCTGGGAGAATAAGCAGGTCGGGTGGCGCGGGCGATGGCCTGTCCGTCAGAGATTCTGTTACTGCCTCAGGGGGGTGAGAAGATTAGGAGAAGAGAACAGAAGCTCCTCCAATGATCACTTTCTTCCTCCAGAAGACCACAGGTCATGGACCAGGTCCTTGATCTCCTAAGTCATGGGTGCCACAAGCAGGGTTATTTAGTTAGTAGGGAATTTAAATAAAGGGCAGAGCAGGATGTGGCTGAGGTTAACTTCCTGTGTCCAGCACCACAGGCAGTGTGTTTATTGTTATGTCTGTGGGGTTCTTTGCATAAGATACTCTACTTAGTTATCTACTGTTGAAACAGTTATCCTTGTTCTCTCAGAACATTTTCAAGTCCTTTTTTTTTTTTTTTAACCTCAAAAGGGGTCTGAGTACTTTGTGGGTGGGTGGGTGGGTGTTTGGGGCTACATCTTGGGAACCTGATTCTAAGTACAGTGAGGGATTCAGGAATCAATCAATCAGTATTAACTGAATGCCTTCTATGTGCTTAGCATTGTGTTAAAACCTAGAGAGGATAAAAGAAATGCAGAGTTCCTGGCTTTGAGAGAAAGGAAGTAGAGCGAAAGGGATAATAGTTATTAGTCTCTTGGTGACTCTGTGAGTCACTAGGGTAGATGCTTTACACATGTGGTCTAATTTAATCTTCACAGCAACTCTGTGAGGTAGGTATCATTATCCCACTTTTACAGATGAGAAAATGGAGGCTCGAAGAAGTTAAGTAACTTTTAGCCAAGGTCACACATTTAATAAGTGGTGGTGCTAGGATTTGAACCCAGATCTTCTCACTCCAAAGGCTTTTTCTCCCCTCTCTATTCCATGAGGTTAAAAAAAAAAAATTGTAATCTATTTGATGAGATAAGCCATACGTCTCACCTCCAATCTGAAAAGAAAACTGATGATACCAAGTGCTGCGTGTGATCACTGCGAAGTAAGCGGTGCCAGGTTAAGGAGGGAGAGATGAGCTTGGGCTGAAGTCAACAGGGAGGGCTCCATAGAGAATATGGGATTTGAGTTAGGCCTCAAGTGTGGGTGTCACTTAGATATAAGTAGAGGAGAGGTAAATAGGAAAAACTCTAGACTTTTTTCCTTCCTATGCAGGGAAAAACCCAGTTCTTACCTGTGTGTTTCTCTCCTGCGAGTCTTCTTTCCTCTCACACAGAACACTTCACTTCTGACACTTCTGGTCACCAAATGTGTGGAGGTTTTTCCCCCACACCAGTTCTCTGTGACACCAGTTGGGTGTCCTGAAACTTAATTCTGACACTATCTACCTGGAGATAGTGTCAGATCACACAGGTTAAGGGTTCACTCCCACAAGTCTGCACCTACTCCCCGCTTCAGAAGCCAGTTGCAAACCTAAGTTGTCAGCTGTGCTTCTGACCAACCGGCTGTAGGTCGGAGGTTCCAATATCCCCCTCCTTATTTTCCATTAATTTGCTAGAGTGGCTTACAGAACTCAGGGAAACACATCTACCAGTTTATTAAAGGATGTGATAAAGGATATAAGATAAACAGCCAGATGGAGAGATACATGGGGCGAGGTCTGGGAGGATCCTGAGGGCAGGAGCGTCTGTCCCCGTGGAGTTGGGCTGCATCACCCTCCTGGTCCGTGGATGTGTTCTCAACCTGGAGGCTCTCTGAACCCCGTACTGTTGGGATTTTATGGAGGCTTCCTCGCGTAGGCATGATCAATTATTAACTCCATTTCCAGGCCCGCTCCCCTCTCTGGAGAAGTGGGGGTGTGGTGCGGCTGAAAATTCCCAGCTTCTAACCAAGGTTGGTCTTTCTGGTGACCAGCCGCCATCCAGGAGCTGTTCGGGAGCACACCCAGAGTTGCCGCATAAGAACAAAAAAATGCTCCTGGTGTTTTTATCACTTAGGAAATTATACGGGTTTTAGGAGCCCTGTGTCAGGAACCAGGGGCAGGGACCAATATATATATTTTCTATCATCTCTCAAGAAGAAAGGACACTCTAGAGGAGGGAAGCACATGAACCGAAGCATGCAAGTAAGAAAGTAAGTTGTAGCTTGGAGACAGTGAATAAATTACCCTGGCTGCATTGACTGTAGGAAGCATTTGAGGAAATAAGGTTGAAAAAATAAATTTGTACTGTGGAGAATCTGAATGCCAAGCTAAAGCACTGGATTTTTTTTTTTTTTTTTCCTCTTTCCTGTGTAGGTTAGGGAGATCTATGAAAGGAATACCTAGAAAAGATGATAGGACACCAAAAGTTTAAAATCTGTGATCCAGGAGTCTTGACTGCCTGTAGCTTCTGTCAAGCACTTCTCTCCAGGGGATACCCTCCAGAATGTTGTTTTCTTCTCTACCAGGTGACCCTGAGTGTCTTTGAGCTGGCATCTGCTGCAGGGGTGGGCTGTGACATTGACCCAGCTCTGGTGGCTGCCATTGCCAATCTGAAAACTGGTAAGATTGGGGAAAGGGGGCAACGGAGGGCTTGGGCCCTATTTTGGGGTGGAAAAATGTCAATCTCAAAGAAGCCTTTATTTGGGATTGTGAATTCAGAGGTTATAAAATTGGAGCTAAGGAAAGACTTAAAGCATAGTCTCTAATCCCCAGAAAATACTTCCACAGGCAATTTAGATTTCTAGTCAGATTCTAACCAGTTGATCTGTCAATCAGCTAAAAAGTATTAAGTGAGAGTCTGGTACTCAGCAGGTGCTCAAAGGAACTTACAATCTGGTTGGGGAAATAAGAGTCATGCAAATGAAACGATGAGCGAACAATACACAGTAGACGTGAATTCATACTAAGTTGTGTGGTATAGCATCCAAGTTCCCCAGAATGATCTTGTGCTCTCCCCTCCCCTAAAATCACCTTGACACCATGCGCTTCCTCCCCTGGACTCACACTTGTCTCTTATATTTCCATTACACATTTCCTCGGATTAGCACATTCTTACTTGTACACACTCAGAATAGGATGGAATCAGGGGGCTGGTAGTAAGCCCTTTTAAAATTGCCAGACTGGCTCTCCCTCTTCTCTCTCGGTTTTGGTGAGACTCTTTCCTCTCCTTCCTGCCTCTGTACCCCATCAGGCAGCTGACAGAGTGCCCTCAGACTGCGTGTCAGCAGAGCCCTTTGCCAAGAGCTGTGCTCAGTCACCAGGGGAGGCCTCCAGGGCTCAGGCCTCTCGCCATCAGTGGAGGCTAGTACTGTCCCCTGCAGCAGTCATGACTTGCCTATAGTGCTCTGCAAGTAATTTTCACAGATATTTTCTCATGTGATCCTCCTAGTAATTCTGCGAAGTAGGACCCCATGGAAGAAAACTCCTGTTTGCTGACCTTACTCTCTTTTCCTTTTTCCTTCTTTCCAGATACGTCATCCCCTGAGGAAGAATATAAGGTGGCCTGCCTGCTCTTGATCTTTCTTGCCGTTTCCCTCCCCCTCCTTGCCATGGACCCAGCTTCCTTCTATAGCATTGAGAAGGATGGTAAGTAAGGAGTAGGTTTGTTTGTTTGTTTGTTTTAAAATAAATTTATTTATTTATTTATGGCTGTGTTGGGTCTTCGTTTCTGTGCGAGGGCTTTCTCTTGTTGCGGCGAGCGGGGGCCACTCTTCATCGCGGTGCGCGGGCCTCTCACTGTCGCGGCCTCTCCCGTTGCGGAGCACAGGCTCCAGACGCGCAGGCTCAGTAGTTGTGGCTCACGGGCCCAGTTGCTCCACGGCATGTGGGATCTTCCCAGACCAGGGCTCGAACCCGTGTGCCCTGCATTGGCAGGCAGATTCTCAACCACTGCGCCACCAGGGAAGCCCAGGAGTAGGTTTGAGGGACCAGTGCAGTTTAGGTTAGTGTCCTGGGGTCGGGAGATGAGACGGAGACATTTATCTGGAAAACACAGACTTCTGACTCAGATGTAAAGTTCTGTTTCAAAAAGCACTCGAGAATGAACTATCCCTAAAATTCAATTCCAGTGAAATTACATAGGAATATCCTTCTCCTAATCCTCAAATGCCTTCCAGTCCTTTTGGTGTCAAATAGGGATGGCCCAGCCTGAAAAAACGAGAAGTTACCAGCTGGGGTCGCCTGGGGTGGCTCACTTTCCTTTCCTTTCTCTCCCTCTTTGTCAATAATAACCTAGGTTACAGCAACAATATTCACTGCTTGACCAAAGCCATCATCCAGGTGTCTGCTGCCCTCTTCACCCTCTACAACAAGAACATTGAAACTCACCTCAAGGAATTTCTGGTGGTGAGTGGATATACGTTATAAGGAATGGACGATTGCAAAGTCTGGTGGGAACTGGTTTGACTTAAATCCATAGACAGTTATTGTTGAGCAGGCCTTGGAGCCTAACCTCCCATCCTATTCATTAAGTAGTGAGAGGCCACTTTGTGAAAGGCAGGGGTTTCTTCTAGATTCTCTAACAGCTGGTATTTCAGCCTCTGCCCAAATACTTGGAAGGAGCATTGGACTAAGAGTTAGCAAACCTGAGTTCTAGTTTTGGATCTGCCACTAAGCAGTTGTGTGATCTCTGAAGACCCAAACTTTTGGGGCCTCAGTTTTCCCATTTATTAAATAGAAAGATTAAACTGAATCCATGATTCACTACCTTGGTGTGCATTACATTATCCTGAGGAATTTGTTAAAATACAGATTTCTGATCCTTACACCAGACCTACTGAATTAGAATATTCTAGGGTGAGTCCAGGCCTCTGTTTTTAACAAGGTCTCCAGGAGACCAGATGCACAGTGAAGTTGGAGAGACGCTGAGTTTTATAATCTATAAGGCCCTTTTCAACTCTAATACTGATAAAAAGTCAAGCTTTTTTCAAATTCTCAAACTTCATTGTAAGTCAGAATCACCTGGAGAATTTCTGATTCAGTAGATTAGAGGTGGGGCTGGAAAATTTGCATTTTCAACAAGTTCCCGGGTAATGTTGGTGCTGCCCATCCTGTGATCTTACTTTGAGAATCACTGGTCTAGATTTCTAGGGACTGGAACTTACAATCAAGCAGCTGATTTTACTATAGGTTATGTCCAATTTGTTTGAAAAAAATTGTTAAAATTTTTTTTAGCCAAAGTTTGACTCCCTGTAGCTATCATTATTGATCTAAGTTTTGCCTCTGGAAAATCACAGAATAAGTAATCTCTTTCCTTTGTTCAAAGAGGCCCCAGAGCTTCCCATTCTAAATACTCCATGGAGGAATCCCCTCCATACACTTCTGAAACATGGTCCAGTACCCACTGCCTGCTTGAGCATTCTCAGCAATAGGGAGCTTATTCTTTTGCAAAGCATGGTCCTGATTTAAAAACTAGGTCCTTATCTGTCTCCTTTTAGGAGGAAACAGTAGATCATATGCTCTAGGGAATCACACTCTTGACCTGAGAAGTACATGCCAGGGACTTGGAAGCTTAGTGAGAGGTTCTCTATTTAAACTGGGACAACAGGCACACAAATTGGGCTCTGAGCATCTTGGATAGAAAGAGGATTCATACCAGATCTCTAAGATGGAGTGAGAAGGGAATCACCCGACCCCCCCCGACTCCCCCCCTGCCACCCCTGCCGCCGCCACTTTTCCCCTTTTACCCTCTTTGTTTGCTAAATACAGGTAACCTGGGCCTGGGATGCAATTAGTGACATTTCTTTCTCCCTCTTTGATCTGTTGGGGGCCTGAAGGTGAATGAAGAGGACAGCCATTCGGGAGTTGACAGGAGGAGAATACCAAGAACACTGTGTCTGAATCAGAGGCCCAGCTCTGTCTCTGGTCGGGTGGGGAGTCCGCTGTAAACAGTCTGATGACAGTGGTGTCTGGAGGCCGCCTAGGAAAAGAGATTAATCTCCTGGCATACAGTATTACCTGCCTCTGCTGCAGGTTCTTTCTTCGCCCCTTGCAGCCTCTCCTCCAGCATCCCCAGCAACCTCCTGTTGTCTGCACTGGCTAGTTTAGAGGCAGTGTGCATCTCTGAAACCTGGGGGATTTGCTGCTTGCCCACCCTGAGCCTCCAGGAACATCCCAGCACTTCTTAACTCACCTCCTTGATCTCTTGTTGACTTCTGTAGTCTGAGGCTGTCCTACTCTGACCATAAAAATCTTCTTCCTTACAAATTCTTTCCTTACAGGTAGCTTCCGTCAGCCTCCTGCAGCTGGGCCAGGAGACTGACAAGCTTAAAACCAGAAATCGGGAATCCATTTCTCTGCTCATGCGCTTGGTATGTATCTGGTGTAAGTTGGTCTTAGAGGAAGGGCCAGAAGGAGGTTCCTCTTTAGGGTCCTTGGCTCCCAGCCATTGTTATCACCCAAAAGCATTAACTAAGAACTTAATTCTGCCTGAGGAGGTCTAGGCCTTACGTTCTGGCTAACATTCTAGACTTGTCCTGTAATCCCAAGGTAGTAGAGTCTTCGAGGACTTCTCTGCAGGACAGGGTCTTCCCAGCCCCTAGTTAACTGGGCCCCTTTCCCTGCAGTGTTCTTGAGTCTGACGTGGTGGGGCAACTGTGTCCCTCATCCATAACTATCTGTCCAGTACATGTTTGGTTTTACTTGACCACTTCCTACCGCTCTATTTCTTGTTCTTAAGAGTACCATGAAGAAGGTGCTGAGTAGCACACAGCTGAACTGGGGGAGGGGGATGGGGGCTCAGAGGAGGGATGGGATTTTAGCTGAAAAGCTGTAAGGCAGGGAGCCAGGTGGGCCATGAATCAGACAGCTCCTGCTGTCTCTTCTGTCTTCCCAAGCTGTGGCCTTTCCCCTACTTTGGCAGAAAGTTCTGGGAACTCTGACCCAATTAACTTTTAAAAAATCTTTTCCGCTTGACCCTGTTTCCCTCTTCAACATGCTTACTCTTTTGCTCTAAAGTTTGATTCCCTTGGTTAGTGCTGCACTTAGACGTGGACAGCAGGGGCTCCTGTCTGGGGCCCTGGGTTTAAGTGGCCCCCCTCTGGCCTACAGGGAGAGGACATGCCCACCTGGAGCCTGTGCCCCACCTTGAAGCCCCCACTAAAGATTTCTAGGGCCTCAGAATTCTCTGCTAAGCAGCTCCAGCCCACCTGTAGGGCTTGTGCTGAGCTTCTTCAAGTCCATCCTACTGAGGCAGACTGTGCTCTAGAGCCCACGGAATGTATGGCTGGAGTTTAGATGTGCAGACAGGAAGTTTATGTGTGTATACAGATCCCCCACACTGGGGCTGGGAGGACAAGGGGGCCAGGCTGGAGGCTGATTCCCTCTCTTCCCCCTATTCTGGTGCAGAACTCTGGGGGGTCTAAGAATTCTTAATTCAAACCTGTCTTCCATGAAACTGTAAAGGTACACTCAGCCCTCCATATCCACAGGTTCTCAGCCATGGATTCAACCAACCGTGGATTGAAAATATTTTAAAAAAAATTCCAGGAAGTTCCATAAAGCAAAACTTCAGTTTGCCCACACCAGCAACTATTTAAGCATTTACATTGTATTAGGTATTATAAGTAATCTAGAGATGATTTAAGTATATGGGAAGATATTGTAGGTTATATGCAAGTACTATGCCATTTTATATAAGTAACTTGCGCATCTACAGATTCTGGTATCTGAATCCCCTGAATTAGTTCCAGGGGTGGTCCTAGAACAAATCCCCTGCCAGTACCCCATGAATATTGAAAGACGACTACATATTGCAAAGGTCACAAGGAAGAATAGTTTGTCTGATTTATTTAGTCATATGGTATATGGGCTTCCATTTGTACTCTTGGCCAGGCCGACAAATATTAGGGGCAGGCAAGCCTGGAACTCCCCCTGGGTCTCCTTCTTTAAATACACAGGCATTGAGTGGTATCTGTGTCTCAGTTTCTCCAGCTTGAAAAAGGCCTAGGTTGGGCTGATTAAGGATTATGATGGAGAAGAGAAGAGAATGGACCTGAGGGTGGGGGTGGGATGAGGTGAGGGGTGAGAAGGCACAGGAGGCAAAGGAGGGCAGAGGGAAGGCAAGTGTAGTATGCTAGATAGAGCACAGTCTTCAGAGCAGTGGGACCTAGGGCAAGTTAAGTAACCTTTCCGAGACTGATTCCTCAGCCATGAAAGTGGGCAATTATCTTTATGATAGAGGGGCAAGGATTCATGAGACAGTATGTATAAAAGTGCCTAGTACATAAGAGAGGCTAAATAAATGTTAGTCCCCTCTCTCCGCTGCTTAGTTTAGTTTCTGGATGATTTAGGCACGCCTGTTCATTCCCTTGGGCAGGTTTCACCTCTGTGAGGCTGGAGGTGATGCTGTATTGCCGCTCAGTGCTGTCTCCTCCCTCTGCTTTGAGTCCCCCCTCCCCCCGCCCCAAAGTGTGGGAAGCTGTCTGCCCCTTATGGCATCACAGGCCTGCGGAGTGGCTGGAACAGAGCTAGGACCAGGCACTTTTTGTAGGAGGGAAGAGACAGAGGGCCTAGCTGCTGCAAAGCAATTTAAATGCTAATGGTTCCACAGAGAAATTGGAAGTGTCTGAAGGGAAGGAGCTGTATTCTGAGTTAAGAGGCTACTCAGGTAGCCCCAAATCCTGGGCAGGCACTTCTCTCCGTGGGGTCGTTCTGTCTTGGCTGTCAAGCCTGGACAGTGCCCACCCCCACTATTGTCAGATTGCTCCTGGCTTGGGTGTCACGGGGGAAGGAATGACTCTCTCATAGAATCATGGAATCCTAGATGTCAGAACCAGATCAGATGCTGGCAGTTAATCCAGTCCTCACAATTCATAGGTGAGAGGGAGGCAAAGATGACATCCAAGGTCTCCCCCAGAATATATGGGCAGATCTGGGACTAGAACCCATTTCTTGGCCTTCACTCTAGGGCTGTTTCCACTACCATGAATTTCCTCCAGTTAGGAGCCCTGTGATTTTCTGTGCTTAATAGAGCGGAGATTAGAAGTCTTGGGCAAGTGGATTCTTCTTGAAGCCACCACTCATTTCCCCGTACCCAAGGGTCATGTCCTGGAAAAGAGATCGTATCTCTCTCCTGGCTTAAGGTTTGAAAGTCTTGTGTGTAGCAAGAAATTCTTTCTGTCATCCAGCCCAAGATCAGAGCTACAGTTTTACGGGCAGATTTCCTTTCCTTCAGCCTGTGGTGTCTGCTCTTCTGAGGCTGTTGTGTGTATTGTGTGTGCATGGTTTGAGAACTGCAGTATCTTACAAATTTTAAAACTTGAAAGGGCTTCAAGGAGAGAGACATGTTAGAGTAGAGACGGTAGATTCTCTTCCCTGAGTGAATTTTCAGGACTTGAAACACCAGACATATTGGGAAGGCCCATCTGTGTGAACTGCCAGAGGATATGGGACACTTCTCTCCAGAGTGTGTTTTTAGTCCCACATCCTCTTGGGTGAGGAGAGTACCGAAGGAAAGACACCCTGTTCCTTCCTTAGGGAAGGGGGCCCTCTGGGTGAGGAGAGTACCGAAGGAAAGACACCCTGTTCCTTCCTTAGGGAAGAGGGTCCTCTGGCCCAACGCTAGGCTGTGCTGCTCTTCGCTACTATCCCCCTGCCCCGCTTCCCTCCGTCTTACCCAGGTATCTCCATCTATCATTCCGCTTGGCTCTGCGGGCTGCAGGGATTACCGCAGCACACAGGCTTCTAATTAAACTAATTAATCATGCCTGCTCCTTTATGCAGCATCCTTGCTGTTCCCCAAGCACTGCACTAAGGGAGGGAGGAGACTGAGGCCCAGCACAAGAGGACCCGTGTGGATTCCAGACCCCTCTTTCTTGGCCTGTAGTGGCAACTGTTTCTTTCTCTGCAGAGCTTTGTCGTTAGCTCTTTTATCCATCCTTACCTGCATCTGTGCTGCTCACCCACGTATTTTAGCATCCAGAATGGGAGAGAATGGGAGCTTTTCCGTTGCTAGAGAAGTGATTCTTTCCTGCTTTCTGCTTCTGAGCTCTTTATATAACCCTGAGGAGGGGCACAGAGGCCATTATAATGGAGCTGAAGAGGCCACATTGCTTTCCTAGAGTGGAATGAAGTGTGGGAGGAACGGGGGGGAGAGTGCCTTGGGAACCCCATTCACTTGTAACTCTAAGCACCCCAGAGGGCCCAGGGAACTGAATGAAGAGGAACAGGGTGTCACTGAGGTATGCCCTACCTGGGGTCCTCATCTGTCTTGGCCCTTTCTCTTCCAGGTGGTGGAGGAATCCTCCTTCCTGACCCTGGACATGCTGGAGTCCTGTTTCCCATATGTCCTGCTTCGAAATGCCTATCGGGAGGTATCCCGGGCCTTCCACCTGAACCGAGTGTCGGCCAGTACCCACTGAAGGGCCCCTTGGACATACCTCAGCCCATGCTGCACTGGAAACTGTGGCTATTTTCTCAAAGGGTGGGAATGGGGTGGGGTCACTAGAGAGAGGATCAGCCAGAGTTGGTGAAGAGGAATATGGGGGAACAGCCCAGGGCTGAGATATCATAGAGAAGTGGGGCCCACTGGGGTGGGGAGTGGAGGATTTTTTAATGGAAAAAAGTTAGGGGATTGGGGCCACGGGTATGAATTTTTACAATGAAAAAATCTTGACACACAAGTATGTTTTCTGTCTTCTGGGGACTAGAGCTTGAGCTCTGACTGGCATGGGTCTCTTCGACCTTCATCACTATTATAGGATAAGCTGGCAGGCAGAGATGATCAATCATCATATTAAACCATAATGAGCCTATAATCCTCCCACTGGAGCTGCTTCTGTCTCCTGCACATTCATTAGGATGATTATCTCCTCTCTTCCTTTTCTAAATGTGTTCAGCAAGCGTTCGGCCTGCCCCTACTGCAAAGTAGTAGGAAAGGAACCCCTTTTTCCCTTGTGGGAGCTCTTGTAGGAGCCGTGAGTCTCTTGCTCTGCTTCCAGCTCTGCAGCCTGCAGGGGCAATGAGGAGGTGCTCTTGAGAGATTTTCACTGCCCCAAACCCCCCTCACCTGCCCTACCACACCTTGTAGGTAACCAGTTAAGTCCTCTCATCTGTTTAACTTTAACCCCTCCTGTTTTTCCTTGACATCGCCACAACCCAGAGCAGAGGGTCAGTCTAGATTAATTGTAGGTCACAGGACAACTAATTGGACCAGTGTCATGTGAGTTTCTGTCACGTAGCATTTGGGGGTATTCTCCCCCCTGTTTGGAGGGACTAACTTAACCCAAATCCCCTTGTCATCCTGGGTACAGCTGTTGCTCCAGGCAGGGATTTCTCTTCTAGATCTTAAATTTCATAGACCTCATTAGGTTACAGGGCCCTGAGAGTAGGTATACTTGAGGGAGTACAAGCTGTTTCAGCTTAGCCCTTTTCTGCACTAATTAGAATTTAAGTGTCACAAAGCCCAGGGCATTCAAGATAGCACTAAACTAGGTTTGGTTAACTCCGTGGCAGGAAACAGTGGCCCCCATCCAGCACTTCTGTGCACCCAGTGCCAGGGAGGACTGGAGCAACAGATCATATATGTCACAAGTCTAGAGTGGTTGGAATGGGCAAATATAATTAACTAATTGATTAATTAGGGTCATGTCTATACTTCCATGATAAAAGGGAAGCGATTTTTGGTTTTCAGGAAATCCATGGGAGTTCATTAAAGCTATTTGTTAGCTATTTTTAGATATTTGTGTGTTTGATCTTTATTTCTCAAGACCCAGGCTTAGTCAATACTCATTAAACTTGGCAGCCATAATCAATACACAGGTTTTTCTTAGCAACAGTTGTCTACTCTTTAGGATAGAAACATCAGAGGGTCCTGCTTCGTGCGTCAGCGAATTGTCCTTCTGTGCTATGGAAAGGACATTATGTTCTAAGGAGTGATTCGGGGTCAGGCCTACTGAGACTGACGGCAAAGTCGATGAGGAAGAGAAAGCTCAGAAATATCTGAGCAACTACCCTTTCCCTCTTATATCTCTGCTGGGATCTTCTCGTTGAGGAGCTGGGAGATCCTTTTTCCATATACATGTGGAATCGCTAAGAGGAGCCTCTCAGAGGACAGCAAGACAAGTTGCTGCAGGGGAATAGAGGGTAGACATAATAACTTTTTTTTAATTAAAATATTTATTGAGATAGTTAATCCACATGCACTTGTAAGAAATAATACAGAGTGATCCTATGTACCTTTACCAGTTTTCCTCAAAGGTAACATCTTGCAAAACTATACTATGCCATCATAACCAGGATTTTTTTTTCATGTTTACATCTTTTTTTTAATCACAAGTTGCCAACAGCACTTTATCAATCCCAATACTCGTTTCATTGTGTGTATTTAGCTCTGTACAGCTTTATCACATGTAGGTTCACGCATCCGCCACCATGGTCAAGACACAGGACAGTTTTATCACTGCAAGAACCCCCTCAGGGACTTCGCTTGTGGCCCAGTGGTTAAGAATCTGCCCTCCAATGCAGGGGACGCGGGTTCGATCCTTGGTCGGGGAACTAAGATCCCACATGCCACGGGGCAACTAAGCCCATGCACTCTAGAGCCCGCACACCACAACTAGAGAGCCTGTGTGCCACAACTACTGAGCCCCACGTGCCAAGGCAAGAGAGAAGCCCACACACCGCAAAGAAGAGCCCACATGCCACATCTAAGACCCGATGCAACCAAATAAATAAATAAATAAATATTAAAAAAAGGAACCCCTCATATTGTTCTTTTATGTCCCTCCTGCAACCCCCTTCCCCTTCCCTAACCCCTGGCAACACAAATCTGTCCTCCTTTTCTAAAGGAGAACAGCAAGACAAGTTGCTGCAGGGGAATAGAGGGTAGACATAATATCTGTAATAATGACATAATATCTTTTTATAAACATATAATCACACACGCACACTTCTCTACCACATAAAAATTTTCAAAGTGCTCTCACATCCTTAAGACAATTCTGCAAGGTAGCCAGGGAAGGCTTCCCTATTTCAGGCCAGTAAGCAGATTCAGAGATGTTAAATGACTTAATGAAGGTCACATGTTTAGCAGTACATCTGGAACTGGGACCCAAATATGACATTCAGTCCTAGACCTTTTCTACCTGCCCCGACTGCCTCTTCATCTGGGAAGACTTAGTTGTTAGAATCCAGAGACCTTAGGATGAGCAAAAACAGGAGAAGGTGAGGAGATATGGCCTTTACCACCTGAAACAAAAGGTGACTGTCTAGAGGTGGAGGACAGATGAGGTAACAGGACCCATAGGCATTTTAGGCAGTTTACTTCCTTGGCCAGGAGGGTCTCTGACCTCTTACAGTCTGGGATGCAATCAACGATGAACTGCTTTCTGCTCTCAGATCCCCAGCTCGCTTTATGTAGGCCTAAAAGGAACTGCAGAATGAATTATCAAGGAGAAATTCTGACCCCGATTGTTTTGTCTCACAGGCAGAGAGTAGGTTCTAGCCTCAGCATTTTCATCAGTGCAGTGTTTTCATTAAAATCTCCATTAACTTGTTTGCGGCAATGAGATAGAATTATCCCTCCCACCAGACCTGGGGCGAGATGCTTGCAGAGGAGCTTCCGTTCCTTTGGGCAGTAAAAACAGTGCTTCCCCCACTACGCTGTTCAGTCCAGTGGGTGGGTGAGGGCAGCCTTCATGTGCAGGGGTTGCCGGGGCCTGGCCGAGGGGATCTCACCCTTTGGCACTTTGCCTGGGAGGAAAAGAACAAATGTGATTTGCGCACGGGGACCCAGAAGGGAAGGAGGTCCCCGCTAGGGACAAGACTTCCCTCACCTTAGATCCTCTTGCCTAGATCAGTTCTCCTCCAACAAAGTTTGACTTTGAGAAGAAGCTGGCATCTGGGTGAAATGCACTCACGCGGTTGGGGGACGAGTGTTCTTCCAGTCTTCCACCCCACAGGGCCTCCTGCTCCTCCTAAGTACCTGTCATCAAAGGAGATGAGGATGAATCCCCCCTCAGCCCCCACACCTCGATGAGTTGTCAAGTGCTCTCCCTCCCACCTAACTAGGAAGCAGAAGCAGCAGGCCAGGGTGCAGGTTGAGGAAGTCAGAAGTTAACTTGAGCTGAGTTTGCAGCTCTGGAGAGATTGAGGAGCAGGCTTTTCTCTTGTCACTTTGGAGGGAGAGGATTGTGAGGCTGCCCCTTTAAATAGCATTCCTGTAGGAGGCAGATCACATCCAGCCGTCACCGCCACCCGCTGCCAAAGCATCGTTGTTTTTTTTTTTTTTTTTGGTCTCTATCAAACTCAAAGCTTGTCGGCTGGGGTTAGGGGAGTGAGGAGGCAGGGTCTCTGGGGCAGAGGCAGTTTGGAAGCTGAAAAAGAGAGGGATGAGGTTGGGCAGAAGGAGCCTGGGAAAGCTGGGGGTGGAGGACAAGGGGAAAAGACAGGGAGAGAAGAACGGTGGTGGTCTTTTGAGCCTATGAATGCAGCGGACATACCCTGTTCTTACCTCTCTAGAGGTAGGGTAAGGCAGAAATGGGATTGGATTGAAACAAGAGGGATGAGGTTGAGGTTAAATGCCAGAGCCGGGGATAAAGAAAGAGAAAGAGAGCCACAGAACAGAAAAGCACTAGAAACAGTTTAGGAGACTTGGCCCTGGCTTTGTCACTGACTCTGTGGGACCACATACTTTTTCCGGGCTTAGTTTCTCATTTGTTAAATGGATGGGATGAGACTAGATGGACTCTGAAGTATCTTTCATGAATAATTTGTGTGTGTGTGTGTGTGTGTGTGTGTGTGTGTGTGTGTGTGAGTGAATTTTCCTTTTCTTAAACTGGGTTAGGACCTGGGGGCCTGAGAGGGCAGGGATGGGATATGCCACTGTGTTGACAAGAAACGTTGAGAGATCCCGCGGGAAGTACATCTCCTGCCTCTTTCCCACCTCTTCTACTTGAAATACCTGACTAATTTGGGGAGCTCCTTAGCTCTAATCCTACTTTCCTAATTAGAGCTCTTTAGCTGTAATCTTATTTTGCAGTTCTTTTAATACTTTTTTTTTTTTTAAGAAATTCACGTTCTTTTATTTATTTATTTATTTATTTATGACTGTGTTGAGTCTTCGTTTCTGTGCGAGGGCTTTCTCTAGTTGCGGCAAGTGGGGACCACTCTTCATCGCGGTGCGCGGGCCTCTCACCATCGCGGCCTCTCTTGTTGCGGAGCACAGGCTCCAGACGCGCAGGCTCAGTAATTGTGGCTCACGGTTCCAGTTGCTCCGTGGCATGTGGGATCTTCCCAGACCAGGGCTCGAACCCGTGTCCCCTGCATAGGCAGGCAGATTCTCAACCACTGCGCCACCAGGGAAGCCCTGCGGTTCTTTTGAATTATAGTTTCCAGGACTTCCCTGGTGGCGCAGTGGTTAAGAATCTGCCTGCCAATGCAAGGGACATGGGTTCGAGCCCTGGTCCGGGAAGATCCCACATGCCGCGGAGCAACTAAGCCCGTGCGCCACAACTACTGAGCCTGTGCTCTAGAGCCCGTGAGCCACAACTACTGAAGCCTGCACGCCTAGAGCCCATGCTCCGCAACAAGAGAAGCCACCTCAATGAGAAGCCAGCGCAACGCAACAAAGAGTAGCCCCCGCTTGCCACAACTAGAGAAAGCCGCGCGCAGCAACAAAGACCCCTAATGCAGCCAAAAAAAAAGAAAAAAAAAAAGAATTATGGTTTCCAGCCCATTCTTTTTCAGTTGATAAGGAAGGTGATTGCTCTCAAGTTTTGAGAGCTGGATTGTGTAGGAGTCAGATCTCAGAGGCATCTATGTCTTGGCTGGGACAGTTCCACTGGCCAGGAGGGGAAACGGTGTGTGCTGAAGTTAGACGGCCAGAGAGGCTGAAGTCTCAGTATTCTTTCTGCTTTTTTCTGCATCTCTGACTTTGCTCTCTCCTTCTGCCTCTGTATTTCCTGGGAGCTGGTTCTGCTGATACTTCTCTGTCCTGTCAGGTCTGAAGGCCTGACCTAACCTAATTGCCTAGAAGGCAATCATTTTATGTTGGAACTCTTCACGCTGCCACTTCTGTTCTTTTCTCCTCCATTGCTTGGGAAGAGGGGAGCTTCCACCCGATATTTAGAATGGAGTACATATCTTTTCCTTATCACCCCTCCTTCCAACCTCCAGAGTTCTTGAAATTAGACTCACATTCTGGGATCATGGATTCGTTAGTGAATACATCTCCACTTTCTGTTTATATAGGATTTTCCCCGATGCCAAAGTAGGTGGTCATTAAGGAGGAGAAGTTTAAGGAAACCTAAGGTGGTTCCTGCCAGAGTTCCAGGTAGGACTCAATTTGATGGAAGAGGCTTTGCCCTGTTACAAGTCTTGAGTTCAAATTCCAGATCATACATTCTACAGATGCTTTAAGCAGCTAAACTGTTTTGTGTTGGGCCCTTAGCCATTAGATTTCTTTCACAGAAGACAGAATAAGAGGAAATAAACTGGAAAGCTACAGCAGGGGTTCAGATGAGATAGGAATGATTTCCTGGCTCTTATGGAGTTATCTATAGCCAAATGAAGATGGGGTGCGGCCTGCTCTTGTGATTTCTCTCTGGAAAGCTTTAAGCTTAGGAGAAACTCCCACCCGCCAGGTGGGTAGTGAGAGGCACCAGGGGGAAGGCCACATGATGGGTGCGTGTCAGGAAGACCGCGCTGAGGGAACGGGGGCAGAGGAGTGGGCTACCGTGGCCACTCAGAGCAGACGCTGGACTTCTCGCTTCAAAGGCAGGACCACACATGCCAGGGTCTGGTCTGGGGCTGGGTGCTGGTGGTGGGTGGCCTCACTCAGCGAGTGCACAGGACCCCAGGCAGAGAGCTGTGGACTCGTCCCCGACCCCTCCTTCACGCCTGGGACGCACCGGCGGCTCTGAAACGGCACGCACACACACAGAAACTCAAAACACACACCCAGGGAACCCACAGCACCGTCCAGAGCGAAGTCCTGCCGCCCGCCGCCTGCGCTGCGCTCCGTGAACAAGCACTCACATCCACCCGCGTGGGGCACACGCAGCCTCCCGCACCCGGCGCCAGCGTGCGTGCACTCGCCTTTGGGCGCTGCCGGCTGTGTGTGCCCCAGGCTGCCAAGCGTTCCTCTGGGAGGGGGAGGAGAGGCTGCGAGGAGTGAGAGACGAGCGCGCAGGCAGAGGAGAAGGGAGGGGGGAAAGGGAGAGGAAGCCGGCCCGGGGAGGAGGAGAGAGGCGAGGAGGCGGCTCCGGCAGCGCGCGGCGGCGGCGGCGGCGCGGAGGGCTTGGACTGGGAGCCCAGAGCTCGGCTGGGCAGCGGGAGAGAAGGAGCCTCAGGAACTGCAGCTCTGCCAGCTTGGGCCGAGCCTAGAGACACCGGCCTGGCTGGTCCCCGCCAGCCGCAGGTGGGAAGGGGCTGGGATGGAGGGCGCGGGTCTCCCGGCTAGCGGCTGAGGCTGAGCCGCGGGGCTGTCTCCTCCCTCTGTTCCGTAGACAGAGGCTGAGCATGGAGCTGTCCCCCAGCAGCCCTCCCGAGATGCTGCAGTCGGACTGCCCGTCAGACCTGGAGCTGAAGTCAGCCCCCAGCAAGAAGATGTGGATTAAGCTTCGGTCTCTGTGAGTCCCCGGGGAGGGGAGTTGGGGGAAGGGATCTTAGGGAGCCTGGAAAGGCGGGGGATAGCCGGAGCCGGGCCGCTGGATTCTCTCGGGCACACATGTTGGCAGGTGAGAGGAAATAAGCTGCCCTGACACGCGTGGCCAGACCACATGTGCAAGGCATGTGCGGAGCAAGCCGGCCGGTTGGAGCGTGTTTAGGAGTTGCAGAGCTAACGATGTGCCTGCGGACCCCCCGGGTGACACATGCAGCGCAGAGAGGCGGCACAATATTTGCGGTGTGGCAGGGCCGCGGACAGGCAGCATTCGGGAGGTGCCAGGCTGACTCACACGTATCCATGTGCAGGGGTGTGCAGATGTGAGACACATCACATGTGTGTGCATGACTGTCCCAGGGTCACAGAGATGTGTGTAGAGTGATTGCACACAGTTGCAGATCTACTGCATGGGGATACTTGTGCTAACCTGTGGGTCATATGTATCTCGACTGGGATTGGTGGTTTCCGCCTCCTGCATCCAACGGGGTGGGGGGCGGAGGGGATGGGCGGGGGCGGGGCACCCCATACCTGAGCTGCTCACCTCTCTGAATATTAATAATGGGGGACCCATCTGGGATCTAGAGAAGGGGTGGAACCCCGACCTGGGATCTGGAGGAGGAGGGGTGGAGCCCCTACCTGGGAGCTGGGGTGGTGGTGAAGAGAGATTTGTTGACAGGTGCAAGGTAACTGTCAAAACCTTTTTGTTGCTGTAGGGTCTCCCAAGGATCTCCAAGCACATTTAGGCATCTTATTGTTGCAGGAAGAGGGCATGTGGGGACGAATAAATGGGAAAGGGGAGGACTCCGGTGTCCCATACTCCAGTTCCAGGGAAGGAAAGGAACTTTTCTTCCTGCTCATCAGAGAAGGAGAGGATTGGGTCAAAGACAAGCCATGCATCATGTTTATCTCCCTGTCAGCTGCCATCGGGTAATCTCCGCAGTCTGTTGATTCTTAACCAGAGCTAGGGAAGTGCTCCTCTCCCTGCTAAGACTTTCCATGGCCCTAGGAAAGAGGCTGCAGATGTTTGGTGAGGAAATACAGGAAACACAGCCTCCAAACCCAGTTCCTCCCCAGCATTCTCAATGGTGAGCACTTAAGTTTTCCATTTCTGGGCTCCGGCAGAGGGAGAGATGGGGGTAGAATATGGATAGATGTTTATGATTGTGTTTTTTTAAAAAGCATTCACCTGTGGTGATAAGATGACGCCTTTATATTGGGCCCGTGGGTCTGATTTACACATTAGCTGCTTAGAGAGGGCTTAGGGAGAATGGAGGCATAGTGGGCAACAAATGTGCCATAGTGGAATCCAAATGTGCTTCTCGGTCCCCTCCTTTGCTGTCTCTGACCAATGCAATTTGTGGGCTCCATGAACTGCAGCCTTGGAATGAGGTTCTGGGATGAAGAAATGGAAAACCGGATTGAACTGATTTTTGTTGGGAGGAGCCCCGGGTGATTCTTGACAGAAAACACTGCTCTGTTAACAGGAACTAAGCTGGGAAGAAGGGTAGGTAGGGAAGTGGTCAAAAGGCAAAGAAGGGCCCACAGGGTCTATAAGTGGCAGAATTCAAGGTGTCCCAGGATGCTTCCCCACAGCACTAGTGGCTCATCATGTACTTCCCTTGCCTCCGTTCCAGGTAAGGGACGCTGCAAATGAGCAGGTTCTACCATTTCACTCTCTCCCACACCTTTCTAACCACAGGTCTTTTCTGGAAGCAAATTGCTATTTCTTCCTTTAGTGTGAGAAGTGGTCAATGGCAAGAGAAGAGGACCCTCACAAGGAGGCACTGAAACCCAGGGAAAGAAGGGAGTAGAGGCAGCTGCTCCTACAGAGTGTGTTGGCTGAGGTGTCCTTACAGGAGGTCACTGTGGACGAGGATCACTAATCTTATTGATGAGACTTCTGGTTTTCACTCACTTCAGCAATCTGGTCCTTAAGAGTGCTAGCTACATGTAATAACTTACCCAGAAAAGTACCATCTCCTCAATGTTAATTACCAGGAATAGACTCCCAGTCTCACTTTTTCAAAGCAGAGGCAGATCTTGATATCAAGTTAGATCCCAAGTTGATAGCTTACTAGATTTGGCCCTGTTTGAATATTGAGGGTGTGTGTGTGTGTGTGTGTGTGTGTGTGTGTGTGTGTGTGTGTGTGCTTTGCCAATCAGATGAAGGGAAATAAAAGGATTTAGGACTTTTGCTGGGTAGGAGAGGGAAACAACTCTCAGGGTCGAGTGGTTTCTGAAGAGGTGAGCAAAGAGGGCATTTCCTCCTTTAAATGGAAATAGAACCCTCACCCTCACCCCCAGTCACCACTGTCCCCAAATAGGCCTGGGTGGGAAGGGGCTATTTAGTCTGGAAAGAGGTAGATGGACGTGATCATCTCAGGACTAGATACTGAACAGAAATAAAGACAGATGGAATATATAGATTCCCATGCTCAGCATATCCTATCTCCCCCACCCCTACGACCCTTTTAATTTCTAATCTGGGACATCAAGATTCTCTTTAGGGAACCTGGGCCTGGTGTTTTTTCCTCTGGTTAAAAAAGCCCATAGGAATATAATTGTCCAGGGCAATTTCTTCTTGGGAAGGGCATCCAGGAATTCTGTTTCCCGTACTAGCACTCTGCCAAAGCTAAATTCAGAATCTGGAGCATATTAGCTGGAGAGTCTCTAAGTGTGGGATTTCACCTCTACCTAGCAGGAAGATTTCCCTACCTAAGCAGACTAATAGGCTGAGGCATGAGAGAGGCTGAGACAGGCAGTTCAGGGATGATGGGTTGGCCAGATGAGTTTCAGCATCTCTAACCTTAAGATGGAGGACTGGACTTGCCTGCCCACCCTTCTCTGAGACCAGAGGGCCTTGAGGAGTGTGGGGGAAGGGCCAGTAGAAGTTGAAAGGGTTTTTGGTGTCTTTTGTGAAACAAGAAAAGCTATGAGCAGAGATTGGTTTGCCATCCTTAGCTCATTCATTCATTTAACAACTATTAATTGAGTGCCCCCTGTGGGGCAGGTGATGTGCTGGATGCTGGGGATATAGTGGTGGACAAAATGGACTCAGTCCCTGATTCTGTGGAGCTTGTAATATGGACCAACTCCAACAGATGCAGTGGAGAGTAGAGAAGGCACCTTACTCCTCGTTTTTGCCACACCCATCCAAATGGTAAAATTCAACCATTCTGGTATCTGCCTCATATCTTCCTGTGGGGGGTTACCTACACAGGAAAAGCACATATATGATCTCTCTCTCTCTCTCTCCCAGGATAGTACAAGCATCACTCTCTTCTCTCTGCTCCAGTTCCTCCTGGAATTTTACAGACAGAACTTCCCTCTTCCTTGGGATAGTATAGACACAATCCCTTTCTCTTCTCCTTTCTCCACATGGTGTACACTCAGGCTCCCATGGTGTAGACCCAATGTCCTAAGCTGTGGTTCAAGGTCATTTCAGGGGACCTGGAGCAAGGACCCAGTTGGGGATTATTTTTGCCCATCTTTGTTTCATCAGAGTCTAGTGTGGGACCCAGAACATAATAGGCACTCAAAAATTGCTCTTAAATAAAGGAATGAACAAATGAATGAATGAATATACCTGTATATGTCAGAGAGCCCAGTTCTGTCTCTGATTCTGTGCTGCGTGTGTTCCTGTGTGTAGGGGGTGAGGGGAGTAGGCATGGGGATGGAAGAAAGGGAGAGGTTGTTTTTGTTGTTGCTTTTAGAGGGTGACGTACAAAAGGTGTGGTCCTCTCTTTTGAGGACCTCAGAACAAAGCCTGGAACTGAAGGAGTTACAGAGAGGATACAGAAACAATCTGGATATATGAACGAGATGTATCAGGATGAAATTGTGAATGCCTGACGTGTATACATATGAATCTGGGTAAAGGTTGATGTGCGTGACAAGGACATTTGGTGGAGTGTGAGCTCCATGACAATGTCTGTTTTTATGTTTATAAATGGCATGTGTGATAATAAATATGTTGGGATAATAAACACGCGCTTACCTGAATACCTGAAATTGTCCTATGTGTGAATGAGATGATGTACGTGTGTACGTGGGTGTGTGTATAGGTAATGGGATAATATGTATGTGTGATCTGGTGTATGTGTTTGTGACACACCCAAATTTTGGACAATCCTGGGGAGATCGAATGCACAGGAGGGAGAAGCCCAGGGACTGGGCTGGGTGCCTCACTGATTTATCCCACCTTTTGTCTTCATTTTGTATATGCCCCATGGACTGATCTTCTGTGGCTCTTACCAGTTTTGAAAACTGTGCTGCTGTCCTTTCTCTGCATATGGCTGTGGAGTTTCCATGAAGATTGCAGGATAAACTGGCTCCCTGGACCTCTGGAGAAAAAGGAGCATCATTTCTCCCAGGCCTCGGCGGGAATGATTTTTAGTGCCTTCCTCCCTGGATTGGCCCTTCTTCCTTTATATCCAACCATGGCAAAGGGAATCTCTCCTCCCTGGGTTTTATATCCCCCTCTATTGTCTTGAAGGAGGCAGCTATTGCCCCCACCAGCTTTGTCTTGAATGAGGCATCTCTCGATGGTAGAGGGTGGAAAACACCTGCAGTAAGGTGAGGGGGAGGTGCCGAGATACGGGAACTCAAATTTAGACCAAGGGGAGAACTTCACAAACTTCTGGTCAGAACAGGTGGCTGGAGGGGACCGGGGACCAGAGTGGTGGCAGTGGAAGAGCAGAGGGAATGCTGGGAGACTTGAGCCTGAGTTCTTGTTTCCACTCTGCCAAGTATTAGCTGCATGATCTTGAAGTCACATAATCTCTGCGTCTCTGTTCTTTATTTGGTAGCGTCCATATGAAAGTGGCTGTTAAATGATAAAGTCTGAAGTTCTTTCAGCATGGGAAAGCTTGCTGTGTGAAGAGGCAGCGGAATGGGAATAAATGGGTGGCCATTGGCTTGGATGGGGAGAAAATAAAGACTCAAGAGGCAGGAATATGAATGACTTAATAGGTTCGAGTCCTGGTGTCTGGGACCTGATTCGGAAGAGTCTTGCTGATGAGTGGTTGTCTGGAGGGGGTGAGGCAGGTGACTGAGCTTAGAGAATAGAAGGCTGGGTGGGGTGGGAAGAGGGCTGTCCCACAAAGGGTGTGGGCCCCTGAGGTCAAAAGAAAAGAGAGAAACTTACTCCTTATCATCTCTTTCCGATTGGTCAAAGTAGAAGTGGATGGAGCAATTTTAAGTTTTGGTGGGTGTGGGGAGCCTAGGGACCGCATTGGTGAGTTCCGTGAGCATTGGAGGAATTCCCCTCTGGCATTTATCCTAAATCTCTAGGCCTGGGGGTGATATGACCAGGTATGACACATCCTATTCTAGAGAATCTCTAAAGTCCCTTAGAACCCAAAAGCACTCTGCTTGCCCGGGAGCCCCAGGAGGCCGGTTAAAAAAGACAGCGGAGATCCCACGTTTGAGGTTGCCACTTATCACTTTTGCCAGGAGGAGGGTGAAGTAGGTTGGGGATGACGCTATCGGACTGGAAGGCCAGGTGACAGACAGACTCAGGAAGCTTGGATGTCTCTAGATCCTTTCCACCCGCCCCCAGTCCAGGGAGCTCCTGAAGTCAATGCAGTGAGGGGTTGTGTCTCATTTTCTCCTCTTTATTTTTTTGGCTATTCCCATCAGACTGGGATGGAGGAGCTGGGAACCTTGAAACAGATCTTTCCCTCTTTGTTGAGTCTTTAAGGGGATCATCAAGGATTTGTTTGCAGCTTCTCTGCTCCCTCTGCTTTCCTCTTTTTTGATTCTTCCTGCAGCCTTTCCTCTGCCCCTTCCTTCCTTTGTTCCCATCTCTTTCTCATTTCTCTGTCTCTGCTGGGCTCTATTTTGCTCTCCTCTCTTGTCCCTCTTCCTCACTCTCTTGGTCAGGAGCCAGGACCCCACCCCTCCCCCGCCAGCTTCCCCAAGCTCAGGCGTTGTTGCAGTGATGGTTCAGGGCAAGTTTGCTGCAGGCACCCTTTGGGGCCGCCTTATGAGCCCAGCCTCAACTCCTGTATTCTGCAAGGCCTTTCTTTCGCCTTCTCAGTGACCTCATCCTCCCAGCTCCTCTGGGGAGGAAGCCAGGTAATTGCCTTTGGATCTCAGGGGGCTGATTTTCGCAGGTATGGAAGTTGAGTAGCTATTTTCCAACTCTCTTCAGGATAGCAGCAGAGAAAGAGGGACAGAACCAGGGCAGCAGGTGGGCTGCAGGTGAGACCACTGGGAGACTGGTCTCCCAGTTGTTATATAATGAGATTGTCCCCTAAGGGAGGAAGACTTAATGGTCCCCGAGAACTGGGGGAGAATCCTGGGAATAGTGAGTGGGGCAAAGATGGGACTTGAAGGGGAAGAAGGACTACTGAGAAGGGAGAAGGAGAAAAGCGAGCTGTGATCCAGCTAGTGCCGGTGCTCTTGCCCCTCTGTCTCCCATGTCCCCAGCCCTGCAGCTGCTCCTCTCCCCTCAGTTCCAGCGGCATCTTCTCCCTCTCTGGGAAGAAAACAGCAGGTTAGGATATGACTTCAGCATCCCAGACCTGGCAGAGGTCCACTGAGGGAGCTGGGATGGGGTTTTGGTGCAGAAGCAGGCTTGGGGGAGAAAGGGCATATCCAGGGAGAGGCCTGGGGGCTCAGGGCTGGGAGAAAAGCTAGAAAGGGGGTACTCAGGTGGTACTGTTGGATCCAGCCAGGCCCCCAGGTCAGTTGATTCCGCAGCTGCAATGAGAAGTCAGACTTGCAAATAATTACACTGGCTGCAGTGGGATTAGCCTGCCAGCTGGTGTTGGCACCATTTAGGTTGGGAAGGGAGCTTGGCTTCCAGGGGGCTTAATGATTCTCTGGCAGGCAGGACCTGGGGACTAGAGAAGCTTCTTTCCTTCCTATTCCTTGGCTTCTCCGCTCCCCTGTTTATCATCTCTTGATCATCTAACTTGGCACCATCTGCCTAGTTCTCTCCTCTGCGCCCACCTTGTTTGGAAACTTCTCGGGGCCTGGGTTGAGTGAGCACACATGCCAACAGTGTCATCAGGCTCCAACCGTCTCTCTACAAGCAGTAGCTTTAGAAATTCCAATCTGAAAGAAATATAATAAATCAAATTGCACCAGACTCACCCCAAAGACTTCTTCGTCCTGCCCATTCTCTTCCTTTCTGTTCTTCTCTGAAATGCCAAGAAAATGCTGTTGTTTTCATTGCAGCGAGATGGACTGAAGATAGATATGCAGGAGAACTTCCTGGAAAGTTCATGGAGGTTAGAATGTAACCTTCCTAAGGTAAAGAAGAAAGCCACCCTCCTCCTTTAAAGCATCAGGTTAGGGCTAAGTTGGGGGAAGCAGTGAACCAGTCAGAAAGATAAACTCCAACCAGGGACTTGAGACCCAGGCACCCTACTTCCCTAGTGCCTCCAACCCAGGCAGTGACTCTGAGAACCATAATGTGTTACAGAGGGGGAAACTGAGGCCCAGAAACAGTTGGTGAGGTGGGGGCAGGGCTGAGGCCAGACTCAAATCCTGCTGATTCACAATCTAGAGCTGCTCCCATCACACTGGCAGTCAGTACCTTGCCAAGCTTCCAACTCACTCTCCCATCCAAGGCCACCTTCAACATCTGTTAGGTCCCCTGGAAGCAGGGCATCTGCTGGCAACATCTGTTGGGATGTGGTTTGGAGGGCCGGTGCGGTGGTCCATGCGGAGGTGGTTAATGAGCAGAATTAAATAGTGCAGGGAGGGCGAGGAGGAGTGAGCAAGTGAACCAGAGACAGAGGTCTTCTGGGCTGAGTCCTGGGAGCCTCCTCTCTGGTTAGCCTTCCCCTGACCTTCTTGCCCACCCCTCCTATTTCCTCCCTCTTTCAAGGGCTGAAGCCTGAGGGAGAGGTGACTCACTTGTGTGCTGGGCAGGCAGCTGGGGTATCTGGGTCCTTATTAGTCTGGGCTAAGGCTCCAGCTGCTTAGATTACCCCCGCCTCAGCTGATCTGAGCTGTGCTGGGCCGTTGCTAGGAACACGTGTTAGAAAGGGCGTCTGGTTAGGAGGCAGAGGGGGAGTTGTTTTCAGCCACACGCAGGATGTGAGCCGACTCGTCCCCCTCTTCTTCAGTGTTTCCCAGACCTTCTGCAGCAGCACTTTTCAAGTGTCCTTTCTTTCTTTCCCTGCACCCTTAATACCTCCTGCCCCTCTCCCTCATCTCCCTCCACTCTCCTGGCTCCTGTCCTTCCCCCACTACCCACCAGCCTTCCCCAGGCCCTGCCCAATTCTCCCTCGACCCTCCCTCCATCCAGCTCCTCTGTCCAGTACCTGGAGATCTCTCACCACCACTGCCATGTCAACCTGAGGCCTGCTGCCTCCCGGGATGGCACCCCAGCTCTGTCACCGGGGGGGAGGGGGGCTATTTTTATCTCTGGAGCCACCCCCGCCACTGTGCCCAGCCAGCTGCCAGAACTGGGGCTGCCTTTATAGCAGTGGGAAGCCAGGGGAGTGAGGGGAGCGGCAGTGCTTGGGTAAGGTGGGGATCTGCTTGTTCCTGGTTTCTGGAGCTCCATGCTCTGCAGGTCCCCAGCTTCCGCTTCCGCTGATTCCCTGGTCCCTGGAATAAGGAGCCAGGGAGGAGACCCAGACATCTGGAATGGTGGTGGCGGGGAGACTGGGCTTTTCCACATCAGGGGCCCTGGGTACAAGGGTGGGCACAGGGGACTTTGTTCATGGAGGACTTGTAATGAACTAGACTTTGTTCATGGAGGACTTGTAATGAACTAACTAAAATAAAAACTAAATAGTAATCTTTTGCATTTATGCATCACTTTATAGTTCCCAGGGTGCTCTCATATGATCTCGTTTGATCCTTGTGAGAATTCTATGAAGCGTGTATTTACCCATTTTACAGACAAGGAAACTGAAGCCCAGGGTGTCTTGTCCAAGGTCACACATAGTGCTAAAGTCCAGGCAAAAATCTCCTGATTTTAATTCATATCCTTTTTCTATTGGATTTAGATGATTTCCTTGATTTTTTTCAATTTCTGAGATTTTGGAGCCTTTAGATCAGCCAGGTAATCCCTTCCCCAGCACCCCTCCACCCACTCCGCCTTACACCCCTCTTCTCTGACCACAGGCAGAGTCTCCTATGCTTTGCTCATCCCCTATTCCAGCTCCTGTTCTTCAGTGCAGGTGGGGAATGGTGGGGATGGACCGGGTAGGGAGGCATTATAGTTGGGCTCCTTGCTATTTTAAAACTACATTTAAGGGCTGAAGGAAAATTCATGCTGGGATCATCACATCTATGCCCTGCCTCCCATCCAGGGAACAGTCTCCTTAGCTCAGACAGAGGTAGAGTGTGGCATGTGTGTATATGTGTGGGTGAGTGGATACGTGTGAAATTTTTTTTCCCAGGAAGGGATGGTGGTTGATCAATATCCTTTCTAATTAGGAACAGTTGATAATAGGCTGGGATGAGCATGTACGGGGTGCACGCTGGGATGATGCAGCATGTATGCACGTGGGGTGATGTGGTAAGCCGTTATTTGTACAACCATCTTTGGTTCTACTGGGCAAGAGAGCAGAGGGATGGACAAGACATCCTCTCTAGAGCTTTTCTAGTCTAAGAAATCTCTACCTTTCAGTAGGATGGTTGAGGTTAGTGCCTACTTGGCTCAGGGGGGCTGGACCTGGAGTCAGGTGAGGGAGGGAAGCTGACTTGGGTTGGTGTTTGCTGGTGTACCACCTGGCCCCACTCCCACCCCATCTGTATCTCTCCAAGCGAGCTTGTCTACGGAGCAGGCTGAATAACTTGTCCCTCATCCCCTGGGTGGCAGTTCTAGGTCTCTGACTCTGGGTCTAGTCCTTTCTCTCTAAAAACACTACCTAGCGCAGCGGCCGCGCTGCATGGCTACCAGGAGTTTACTAGAACACAACTTTGTAGACATTTAACCTGCATTGCTGCTTCTTGTTGCTGCTGAAGCCCATTTCCGCTGGTCCCAGTAATTTCCCAAACTTCATTTGTTTATAAGCCTTCAAGGCTATGGCACAGTGACAAGGTATTTTAATTTCTCCCTCCTTCTGGTGGGGAGGGGTGCGAGGCGAGGTGTGTGCGGGGTTGGAGCAAGACTTCTCATCATAAAATCCTGGCTCTTGGCCCGTTTCTTTTCTTTTCTCTTTCTCCGGTCATACTCATCCCCTCTAGTCGCTTTTCCTCATCCCCACGTTACCCCCAGCCCTAGGCCGTAGATTAAGGAGACTGTAATCGAGCGGAACTCTCTTCCCCCGCTGCGTTTGGCTTCACTCCGGCTCTCCTCCTTAGCCCCGCCTCGCCCCTCCGCTGACCAATCGCGACCCCAATGCACTTTTATTGGTGACGTCACCCCACAGCCAATCCGGAGGCGGGCTGGAGCTGTATACGCACGTCCACTTCACGCCGCAGAGGCCGGGCTCTTTTCTTCCTAACCTGAGCGAGAGCAAAGCCAGGAGGAGGAAGAGGGGTCTTGGTTCCCAGACACTTTCTAGGCTATCCCATCACTTCTTTTCTCCCTCTGGGCTGGACTGACCTCTCTCCAGTTAATTCACGGTTATTCCCCAGTCCCCGTTTTACAGATGAGGAAACTGGGGCTGGGAGTATTAAAGAAACTTGCCCAGCCTCTCGGTTTCGATGAGCAAGTCCTTCTGACTTTCAGCCACTACTTGGGCGGGGGCTTCCCTCCCTGTTGAGCGGATCTCTGGGTAAGGATCCCCGGATCCCTAGCTTTAGCGAGCCCCTCTCCTGCAGTTTCTAGTTCTCTTCCGGTCTTGCTTCCATCCTTTCAGGTGGGTTAAAGCTCATTTTGAAGAATGGCCCCGGGGAAAAAGACCCTGGGAGGGAGCCGAATCTGCCTTAGCCTCGCTGAGGGGCCCTTGCAGAGCCCTTTCCCTTCACTACAGACTTCCTCTCATGGACAAATTCAGGATGGTTCCCTGTCCCTGCACCCTTAAGCCTCCTGCTAACCCTTTCCTTCTCCCCAAAGAGGAGCCCCACCTCCTCAGAGCAAGGGGCTGGCCTGTACTATTTCTGTCCTTTCTGGGATTCTTCTGAGAACAGATTCTTGTTTTCAGTCTGATTCAGATGTGAAACTTTTCCTGCGGCCTCTCACCCACTTGCTGTGGGCTGGGTCTCTGCCTCATCACTCCTTCCCCCAGCCAGGCTCCTCCTGTTCCCCTCCCCCAAATTCTCTCTGGTCAGTCACTTTTGCTGAGACCTGGAGGAGGAAGTCAGGGACCCAAGAGGGAGCCATTCCCCTCAGGGGCCCAGGGGGCTCGGGGGCAGCATTTTGATATTCTGAAGTAGGAAACTTTGATTCCCATGGCAAGCCCTGTTCCTGTGCCAAGGCGTCACCTCCAAGGCCCCATCCTCAGGTAGGCGCCAGGGATGAGGAAGGGAGATGGGGGGAGGAGGACAGGCTGCTGTGGGTCTACCAGTTGTAGTTTGGTGGAGGGGAGGGATCAAGACTTGACAGCCCCATATGCTATGTGTGTGTGTTAGCAGTGGCAAGTGACTTAGCAGTGTTTCCCCTCTTTCTCTCCTTCCTGACCCCCCAGCATCATTTAGGACCTCATATTCCTCCAATATCTCCTCATCTGGTCTTAAAACCTCCAGAGGGAAATAGGATTCTTCTCTCAATTCCCAGCCTCTTAGCTTGAGGCTGCCCTGTCCTAAGCCCCCTACTTACAGTGATCTTTCAGGGAGTGTGGGTGCTGGAAGTAGTGGCAGGGGATTTTGGAAATCATCAGATCATCCCATGGGGGCTGGGGAAGCTGCACTCTTCTGGGGCGTTGGGATTATTACTATTCAGAGCTGCCTTTTCCAGCTGGCTGCCTAGAGCTGGGAGAGACTGGGGCCTCCAGCAGTCAGGACCTGAGGCTTTCCCGTCGTGGTATGGGGACTGAAGATAAAGGAGAAAGAAGTGGTGGTGGTGAACCAGGGCTAGGAGTGGAGTGGAAGGGCTGTTGGGAAGCTTCCAGGTTTCCTTAGGTCTGGACGAGGACGGGACAGGGGTGAGCATCCTGCTCGTCCAAGCAGATAAATGCCAAGGTGTGGACTTTGGGTGGGTCTGTGGAGATCCTAACTCGGAAGGGCATTAGAATCAGAGAGGCTCCCCGCCAGGCCAGGAAGTGTCGTGGAGAGACACGTGGGGAGAGTTATGTAACTTCAGGAGGGAGAAGTTCAGCACCTGGATCCTTCCAGCTGCCCGAGTCCAGGTCCCTTCCTTGGCCTCCCCATTTGGCAAATTTATTCTTTAATCTTTCTTTTCCTCCCTCCCCCCCTCCTTCTGGTGTCTGGATCGTGTTGGGTTCAGATTTCAACAGGAGCTATAAAAGAGCTCCTGGACAACATCGAGAGGTGGAGATGGGAGGAACTTGGAGGGAGGGGTGTGTTGAAAGCCAGCCTACAACCGCACTCTGCTCCCCAAGCCCTGAGATCTCAACTGGGAGTGCTGGCAGATAGCCCCCGACCTGATTAATCTGCTCCCTTTCCCTTTTATTGTTTAATGAACATTTACCGAGCATGTACTATGTGCTCTGGGCGCAGCAGCCAGGATAGAAAAGTCACTGTCAGTGCCATCAAGACACCCCCAGTTTCCTGGGGGTCTGATGGTGTCTGCAGACACCATCACCCCAGGAAGGATGGACGACTGACCCTGAAGGAGCTGTGATGCAGTGGGGTCCAGCCTCGCTTTTGGTGTTTGGGACACAGTAAGGCTCCAGTAGAGTGAGTTGTAGGCTTGCCGACCTGAGTGAGATTGACAAGTTGTGTGACCTTGGACGAGTCTTATAACCTCCCCCATAAGGAGATTGTGAGGCTCAAGTCAGGTTTGTAATGATAAAGGAGAGGTCATGGTCATTATCATCCTCTCATTTCCTCTGTTAGGGGGCTTCCTAATTACCAGCCTCCATCCAAACTAGGCTCACTCTTCTCCATCTGGACTTGGGATCAAGAAGGCAGGCGCTTGTTGGACTTGAAGGGAGTGAGGCGTGAGCTGGACCAGCATGATGCTGGTCAGTTAATTCCAATTCAAATCATGTTTAAAGAGCCTCATTTTATATGCCAGGCCTTTCACATACATTCTTTCATTTAATCCTCTTATTAACAGGTGGTTTACTATTATCCTCACTATTTAACGGATGAAGGAATTGAAGCTTGAAAATAAAGTTTCTCAAACTTTAGTGTGAATGAGAATTATCTGAGATGTTTGTTAAAAATGCAGATCCCTGGACCCAAACTTCAGAAATTCTGGTTCAATAGGTGTGCAGTGAGGCCCAGAATCTAAAATTTTCACAAGTATCCCAGGTGATTCAGATGCAGTGGTCTACAGGCCACACTTTGATAGACACTGATGAAGAATTAGTGACTTGCCCAGGACTCAGAGCCAGGAAGTGAAAGGTCTGCATCCAGGAGTCCTGCCTCCCAGAGTTGTGCTGGGAGCCTGGGTTTCTGCATTGGAAATCGGGCAGCACTGCCTTCCCGCCTCCCTCTCTCCCTCCCTCTAGGCCCATTGTGAAGACAAAAGGAGATAATGTAGAAGAAAGCCCTTTTTAGAATGTAGAGCTGGCAGCATTGTCAGAGATTATGCAAATAAATGCAAAAGAGCACCCATGGGCTTGGCTGTTCACTTGGGAGCTTGTGCTGGAATGCGTGTTTCCCTAGGTGGCTCAAGAAAGAAGAACTTTGGTGGTGGGCATTGACCCCTAGTGGGCAGAGTTTTCCGCTGTAAAAGGGGCTGATCGAAATGGAAGACTGGGGCTGGGATTGGGAAGAGATGGGACCAGAGGCCTTTTTTTCTTCCTGGGTTGTGCGTCCCCGGAGTTGAGGGTCCCTGGCCATGGGGACTGACCAGGAGAGGGAAGCCATGTGCCCCAATGGCAGAGTGTATCTCTTTCCTCTGTGATCTCTGGTCAGCTCTCAGTTGCTCCTTTCCAGCCCATTGGCTGGAAAGCCTTTTTTTTTTTTTTTTAATTTAATTAATTAACTAATTAATTTATGGCTGCGTTGGGTCTTCATTGCTGCGCGCGGGCATTCTCTAGTTGCGGCGAGCGGGGGGCTACTCTTCGTTGCGGTGCATGGGCTTCTCATTGCATTGGCTTCTCTTGTTGCAGAGCACGGGCCCTAGGCGTGTAGGCTTCAGTACTTGTGGCTCGCGGGCTCTAGAGTGCAGGCTCAGTAGTTGCGGTGCACGGGCTCTGCGGCATGTGGGATCTTCCCAGACCAGGGCTTGAACCCGTGTCCCCTGCATCGGCAGGCGGATTCTTAACCACTGCACCACCAGGGAAGCCCCCTGGAAAGCCTTTTATGTTGTCAGCCTCTATTCCTCCTCCCTAATGAAGCCTGAGCTGGGACTGAGCTTTACTGAACCCGGACTCTTCCTTATTGAACCACCTGCTCTTTCCACATGGAGATGGTGCAGCAGGAAGGCTGGAAGTGATATTTGAAGATAGCCCACCGAGGAGGCTGCAGCGTCACCCTCCAACTTCTTTCCCCACCCATTTTTCCCCTTTCCCTTCTGCCCCATTTGCATTCAGACCTGTCTTTGGCCAGGACTGCTGGTTCCTGAGGTGAGAGTTGGCCAGTGACGCTTCCTGGGGCTGGCTATTCTGGACGCCCCTATTCCAAAGCTGCTGAGACCCCGGGATTCTAGAGCTGCTTCTGTTCAGGAATGCCATTGTTCTCCCTCCCCCGGCATCCCTGGGAATCGGTGCTAATTTCAGCCTCCAATCCCTGACTCATTCTCTTCTCCTCCCTGACTCATAGGGTGACCTTGGGTTTCTGAAGCCCCTCTCAGTGGGGAACTGTGCTGGCCACCATGTCACGCCACCTTGGTTTTAGGTGGGATGGGGTGGGGCAGGGCTGGGGGAAGGAGCCAGAGGGGAATATTTCATCGCTTTCTTTAAAATCACCATCTAAAGTCAGAGAGCTCTGTTTGCTTTGTGACTGCCTGGGCTGGACTCAGGCAGTCACAAACCGGACTTTTAAGAAGCCTCCCTGTTAATCCCCCGGAATTCGTGAGTGCAAAATATGAGGGATTGTTCCTTCAGGCAAAGCATCCAGTAAGTGAGACCTCCAACCCCACCCTCCCTACTTTGGCTCTGTGGGAAGCTGCCACGGGGCAGAGGTAGGGGGTGGGTACAGTCACCCTTGGCCAGAGGTTCTCTCTGGAGTGGCACTGGGGAGGCAGGGGTTAACCCTGCTTTGTCCTGGTTGATGGATTCTGGAATCATAATCGATTAGCTCTGCCAGGGTGGAGTGAGGCCAGGCGAAAGCATTCAGATTGGTCTTTGTTCTGTGTCTTCGCCATCCCTGCCAGGGACAGAGGGGCTGTGGACATGTACCCCCTCCCCGCCAAGACCAAAAGACATAATGAAAGAATGCTGGGGCTCTTTTGATGGCTGTTGATCCCAAAGCCCTCTCTTAGGGGGAAATGAGCAGTTTCAGCTCTTGGTTATTCAGACTATGAAACAGCGCATCCCCAAAACATCACCCTGGGAGCTTGTACCTGCCTAATTCTGCTGGGCCCCGGGCAATCTAAACAAGAGTTTTCAGGAAACACTGACTAAAAGGGGGCGTTGAGAGGTCAGAGGGGGATGGGGACCGTGGAAGAGCCCGAGGTTTAACTTTGGGGGCTAGGTAAACTTAGTACAGGCAGTGGCAATGGCCTGTGATGAAAAACATTAGCTGCTGTTCTTTTTTTAATTTTTTTAAAAAATTAATTAATTTGTTCATTTATTTTTGGCTGCGTTGGGTCTTTGTTGCGGCACGTGGGCTTTCTCTAGTTGCAGCGAGCGGGGGCTACTCTTCGTTGCGGTGCATGGGCTTCTCAGTGTGGTGGCTTCTCTTGTTGCGGAGCATGGGCTCTAGGTGCACGGGCTTCAGTAGTTGTGGCACGCGGGCTCAGTAGTTGTGGCGCATGGGCTTAGTTACTCCACAGCATGTGGGATCTTCGTGGACCAGGGATCGAACCCGTGTCCCCTGCATGGCAGGCGGATTCTTTTTCTTTTTTTAAAAAAATAAATTTATTTATTTATTTATTTTTGGCTCTGTTGGGTCTTCGTTGCGGTGCGCGGGCTTCTCATTGTCGTGGCTTCTTTTGTTGGGAAGCACGGGCTCTAGACGCGCAGGCTTCAGTAGTTGTGGCACGTGGGCTCAGTAGTTGTGGCTTGCAGGCTCTAGAGCGCAGGCTCAGTAGTTGTGGCGCACAGGCTTAGCTACTCCGCGGCATGTGGGATCTTCCCAGACCAGGGATCGAACCTGTGTCCCCTGCATTGGCAGGCAGATTCTTAACCACTGTGCCACCAGGGAAGCCCAGCTGCTGTTATTCTATTAGAAAGATTAATGGGTTATGGAAGACTGAGGCTGTTTCTGTAAAATGCATCCTATTAGAGGTATCCTGTTCTCTTGACAAGGTGGCAGCGCCTAAGCAGGTTATCTGTACCCGGGCCCCTACAGGCTGCGCTACATGGTGAAGCAGTTGGAGAATGGGGAGGTAAACATTGAGGAGCTGAAGAAAAACCTGGAGTACACAGCTTCCCTGCTGGAGGCCGTCTACATAAATGAGACGCGGTGAGAGTGGTGACATGGGGCTGCGGGGAGAAACCCACACACAGAGGAGAAAGATACCAGACAGAGACAGTGATTCAGGGAGGGCCGGGGAGTCAGACAGAAACCTGACCCAGCCAGAGCAGGGAGGAGGGGCGGGAGGGCAGATAGATCTATAAGTAGAAATATCGGCAGAGGTACAGGCATAGAGTTGCAGAGACAGAGACAAACACAGACATCAAGAAGAGAACACTGTTCCAGAGCCGGAAGGAACCTTGAAGCTCATCTAGTCCTAACCTTCTTCCCAGTGCGGAGGCCTTCCAGACCTGCGCGCCCAGGGTGGGAGCCACTGGTCACACATGGCTGTGGGGCTTGAAACCTGGCAAGTGTGAATTGAGATGTGTGTGTATGTAAAATACATGCTGGATTTCACAAGATTTTGAAAAGAGAATGTCAACGATCTCATTAATATTTTTATATTGATTCCACATTGGAATGATAGTACTTTGTGTGTATTAGGTTAAAGAAACGTTATCGTTAAAATGGATTTCACCTGTTTTTTTAACCTTTGAATGTGGCTACTAGACAATTTAAAGTAACTTATACGTGGCTTGCATTTTATTTCTGGAGG
This sequence comes from Balaenoptera ricei, assembly GCF_028023285.1. NCBI lineage: Eukaryota > Metazoa > Chordata > Mammalia > Artiodactyla > Balaenopteridae > Balaenoptera > Balaenoptera ricei. The sequence goes on from NC_082648.1 coordinate 46,107,261, forward strand.
ACAGTGCTGCTGGTCTGTAGCATCCTCGACGGGTGGTATCCATTCCACTGTCTGCTTGAATAATTCCAGAGTTGGGGTGCTCACTACCTCGCATAGTGACCTGTTTCATTATTGGAGACATCAGATAGAGAAACAGAAGTAAAAAGACTTAGCAAAAGAAAGGGAAGGGAGGGTCAGAGAAGTGAGAGAGCTGGTGTGAGAGTTTCCAAGGTGTGGCTGGGCCCGGGCCTCTAGGCTGCGGAAGCACCTGCCGTCTTTCCTCTGTGACTCCCCTTCTGGGACCTCAGGCAAATCTTGGACACAGAGGATGAGCTGCAGGAGCTGCGGTCTGACGCGGTGCCTTCGGAGGTGCGGGACTGGCTGGCCTCCACCTTCACCCAGCAGGCCCGGGCCAAAGGCCGCCGAGCAGAGGAGAAGCCCAAGTTCCGGAGCATCGTGCACGCGGTGCAGGCTGGGATCTTCGTGGAACGGTGAGGCTCACCCACGCCCTGCCCGCTTCTACCCCTCGCTGTGTCCCTCGTTCCCAGCCACCCTCGTCTTCCAGGACCCCACTGTACCACCAGCCCCACATGCCCACGGCCTATCTGCACAGCCCCGCCTGATCCGACCCCACTCCCAGACCTCACACCTGGGCTCCTTTCCGTTCTTCTCCCTCAGGATGTTCCGGAGAACGTACACCTCTGTGGGCCCCACCTATTCCACTGCGGTCCTCAACTGTCTCAAGGTGATCCCCGGGGGTTTCAGGCAAGAGGAGAAGCTTGCGGAGGTGGAAGAGTCCTTGGGACTTTCAGACTCTTTACGGGATGATTTTTGCCTTCCCTTTTAACTGTTGTTTCCATATTCCTCAAAACAACTTTTCCCCGCTCAAGAGGCACACTCCTGACTTCTTGTCACTCCCATACTGCATGATATCTGGGAAGAAAGAGGCCTATTTACCACTGCTTTGTTTTCCTGCTTCCCAAGCCTCTGTAATCATTGGGAAGTCCTCCTTGAAGTCTACCTGCAGCCCTTGCTGCTGCAGGGGATGTCCCCCTTGGGAGTCTCCCTGCCTAGTTCCTTGTTTCTCCACAGAACCTGGGTCTCTGGTGCTTTGATGTCTTTTCCTTGAACCGGGCAGCTGATGACCACGCCCTGAGGACCATTGTTTTTGAGTTGCTGACTCGGCACAACCTCATCAGCCGCTTTAAGGTCGGGCAGCATCCTATCTCTGCCTCTGGGTAGGATTCTCCACTCCCACCACCCTGTTCTCAAAGAGTCCCAACAAGCAGCAGATTCCACAGGCTCCCTGGCTCCGTCTCACTGTCAGGGACGTCGCCCCGTGCACACCCCGGTCTAGCCTTTCCTTCACTTGCTGCAGTCCCAGCCTCTGGCTTCATGTATTGCTTTCTAGGGGAAGATTCTAGCCCTGCAACTCTCCAGCCTAGGATTCTGCACTCTTGCCCTTTGCTTTGTCCCCTAACTTGTCCTCTCCAGGCTGGCTGCAAGTTCAGCTCCCTGTTTCAGCCCTGCTGCCCCTGCCCATGGACGCTGGAGGCTTAGAGGCCAGATGCTCTCAGCTGGTGCCCTGCAGGACAAGCGTCTCTCCATTTGTTTCCGGGGAGGGGGGACCTCTCCCTCCCTCCCCCTCCAGCTCTAGTCTCTGTCCGAGGAATTTTAGGGAGAGGGTCAGCTCTTGGCAAGGCTAGGTGGGGCTGTAGGAGGGGAGGGAGGGTGTGAACTCCGTTTGCTCCATTCAGCTTGGCTGGCCAGGAAGTGTACAGGATTAACGTCCTCTTCAGATCCTGTGCCAGGAGGGAGCGTCTTTTGGGAACAGGGGCTGGTAAAAAATCACTTGCATGTGGAAAAACCACACTTGGAAGTGGAGGGTGAGGGGGGCTGAGGAGTCGCCATGGGGATATTTGGTGAGCACTCGGGTGGGGGTGACAATAGGCGTTAGGGTGGAGGAGAGCATATGTGTTCTGAGGGGTTTGGGGGGGTGAAAGGAGTCCAGCCGGAGGGCCCCTCCCAGAGGGCTCTGGAAGGCCACCCGGCCACCTGTGCCTCCACTCCACTATAACAGACTGTTGGTGTGTGAGAGCCTTTCCTTGACCCTTGACTCCTCCCTTTACAACTCCCAAGGGGTTTCCAGAACTTCCCTGAGATGCTCAGCTGAGAGTTTCTTCAGTGCCTCCCTGAGCCCTGTTCTTCTGCAGTTGCGTTTTCTTCTTCTTTCCAATCCTGCCCTCTCCAGGACGGAGAACAGCAGGCTCTTATTTTTCCTAAGACTTTTCCCAGCTCATGTTTCTCCAGACTGGTTCTCAGGCTTACTGCAGACACCAAGTTCTCCTACGGGTGCTTCCTCACCCGGCAGGACTGCTTCGGGGAACTCCGAGAGTAACTGCATCACGTTGGGTTTGGCCTAGCCCCAGCCCATCTTGCTCCAAGGCAGTCAGAGAGAGAGGAGCCTTCTTGCTCTAGTAGTAGAGAACCCCTTGGAGCTGCCCTTTTCAAGCTCCACCTTCCCTTCCTGGGCACCCAGCCCCTCCCATGCTCCTCCCCTTCCCTTCCCTTCCTCCAGGGACACCATGGCAACGCAAAAGCAAGGGCGGTTGTCATGGAAACAGTCCTTTAAAATTCCCTGAATTTGGGGCACAGCCCTCCAGGGGTTGGGGCGGGGGATGTTAGGGTCTGACTGACTAGTGGCACATCCTCTGTTGTCTCGTCACTACTGTGCATCTCTACAGAAGCTTCCTCAAGTCCTGAACCCCGCTCTCCTCGCAGCCTCAGAGATCTAGGGACAGGTACAGACACCAGCCCTGCCCTCTGGGAACCTTGGGCCTTTGAAGGAAGCAAACGTACCCCAGGGCATATGCAGAGACCTAGACAGGATTGAGTAGCCCGCGGCCCGACAGAGCTCTGGCTCCTGGTGCTTGGGTGTGTGTGTGTGTGGTGGTCGAAGGGTGGGGAAAGGCTTCTCAGAGGAGGGGGTGATCCACATCTGGCTAGAGAGGCCTCTCCGGGTCATCTTATTCTTTCGTTTGCTTCTGAGCCCCTCTCCAGTGTATTGGCTTGGGGATGGGGTGAAGTGGTTGGAAGGTAGGAGGGAAACTTGCTTTCCTCTTCTTAAAAATCTCCAGGGAAATAATAATAATTATAGCTACTCTCTAGAGAACACTTACTAAGTGCCTTGTGCTTATCTCGTTAAATTCAAGGTAGGTGGTATTATCTTCATTCTGCAGTTAAGCATCTGAGGCACAGGAAGGCACGTGACTTGCGCAAGGTCACACAGCCAGCAGGTGGTAGAGCCAGGATGTGAACCCAGGTTCACCCGACTACGGAGCCAGCGCTCTCCTATGCCCTGTTGCCTTCCAAAGAAAGGGCCTTGCTGACCTCCGTCTTTGGCCGCTGCCATTCCCGCACATCCTCCACAAATCTCAATTTCCTCCGTCCTACTGCAGATTCCCACTGTGTTTTTGATGACTTTCCTGGATGCCTTGGAGACAGGCTATGGGAAGTACAAGAACCCTTACCATAACCAGATCCATGCAGCTGATGTTACCCAGACAGTCCATTGCTTCTTGCTCCGCACAGGGATGGTGGTAGGTGCCCTGGAAATCACTCTTCTGTGACTTAGGGTCTTATGGCTGCAGAACTGGGAAGTCTAGACTTTACTCCCATTTCCTTTTTTCTCTCTTTGGTTCCTCTCCTTTGGCATCCCAAAGTCTTTACAGAGTCAGATTGGGCTTACTCACTCTAGAGTGTTCCTGGGTGGACCGTAACTTCATGGGTAGCGCTGGGGATGTGTGCCGGCATGTGATGGGAATGTTGCTGGTTGGGATGGAGGAAGGTCTTTGGCCATTCCGGGAGCTGAGAAATGTGGCTGCATTAGCCCAAGAGCTGGCCTCGAAGAATGGAAGGGCTGGGCTGAGCAGTCTTGCCTGTGTGTGGAGGTCTTTGGGCAGGGGCCGGCAGGGGGTCCGCCCCCTCTCATCGTCTGTCTCTTTCTCCCAGCACTGCCTGTCGGAGATCGAGGTCCTGGCCATCATCTTTGCTGCAGCCATCCACGACTATGAGCACACCGGCACTACCAACAGCTTCCACATCCAGACCAAGTGAGGGATGGGGACGTGGCAGGGGCAGGAGGGGCCAAGTGGAGGTGCAGAGGGCCGGACACAGTGACTTGGGCTTTGCAGGTCAGAATGCGCCATCCTGTACAATGATCGTTCCGTGCTGGAGAATCACCACATCAGCTCTGTTTTCCGAATGATGCAGGACGACGAGATGAACATTTTCATCAACCTCACCAAGGATGAGTTCGTGTGAGCAGAAGCCAGGAGTGGGCATCCCTAGAGACCCCCTCACCCCAACCCTCTTTTCCCACTTCCCGGAACTCCTGCGTAGCAGTGCTGATCAATACTTGGGTTCTGTCCTTTCAGAGAGCTGCGGGCCCTGGTCATCGAGATGGTGTTGGCCACAGACATGTCCTGCCATTTCCAGCAAGTGAAGTCCATGAAGACGGCCTTGCAGCAGCTGGAAAGGTGAGATATGGTGGGGTGTGGCTGGGCATAGGCCAGAGTGAGGGGTGTGTGAATTGGGGGGGGTGGCATCCGCATGGGTAAAGGGTGTGACAAGTCTTTACCTGGATATAGAAACTCTCCTGGCTCCAACTATCTGAGTGTATCTCGTGTATGTGATGTGTGTGCACGTGGCCCTGGGTTTGTGTACAGCCCAGGCAGCCGGTCTACTGGAGAGCGCTTGGGCTGGGGGTCTGAGATGGGCATTCTCAGGGCAGCTTCAGGTCAGGCTTACTCTGGAATGTAATGGAAAAGTATTCAACTCTTTGGACTCATTTCTGTATCTGTGAAATGTGAAAATGTAATGCCTCCCTCCACAATAGCTTGCCACTAGTTCCTACTCTAATAGGGCTATTGGGAGAGTCATGTGAGGTTAAAAAAAAAAAGCACAGAAGAAATGCCATAATTACATCTAATGTTGCTTAAAAGTGGGTGGGAGTATATAAATGTAAGGGAGAACAGACTGTGTTTGTGTGTCCTGAAGGTGTGTGTTAATGTATGGTGTCTGTGTGTGGGAGAGTGTGCAGTGTCAGAGTGTGTCATTGTTGGGAAATAATAATAATAATTATAATAATAATAATTATAGATTACATCTACCGAGCACTTATTAGGTGCCAGACACTCTTCTAAATACTTATATGCTGTATGTCATTTAATTCTCAGAACAACTCTATGTGGCAGATTCTGTTATTATTTCCACTTAGAATTGAGGAAAATGAAATATGTAAATTTTAAGTAACCTGCTCTTCATCACACAGCTAGTGTGTGATAGGTATAGTGGGGATTCGAACCCAGGCCCTTTGATTCTGAGAGCCTGGGCTGCTTCCTATACATATGTAAATGTGTGTGTGTGTGTGTGTGTGTGTGTCTAGCCTCACAGGGTGTTTGAAGTTTGATCTGAGAGAGGGCATGTGATGGGAAGTTAGGAATGGTCCAGGCTTCCTTTTCCTAAAAGATCAGTCTCCCTCCCCTTGCCATCTGCCCCAACAGGATTGATAAGTCCAAGGCCCTGTCTCTACTGCTCCATACTGCTGACATCAGCCACCCAACCAAGCAGTGGTCGGTTCACAGCCGCTGGACCAAGGCCCTCATGGAGGAATTCTTCCGCCAGGTACGAGGCCTCTTTGCCCGCCCCCGCACCCCCCCACCAATGGGGCCTTCTCTCCCCTCTGTTCTCCAAGTTCCCTGTTCCTACTCCAGCTCCTCATTCAGTGGCCTGCCGCTGCCAACCTGATCCCAAACCCATGGGATACAATGTCATCTCCGAAAAGCTTAACAGTAATTGCTGGCAGTGGCATTTGCATGCCACTCATTTCCAGGTCAAAGGCACACAGATCCCTCTTCTCCCCCGGCAGCCCCTTCTACCCCCAGCTGCACCTCGATCTGGTAGACTGAGGTGCTTCCCCGCCCTGTCTGCTCCCCCAGGGTGACAAAGAGGCAGAGCTGGGCCTGCCCTTTTCTCCGCTCTGTGACCGCACTTCCACTCTCGTGGCACAGTCCCAGATTGGTGAGTGTCCCTTCCCGCAGGGAGGAGAGAGTTGCGAAGGCTAAAGGATGCTGGCCTGGCCGGGTCAGGACCTCTCCAAGTTCGCATCCTTCAAAGCCATTCTTCCCGTAGAGGCAAGCCCGCTGTGCTAGAGCATGGGGTCCTGGGGTGGAGTTCTCTGGGGTCGCGAAGACATCATCACAAAGGCTGCCCCCACCGGGAACTTTTCAGCCCCAGGTGACCCTGTTTTACATGCAGCTGGGGGCACAGCTGTGCTGGCAGTATCCTCTGCCCAGCCCCCCAGGTCAGATGGCTCCACTGTGTTACCCCTGCACTGCAGGTTTCATTGACTTCATCGTGGAACCCACATTCTCTGTGCTGACTGATGTGGCCGAGAAGAGTGTCCAGCCCATGGGGGATGAAGACTCCAAGTCTAAAACCCAGCCCAGGTGAGGGTGGCCGCAGCAGCTGGGGACCCACAGAGAGCACCGACTCCCAGGGAGGAGGTACAGGCATGGCGGGCGTGGAGAAGTAGGCGACCCCAAAAGTGGGAGCCCCTCTACTGCGAGTCACACACAGGGGTGGAAGGATGGGGGGCAGGGAGTGTGGTCTGCACCTGTGTTCCCTCCGCCGTATTTATATCTCTCCCATTAGCTCTGTCTTTATTGCCTTTCTGCTAATCTGCTTTTATTTTCCTTCTAGTAGGAGGGAAGGTGTGGAGAGGGATGGGGACTGCGGGTGCCTAGCAGAGGGAAAAGAGAAGGAGGAGGCTCCCTGAGCCTCCTGGTCTTCCATCCCCTCTACTCCGAGGGCTGTGAAGATGGCTCTGGGGTGGGCAGGGCCTGACCTCTGCAATGTTGGGGGTCCGGCTTTTAGCTTCCAGTGGCGCCAGCCTTCTCTGGATGTGGAAGTGGGAGACCCCAACCCCGACGTGGTCAGCTTCCGCTCTACCTGGACCAAATACATTCAGGAGAACAAGCAGAAATGGAAGGAACGGGCGGCAAGCGGTGGGTCCATTGGGAGGATGAGGCCTTGTGGGGAGGGCGGCTGATGCAGCAGTAGCGGGTCCCTTTTCCTTAAGCCCGTCAAGCAACCCTTTGTCTGACTCCCTCCCTGAGTTGGGAAGGGAACTGACTAGGCTGCAGTAAGACCCCAGGAACGACTGACTGGCTGACTGGCCTGGACTGTTCTAGAATGCGGACTTGAGAGAAGATAGGGACAGCCACATGCCACGACCCGAGGGACCCCATGCACATTGCGGTCTGTCAGTGGTGCCCTGTGGATGTGGTAACCTGGTGGCCCTGGCTGGGACATCTCTTCCTTAACGTGGGAGTTGAGGGCTGTGCATTTTAGCAAGCTTGGAGAGGCTCTTCCCGGGTGGGCATGGGTTGAACATAGCTCAGCTCCAAGGAAAGGGGATGTGTGAGAATCCCTTACTTGTCTCCACATATTCCTTGGGTTTGGGGGAAATATACTGCTTGGTCTGGTCCCAGCTTCCCTCATGCCCCTTTGTAGGCGTCACCAACCAGATGTCCATTGACGAGCTGTCCCCCTGTGAGGAAGAGGCCCCAGCCTCCCCTGCCGACGATGAGCACAGCCAGAACGGGAATCTGGACTAGCCGGGGGCTGGCCCAGGTGAGCCTGTCGCGGTGCGTGGGGAGGGGCTTAAGGTTCTGCAGGGAGTCGGGCCAGCGGGATGTCCCACAGGCCTCTTTGAAGGGTCATCTCTGGGGTTCAGCGGATGCAAGGCCGTCCTTCCCTCTTTCCCAGCGGGGATATGGAGGAAGTGCACACACAGACCCGAGCTGGGGCCTGAGTGCAGAGCAGAGTCCGCCCACCTGCAGGAGGAGGGGAGCGGGGCTGAGCAGCTCCTTTGTGAGGGCTTGGGAAGAGGCAGCAGTCAGGGCCCGAGGCTCTGGGAGGTCAGCTGGGCATGACTTTCAATCCAGCCCCGCTCGCGCCCTGGCTGAGCTCCTTCTGCAGGGCATTTTTTGCTCAACTGTAAGCGGGACTGAGTGGGGATCCGGTGGGACCTGAGGAAGGTAAGTCAGGCTGGAGATGAAGGTGGAGATCAGAGCACCGAGGTGTCTCCTCTTCCTCCAGGTCCTCACCGGGTCCGAAGTGTTCGATGTCATCAGCACCATCCATCGGGACTGGCTCCCCCATCTGCTCCAAGGGAGCATGGACGTCGAGGAACAGACAACCCACCCGAAGGACAAATGCCAGAGATTGCGGGATTGGGGAAAGGGCCTGTCCCCGTCCGACACCCACTGGGGCGCACTTTAATCTCCCAGCGGCAAGACTGGGGAACTTCAGGCTCCCAGTGGTCACTGTGTCCATCCCCCCTGCCTCTGGACTCTCCCTATGACCAGATGATCGGCTGGAGGGGAGCTTCCTGGAGGCTTCCCAGGGCCTGAGGGGGAGGGTTGGAGATGCCAGCCCCCTGGGTCCTCCCCCATCCTTTTTGCCTCCAAGTTTCTAAGCAATACATTTTGGGGGTTTCCTCAGCCCCCACCCCAGATCTTAGCTGGCAGGTCTGGGTCCCCCTTTTCCTCCCCTGGGAAGGGCTGGAATAGGATAGGAAGCTGGGGGTTTTCAGAGCCCTATGTGAGGGTAGGGGAGTGGGCGCCTTCAGGGCATGGTACCTTTCTAGGGCCTGGGAATGGGGGGCATCCTCTTTACCCCAGACCTGCACTGCTTCAGTCCCATCCCCAGCCCAGACCCTGCAATCTTCCCTCTCTCCCATTCTGAAATGGTGACCGGGGGAAGAGGAGCCATTGCCACCAGGGGCTGAGAGGAGGCCTTTCCTGGGGTCCCCAAGGACTCGGGACTGGTCTAGGCCCCTGGGGCTTGTCACCTGCCCTGGCTGAGTCCTGAACCCTTTGCCTCCTTCCTCTCCCCTGGGGCTGGGAGGCTCCCATCCGACCAATGTCTGTAAAGTGCTTTGAAGTCTCCCCAGCAAAGCACCTTCAGGATACATCCTATGAGCACAGGCGGGAGAGCTGGGTTGGGGTCAAGGGTGCATGAGGAGGGTGAGGTGTAACCCAGTAATCCTGTGCTGCTGACAGAGAGGGTCCCTCCCCCTCCTAGCCCCGGCCCAAGAGGCCCCTCCCCAGGACAAGTGGGGAGTGGTGGGTGGAAGGCAGACAGGCAGGGGCTCAGGGCTGCTGCTCTCGTGTCCTCTGGAGAGAGCCCAGCCAGGCGCCTGCCCCTTCCTCTCCTCAGGCTCCTCTCACCCCGCTTTGTCCCAAGAAGGGCCCAAGTCCAGGTGACTGCCCTCCTCCTGTCTTGTACCAACCACGCATTTGTACGGTGGGCCCTGTTCCTGTGAAGTCATATCCATGGTCTCTTAGACCTGCCACCTGCCACTTGTCCCTCCTACCCCACCCTGAGTGGGGCAGAGACGCATGTGACTCACCCGCGCCCTTGGTCTCCCAGAATCCTGCTATAGCCAGAGATCAATAAAGAAGGGAGACCTGGCCTGGCTGTGTGTGTTGTTTGCCGGGTGAAAGTGCACTGGGCATCTTCACGTGCACTGTCTCTTCAAGCTGATGAAACCCTGGTGCGGTGTTCATCCTGTTATATATGGAGGCCCAGAGAGGTGAGGTCTTGCCTGAGGTGCACAGCAAGGGTGGCAGAAGGGGACCTTACACTTCTGAAGTTCTTTTTTCTCTCCATCACACTACTTCTTCAGTAAAGAGGGGTGAATCTTGCCTTCCCTCCTCCCCTCTCCCCTCCACTGCCTGGAAAAATCAAAAGCAGTAGACAGGAGAGGCCTGGCTGTGGGGTCTGAGGAAGGTTCTTTACTTCTGCTCAGCTTTTGCCGTTTACCCGGGCCCCTCGGTGTCTTGGACGAGGGGGAGAGGTGACCTTTCCAGTTCCCAGCAAGGGCCTCTTCGTGAATAGCCACTGTGTCCTCAATCTAGCTTGGCTAACAGGTTGGAATCTGGGTGGTGGTCTCCGCACAGCTGGAGAGGGAACACATCCTGCAGCTTGTGACTCACTGAGGCTTGGAGGGCAGGCAGGGAGGCATCCACGCAACGCCCCGCCTCTTTCCCATGGGCCAAGTGCCGGGGTGCAGTTCCCGGCTTTGTTCAGCAGATGGCGCCCACAGCAGCGTCGCAGCCAGCCGGGCCTTAGGGCTCCAAGGCTTCAGGGCAGCCCTGCCAGGTGGTTGTATCTTTTCCTCAATATGAAGAGAGCCTGGGGCCATCCTTCTTTCTTGGTACCCCGGAAGTCAGTCCTCCTACCTATCTGACCCTCAGCTCTCTTCCCCTAGCAAGTCAGGGCAAGGCTGGGGAAAAAAATCCTCCCTTCTCAAGGCTCCTGCCCAGCTTCCGTATTTCCTCCTTCCTGGAGGCAGCTGGGCAAGAGGCAGGGGGGCTATAGAGAGGGCAGGACAAGACGGGAGGGAGAACAGATTCTCCAAGTTGGGAAAGAAGGAAAATACCAAGGACTTAACACTAAATTTATCACTTTTAAAAACAAGAGATTTTCCCCAAAAGTGAAGAAATAAGAAATAAATCCAGTGTCCGTGCATTCCCAACTGCAGTCTTGATTCCAAGATACCTCCTTCACTCTCAGACCTGTTGCGAGGGAAGCAGGTAGAAAGAGAAGGTGAGTGAGAGGCCTGAGGTCCTATTGTCCCCTCCCCTGCTGGTGTGCCCAACCATCCCGTTAGGCATCTAACTTCTAATGTCTGACACCAGTCCCTGGCCCCGTGTCCAGTCTACACAGGGGAGGGGAGACTGTAAAATCAGAGCTCACGGGGTTATTTCATCAGTGTCTCCACTCCAGGCAGGACCACTGCTCACCAGCCTGGACAGGTGAGGATCTTCCTTTGGGTTCCAAATGCCCTTTATCAGAAAATCCATGGTCTACTTCCATCACCCATTCCAGGAGCCAGAAATCCTCAGACAGAGTCTAACCTCAATCCCTCCTGCTGCACTTTTATCCCATTTCTCTTTGTTTGTCCTTCCGGGGAGATGCAAATCCTCTGGCCACAGAGGACAGCTTTTCAGTGACTGAAGCTGGTCCTTTGTCCCCCTTTTCCTTGACTCCAGATCTTAGCCCTCACCCTCTCCACACAGCCTGCTCTCCTGCAGACCGGGCAGCCCTGGGGTCTTACCGAACTGGCTCCCTGGGAATCCAGTGGTGGTCTACGGGTTGAGGGTTCCTCTGTGCTGGGTTTCTCACTGCCCCTCTCCTGAGTGTTAGGGATGGATTCTGCAGGCTCTGAGGAGGGAGAACAGGTGGTGGGAGGGACAGGTAGTACTCAGGAGGGCTTGGAGAGAGGGAGCTGTTTCTGCTCACCGTAGCCCGTACTTCAACGACCCCTGAGAGGAGCCCAAGACCAAGCGGAGGGCAACGGGGCAAGACCAACAGGGTTTTCTCTGGTCACAATGACTACTCAGGTTCACTATTTTTTAAAAATCTGCAATCGGAAATCGAAAAAAAAAAAACCTCTAAAAAAAAGCTTAAAATTTTGGGTATGATCTCAAAGTGTGGCTAAACCTGACCTGAACAGAGATGAGCTTTTGAGAGCCTATTTATCCCACTTAGCGTGACCATTCATGTCCCTGCAGAAATATTCATGTGTTTGATTACAGGGGGCTCTGCTGGGGGTATTATGGAACATATGGTATATATACCGTGTCACCTTCATAAAACTGGAAAAATTCTGACTTCTGGCCCACATCTGGGATAAGGACTCATGGACATGCAGGTTCCATTTCTTGCATACTTTGTGTTCGCTGCTGGGCTAAGGACCAGTCTCATTGAATTTTCACAAACAGCCCAATGCAGTAGGCGCCATCATTGTCACTTTACGGATTGAGGTTAAGTTGCTCAAGACCTCTGGGCTGATAAAGTGGCAGAGCCAGGATCCCAGCCCGTGAAGGCTCCTCCCATTCCGGCGGGCTCCCCCGATACAATAGGGAGCTCTGCAGTCCAAGTTGGGAGGGGATGGTGTCATTCAGTAAAGAAAGATGAAGAGATGCAAACACACACCGTTCATGCAAAAAATCCATACTCTCAAGACAGTTTCTGGCTACTGCTAGGCCCCTCCCTACAACGGGTAAGGCTGGCCTCCCCTGGGGTTGGTCCCTCCCCAGCCTGAACGTACTGTGTGCTTTCCCAGAGGTGCCCAGCCGCGACTCCGCTGCTGTGTCTCTGATCCCAGGTGGGCAGGACTCCTGTGTCCCTGTGCTCTCAGCGGCTCCTTCAGGCTCCTCTCCCTGCTGCTGTTGCCCCAGGTGATGTTCAACCATCATCTGGAGCTCTGAGGGCGAACAGAAAGGGAGGGAGCAATGGATGTGACTGCCCAGTCTCCTCCATGGACCCTCAGATTTGACAGCCCCCCCCAGAGGGCCAGCACACACTGCCCGTGTGGTTTGACTTTCCTGTCTGAGATTGAACAAGGAGGGACATCTGCTGGGCAATAAGGAGGGACTAAAGCTAGACAATAAAATGTACTTTTTTCAAAGGTAAGGGAGGGGAAAGGAAGAGCCTTTAAGATCAAAAGATCCTCCTGACTTGCTGGGATACCTGGTCTCCTTTGGGGGCAGGAGAAAAGACTCAATTTAGATTCAAGAAATATTTGAGTACCTCCTCTGTGCTGTGCACTATGCTGGGTGAGTTCACATACTTTATTTAACTGCCAAAGTGAGGTAGTATTCAGGGCCCCTGTAGGTTAAGCAGGTTCTCCAAGGCCACCCAGCTAGTGGGTGGCAGAGCTGGAATGCAGCCCCGCGTGGTCCAGCAACAACTCTCCTTTAATAAAGGCAGATTTAATGACTTCCCAAGGACTCCTTCCAAAGGGGTCATCCCGGCCACTGCTCAGCATCAGGCATAGCGGGGAAGGGTCTTCCGAACCTTTCATTGTGGGTGTGGTCCTCGTCACCTTCTTCTGTTGCCGTGGAGACATGGACAAAGTGGACTGTGAAGGGCACAGAACACAGGTGGGCGTCCGCCCTTCTCGCCCTCCTCCCTGCCGTGCCATGCTTTGGGACTGGAGACTGGGGGTAGGTGTGGGCTTCAGCAAGTGGGGGAAGAAAACCCCTGCTTCCTCGGCCCCCACCCCCATGATGGTGAGCAAGGAGACGGTGTGTGGGAGAACGTAGAGGACCATGTGTGTACATCCACTCAAGAACATGTGGGGGGGGGTACAAGAAAGAGGGAGACAAAAGGTCCTACAGATGGGGGCATTGAGTAATAATTTTCTAATGAGTCTGGGGGTTCTCTGTGCTGGGCTGAGCGGGAGGGGCCAGCTCACCTTGAGATGCGGGTTGGGGACCCGGTCTTCATCCACCTCTGAGGGAAGGAGGGAAAGGAGAAAGTGTTGAGGATGGGAAATCCAGGGGGTCCCGCAGGCTGACTTCCCAAGGGGAGGAGTCTCTGCAATCACCTCCTTCCTGATCCGTCCCTCACATCTGCCCCTAGGAAGCTGGCCCTGATGGTGGCTGTCCCCAGCCTCTTCCCTCCAGCTCCTTCCTGCTCTGCTGGCTGGCTTTACCTCCTGCTTCTAGTCGTGTCCTTGCCTCTGTGGTCAGTCTACATCTACATCCTTGCCTCAGACCTGGAGGTTCTCAAAGGCAGGATTTGTGGTCCTTTTGTTCTTTTCCTCCCTGTCTCCTTCCAATCAGTCCCCCACCCCCGATCCAGAACTGAAACATGCCTAGGAGGGAACACCGGATAGAGAACAGCAAACTTATCCTGTGCAGGGCCCAGGACAGTCCTTTTTAGTAGTTGGAGGAAAGTTGGAGACTCAGGTATCCTGAATTCCAGTCCGGCTCATTACCATCACTACCTCTCTTCCACTCTCTCGCCAGCGCCCCTGACATTCTCTGAGACCTTGTTCTCTCCCCAGACCTTGATGGAGACACTGGTGACCAGAATGCCAGCTGCTCCCTGAGCTGTTTCTAACCTTCCCCTTCCCCTCTGGGGGCCATGAGAATAGCTGATGGCGACGGTCCCTCCCCCTCACAGCTGTCACCGCCTCTGGCGGTAGGGGCAGCAGCCTCTCAGTTGCTGGAGAAACCTGGAAGGCTGTTGCCACAGCAACCAACACTCCATTGACCACCCCAACTCCTGGGGGGCTTAGGAACCAGGTTGTCTCCTTCCTAGCACTGCTCTGTCTTTCCAAAGCAGAGGAAATCCTCCTGCTAACCCAGCCACCACTTCCCTGCCTCCAGGACTGAGGAGACCGCGGGCTCCTCAGATGTGCCCTCCTGTCTAGCACCCACCTTCTCTCACTGGGACCCAGCTGTCTTCAGCAGCCCCCACTCCCTTCAGCGACCCATCCTGGGGTTACCTGGGGATGACTGGTCACTGGTCAGCACGAGTGTGGCAGGGGTGGGGCGGCGCCTCCGGATCTGAGGGAAGAGGTCAAGTACACGTGGAAGCATCACAGCCCCGCGCACACTCAGCAACATAATCCAGGCCGCCCACTTAGCACACCTCAAAAAGTGCCACGTTACACTGAACCCACGGTCTCCAGGTGGATGTTCTTGGGCCCGTCCCTCTGCCCTGGGGACCCAGAAGACCACCTCCACTCCCTGCTTCCCCCAACCCCCTTTCTGTCTCCACATCTCCCTGGGTCCTGGCCCCAGCTCTCCATCTCAGCAGCTATATCTGTGCTAATGCATCAATCTCTGGCCTGCTGTCCTTCCGTCCATCCTGGATCAATGGTCAGAAATAACCCGAGAGGGCACAAAGCTTTCCCCTTAGTCTCCCAGCCCACTCCCCAAACGCACATGAACCTGTCATGGGCCAGCACCTGCGGAGAGCGCCCCTCGATCCCCACCCAGCCTGGGAGGACAGCACAGAGAAGGTAGGTCTGAACGTGCCTTCACCTGGCCCATGCCCCTCCCTCCCTCATCTCCTCCCTATCCTTGTACACACTGCCTTTCTGATTTGTCAGGAAATACGGTCTGGAGAAATCCTTGTCATGGTATATAACATGAGGAGAAGCGTGAGGCAGGACCCTGGTCAGGGACTAAAGCTAAGCTGAAAAATCTTATCCTGGGCTCTGGGGTCCCATTCTAAGGAAGTAACAGATAAGAGCGGATTGACTGCTGGGCCTCTGAGCCCCCTTTCCCCGCCTCTGTTCTTTTGTCTTGCTGCCAATAAAGTTGACTGTTGTTGAAGTCAGTCCAAGGACTCTTGGGACACGTAGTTTTTTCCGTTACTCTGGAGGCTTGAAAGTGAAGGGTACCGTGGGGTTGGAGTCCCTGCAGCTCCCTCCAGGGCAGAAAGTGGGTATCAGCCCTAGCTGGGGGCAGGGTTAATCTGAGAGAAGGACTCCTCAGAGAAGAAATGGGTACATAGAATGGGGGTAGGTTGGGGTAGGCACTGTGTTCTTAGGAGAATCCAGCAGTATCTGGTTTTGGTGGCATTTCAAGGTCCCTGGCAATGCCAGTTCAATGTGTGTGTCTGTGTGTGCATACAAACATGCACTGCACAGACATTATTTGTGAGTCCGTCTCTGGCTATTCCTGGTGCAAACGTGCTGGGGGCCAGCAGGTGGGCAAGTGTGCTTCGTGCATGTGGGGTGAGGCCATCCTTCTCCTAAGAGAGAACTCCTCTCTATTTCTTTCCTGCCCTGGGGGAGGGGAGCTGAGACAGGGAGAGGGTGCGGTGGGGGTGGGGATTAATGGGGGTTGGGAGCCTGAGAAGGAGTCTGCAAGTTTGACAGAAAGGGCCTCTGAGAGGGCAGCTGGGCTCTGTGATCTTGGACAGGTCCCTTAACCAATTTCCTTGCCTTGGACAAGATTTCTAAGCACTCAGAGTCCTTGAGAATTTTGATGTCCTACAGCAGGAGGCAGTAAAGTTAGACTTCCTGAAGTACCTCCCAGGCACCTGAACTACTAGCAAATGAGTAGGCGGTCTCTTATTTTCCTTGCCCCGATCGCAAATCCTAGTTCTCAAGGACATTTGGTGCCTTTGCCTTTGATTTCTTTCCAAACCAGTTATGCCAAGGACCTGGTAGTTGTGGGCACCCCTCCATCGCCTGCCACTCTGTGCTCCATAACTCAGAGTTTCCAACCCCTGCCGCCCTCTCATGTCAGTCTGGGTTAGGTGTTCCTGCCAAGCCTGGAGCTTTTTGCCTACACACTTGGGTAACACAGCAAGGGGGGGCTGAAGTTAGACTGCAGGTAGAATTTCAGGCTGAGCAGTCACAGATTTCTGAAGATGAGAGAAAAGCAGGCTGAAGTCCCAGCTCTTTTTCCCTCTGGCTCTATAGCACTGCCTCATCCTCCTCCCCTGCTCCCCAGAGCCCTGGGCCAGCTGGACTGCCCTCCCCCAACACACACCTACACCTGCCACATCTAACACCAAACAGAGGCAGGCGTCAGGCAGTGAGCACTGGCTGTGCCAGTGGAAGGCATTTCTGCTTGGAACCTCACCCCTGAGCCCGTAGCTCACACTCCTGGGCCCTTTTCCCTGGGTCTGAGGTTATCTTAGCCAGCCCACTGCCTCTAGGCATAAGAGCCTTTTTCCTGACCCCAAGGGGACACTCCCCATGCTCCTGGCTCTCCACCCTCCTCATCCTCAGGAGGTTTGCAGTCTCACCACCCTCCCTCCTACTGTCACACCTTAGAGGTCTGGAGATCCGGCTCCCCCCGCAGGCCAGGGAGAGGATGGAGACACAGGTCCCTAACCACTCCCCACACTTTGGGAAGCTAACGTTATAAGGAGAGCGTGTGTACCCAACCTTTCCCTTCACATCAGACCTTATTCCACCAAACAGCTGGAACAGCAGAAAGAACACTCTCTCCAGCCCATCCCAAGAGGTCAGAGTTTTCTCAGGTGGGGAGGCCCAGCCAGAGACTTGGCAGCCGGTTGGGGGAAACAGAGAAGTGACCTTGCGGGAAATGGATAGTCTTTAGGAACAGGGATGTCTAGGCAAATGGATAGAGAACGCGAAAAGAGATGGAGCAATGAGCAAATGAGCAAATCTTTGGCAAATGGGCGGTAGTAGCGACCACGGGTGGTCACCGTCTCCACGCACATGCTCACTCTCCCTGATACACACACTTGCTCACACAGTCTCATACACTGCCGCCTCTGCCAGGCTGCTCGGAGCTAAAAATAGGCCAGGCCGGGAGGCTGGGCCAGGGCCCTGGACTCCCACCCCTTGAGCCCAGGCCAGCACAGTGCTTCTCCCTTGCC
The DNA here is from genome assembly GCF_028023285.1 of Balaenoptera ricei. Lineage (NCBI taxonomy): Eukaryota > Metazoa > Chordata > Mammalia > Artiodactyla > Balaenopteridae > Balaenoptera > Balaenoptera ricei. The sequence goes on from NC_082648.1 coordinate 46,124,472, forward strand.
CACGCCCAGCTAGGACCCCAGCCCGGAGAAAGCCCTCGTTTCGCGCTCCCCAGGGCCATTCTCTCCATGCCCTCCCCTTCCCGCCCCCCCCCCCCCATTACCGATCCAAAGGGCAGGAGATGGGAATAAGGACCCAGTGTCCAGACCTGCAGAGCGCGGCGGAGTCAGCCTTTAGACACGACCACTCCTCTCCCCCAAGCCCGGCCCTCGCAGTTTTCCTCAGCCCCTTCTTGTTCTCACCCTCTGGGGTCCGGCAGGGTCGCCCCCAATTAGGAGAGGGCTGGGGGGGCTCTTTCTCCTCTTTCAACTCCCTCCATTACCTGCCCTCTCCCTTAGGCCCTCCGACACCTTTGGGCGCCCCTACCGAGCTCAGAAACTCTTGGGGGGGGGTTGACTGGGTAGGGGATGAAAGACTGGCGAAGGGGGGAGGGGTCGTGTCCTCAGGCAAGCCCCCTCCCCCAGGGCTGGGGAGGCAGGGAGCGACTCTCGCGGGGACCGGCTTCGAGGGCAGGCGCTCGTCCTTCAGTCCGTCTCGAAGAAGCACAGACGGGGAGACGGGGCTTCCACGGTGGGGGAGGGGAGAGAAGACCCCCCCCCCCCAAACAGCGCGCCGGCGCTCGCAGGGGCGCACCGCTAAGGGAGGACTGAGCGGGGGTCTCGGATCGCACAGGCCGGGGGTCCCTCGTCCTCTGTGGGGCGAGTTCCCTGCCGCCCCGCCCCGCTCCGCACCTGCTCCGCCGCCTCAGGGTCAAGGTGCGGCTCTAGCAGCGGGACGGTGAACTGGATCTTCCGGGGGCTGTGGTCTTGCTCCATGGCTGGGGCGGCGGCCGCTGGGCCGGCGGCGGCGGCGGCGGCGGCGGGCGGGCAGGCGGCGGACTCGGGGCTGGGGCGGGAGCGCTCCCTCTTCGCTCCGCTCCGGCCCGGCCCCAGCCCGGCGCGCTTGGCTCTAGGCTCCCGGCTCAGCGCTCCCGGCTCGCGGCCCCGGGGACTCCGCGGCCGCCGATTGGCTCGGCACCCGCCCCTCCCGGCCCCCTCCCCTTCCCCACGCCCGGAGCCTTAACCCCGTGGTGGCTGCGCCGCCGGCTGGCGGGGGTCACCGCCCCGCTGGCGGGCGAACCTGGGTCCCGGTCGCAGTGGACACAACCCGGATGGGTATCCGGGGATCCCCAGAGTTCTGGGCGGGGAGTGGAGGTGGGGAGCGGCCACGAAGAACTTCTCCAGGCTGGGGCAGAATTGAGGGGTTGGGAATGTGGAAGGGCGCTGCCAGAGAGGAGACTGCAAACGCTAGAGGAAGATTTCCTTTCTGATCTTAAAGGGGTCGCCTCATAGAGAAAAGAAAGAAAGGGGATCTAGGCTTGCAGCAGGAGGGATTAAAGTTAGACCAGGAGAGGGACTTTCCACTGAGAGGAAACCGCTAGAGCGGAGGTGGAAACTGGGAGGGGAGGCGTGGGGTCTGGGCACAGGTCTGGGTTCACTGTGCAGCGAGAGGGGGAACCAAAGACCTTAGAGGGTATCCAGAGCCTCTGTCTTGAAGTGCTGATGGCAGTAGGTGGAGGGCTCAGGGAGCAGGACCATCTGGGACTCAGCAGAAGGAGATATGGGGGTGGGGAGCCAGTAATGCTTGTGAAATAGGTTTCTCTTCTTGCTTGCTAAATTCTGGGGATGTAAAGCAGGTGAAAGGCCTGCCAGGGGAGAATGCTCCCCGGGGATGGAGGGGGAAACACCTGTGGTGGGGTGGCTTGTTTATAGATGGGGTTGGCTTCCAGTTCCACTATTGGCAGAATAATGAAAAGGATCTGCTGTAACTGAAGGGATGGAGGTGAGACTGTGTGAAGAACTTACTAGTTTGGTGTAGGACCAAGATGTCAATACTAGTGAGTGAGGGAGATAGGATATTCACCGGAGCTGGTGGGCACTCTGCCAGGGGCTGGGGGCCACTGGGTAGAGGGAGGAGAGGTGCTGGGCACTGAGGAGGAGCAGGACTGGATGCATCTTTGGGGGAGGAGAAGAAATGGGCACAGGGAGTTCTGAGGGAGGGGCTGGGCAGAGGCCAGGGCCAGAGATCTGTTTCTTTAGTCTTAAACTGAGCAACTGGCACATTCCGTACAGGTTGATGCCTGGTTCTCTGGGAACCCTGGGATCATCCTCTCCTCTAAGTGGTCAGCCTAAATCCTCAGTTGCCTCCTCTTCCAGGCAGCCCTTCCCTGGCCTGGATTTCACATTGCCCCTTTCCGTCTTACCTCCCAAAATAACCTCCCCTGCCCTTACCCCTAACCATATCCCTTTACACAAAACAGGCCTGGCTCACTTTTCTCAGGGCAAGGCTGGGGTTATAGGGACCCAGTGGGCCAGCCAGACCTCTATCTGCTGTTAATTCACCACTGTTTTGCTGTTACTTGGACTCCAGGAATGATCCCCTACACCCAGCCTACACGTGCATGGTCCCTTTGTGCTCTCTTTGAGGTAGCAGGGCCAGTCTGGATAACAGCTGGTTGGATCCTCAGATCCCTCCCTTCCAGTTGCTCCCCTCCTCCCAGGTGACATTGGAAGGAGGGTGTGTGAAGACACTGAAGCCAAGAGGATAAGGTTAGGGTGGGGGACAAGGGGGCCCAATAGGACCCAGGTGCTCTCTCTGGCTTTCCCTCCGCTCACCCATCTCCTAACTACACATACACAGAGCAGGGTCCAAGGTGTCCTTTAAATAGGTGACTTGTCCCTCCCCTACCCCATTCCACCAGGACCCTGGAACCTGGAACTTGAAGCCAGGATTCCCACACCCCTGTCTCTGGGGACTCAGATGCCCCTCGCTGAGGCTTGATTTCCACATTTGTAAAATGGGCAGAATTGTCCCTAACTGATAAGGTTGAGTATCATAGGAGGTAAGGCACCTGGCACATAGAAGGCCCTCAATTAATTGATAGCTGCTGTTACTATTGTCGCGTTATCTCCTGGCAGGACAGCAGAGTTACGGGAGTCACCTTTCCAGGTTCTCAAAAGAAGACCCTCCACACCCACCCCGGTCACCCAGTTTGCCGTGTTCCCTTCAAACTTGGGTTTGGTCATGGAAATTCCTCCCAAAGCCTCACATCCACCCTTCCGTTTCCCTTCTCAAGCTCCAGATTCTCAGACTCCCTTCCGCTGAAAGCTCCAGGTCAGGAGAGGGCCCAGAGCGCTCAGGCTTTGGAGAGATGGCTGATGGGGGCTGTGTAGGACAAGGGTTCCTGGGAGCAGCCAGTGCTGCGGTAGAGGCAGAGGAGAGGAGAGAGCGGGGAGGGAGGACAGGCAGCTCCTGGTTCTGGCTTGGGAGGCGCCTGGGGGTGAGTGGGCAAAACGTTTATGGGTAGCGGGGAGAGGAGTGTGGCTGGTTGCAGCCTCTGGTCCTGGGGTTGCTGCACAAGCTGGAAGGGGTCTGTCTGTGAAGGCCTGTGATGTCGTTTTGACCTTTTTTATGCCCGGAGCTGGGTGGGTGACTGTGGTGTCTGTTGGGCTTGTGGGTGGAAGGAGACGTGGGTCGCTTGCACATGAGGCTGGGAGTTGCAGTGCCTGCTCTTGGAGCCCTTCCTAGAATGAGTAAGAGGGGAGCCTGCCCCGTCCCAGCCCTTCCCTGGCTTGCACGTGTCTGTGCAAGGTGTGCTTGTGTGTGTGCAAGCGTTCACGTCCCTGCCGCAGTCCTGGCCCCACCGGAGGAGCGGCAGCTGTTCCACGTGGTGTACTTCTGGGTCCATGAAATATTTAAGGTTACAGGGATGTGACTCGGTGATGCAATTGCTTCCCAGCTCGCACCCGCCCCTACTCTCCAAGCTGGACTCTGGCTTCATGTGGCTGCTCTTTGTGGCTCTCAGCATTTCTGCTTTTATTTGTCTGTCATCCTCACCCCCCACTAACCTTCTCCTGCATTAATTCACTAATCCCCACGCCCAACCAGGAAGGAGGGCAGGAATTATGACCAGAACCCAGGAGGCCAAGCCCTTACCTCTACTTTTGCGTCTCCCTGCTGGCCAGTGTGGCAGGGCTAAACTCCTGCCTGTTGAAAACATGATGTAAAATAAAATTCAAAAAAAAAAAAAAAAAAAAGAAAAGAAAACATGATGCATGAGCACTTTCCACGCATTCAGCTCTGAGGACTTTATACACCCAAAGGAGTAATGACCCTATCCAAGTGGTCCCCTGGGAAGCCATATGCTCCTACCAACTTGCTGCAGTTTCTCAAACATTTCTTGAAACTCTTTTAGAATCATCTCAGAACTGGTGGCATCTGCTCTGAAAAATCCTTACTGGGGAGCGAATCTTTGTCATTTGGGGTGGCTTTGCTCTTCTGGAAATGAGTGAGAGTCTTTAGGGGTTGTGCCTTGTGAAGAAGGAAGGAAACCAGGTGAGGAGCAGAACTGGATCTAGAACTGAGGTGTGGGTATCCTGCAGTGAGGCTGTCTGCCCTCTGGGGCTCCAAAGCCCATCTAGAAGCCATCTCTGCAAGAGAAGTTTCCAGAACTTCTTGTGAGCCCCAGCAGCACCGTTGGAGTAGGTGTGTGGCCTCTCAGGGGATGACTTGGAAGACCCAGCCTCCTCCAGCTGCATGAGTCCTGGTTTGCCTGCGAAAAAACCCATTGCTGAGATTCTGCCAGGCTTGGGTGCACACCCCCTTGCAGCTGGCACTGTTGGGAATGCGGCCAGAGCTGGTGATTCAAACCGAGGGGATGCTCATTTCCAAAATGCTTTGCCTCTTCTTGAACCACAAACTGGTAGAGGTGGAAGAGACGTAAAGATCAGTCAACCCAACCTCCTTGAGCTAGAGAGGGGAAACTGTGGCCAAGAGAGAGGAAGCAGCTCTCCCAAGGACTTGAACCCATGCCAATGTTTTCCCCAATAAGCCAGATTTGGAGGCAACGGCTGAACCTGAAGCAGGGGCATAGACCAGAGGACCTCTTGAAATGCATTTTAACCCTGTGATCATCACTAGTCGAGAAGACCCAATCCCTCGCCTTCCACCCCAGCTCTCTAACAGGTTGAATTTATACTTCCAACCAATCTTTATCAGGTATTTATATGTGCCAGGCATTGTGCTAAGCACTGGGGATACAGTGGAGCACAAAACAAGTACAGTCTCTGTCCGCTGGCATCTTACAGCCTAGCAGGGCTCTGGGTGGAGTAGGGTAACTAGGTAATTATAAATGACAAATACTGCAAAGTGAAAGTACAAGAATGAGGTGCATCAGGGAAGGAGGAAGGTCAATATGACCTCTGATTGCTCGGATAACCGTCTCCTGGGTTCAAATCTTAGCTCTGCCACTTTGGGCAAGATGTTTAACTTCTCTGAGCCTTGGTTTCTTTATCTGTAACTAACCAGTATCTCTACTATCCTAGTGAAGGTGGGATAAGGTGATGTCCACAGAGCACCTAGCTCAGTGCCTGGCACCCATCAAGCTCTTGTGAAAGGAACACGAGTAAAGAGGAGATCATCTTAGCTAATGTTTTCTCCTTTGACTCTGGAAAAGGCAGGGACGAAGAAATGGGGGCTTCAAAACTTTCAGCATTGGGAGGGGGTCTGCAGAACACCCCCTGCCCCTTTTTAGCCGGATTCTGCTCTTCCCACCCTTGTCTGGTCAGCCGTTCTTGATGGCCAGCTGTGTCCTCATCAGCATGGATGATCACCCTACCCTGCTAATTAACACCCGCCCTGTTAATGATTAAATCTACTGACTTTGACTTGGGGGTGGGATGGAAAATTCCCCAGCCACAGGACGGGACTGAGGTAGGTTACTGGGAGTCGGAGGGAAGGGCCCCCTGGGCTCTGGGTGCGTTGTTGACGGTAGGTGGCCGGGGAGCAGATGCCTGGTTTTCTCCCGGGGCTGCTCAGCAGGGGAGAGTGGATGGAGAAAGGTCATTTGAAAGTCACAGTCCATCCTCCTCCCCCACTCCTACCAAGCTTGGCAGAGGGCACTGGGCCCCAGCCCAAGCCTTGGCATTCCTCTTGCCGGGGGTTGGCCATTGAATACTGCTATAGCCGGAAGGACAGGGGGAGATGGTGTATTAGTTCCTAGGGCTGCTGTAACAAAGTACCACTAACTGGGTGGCTTAAAACGATAGGGGTTTATTCTCTTACAGCTCTGGAGGCTAGGAGTCTGAAATCAAGGTGTCAGCAGGGCCATGCTCCCTCTGAAGGCTCTAGGGGACAATCCTTCCTTCTCTCTCAGCTTCTGATGGCCCCAGGTGTTCCTGGGTTTGTGGCAGCATAACTCCAGTCTCTACCTCTGTCTTCACATGGATTTCTTCCCTCTTGTGTGCTCTCTGTGTCCTCTCTCCTCTTCCTGTAAAGACATCAGTCATTGGATTTAGCACCCACCCTAAATCCAGGATAATTTCATCTCAAGATCCTTAATTAATTACATCTGCAAAGACCCTATTTCCAAATAAGGTCACATTCTGAGGTTCTGGGTGGACGTGAATTTTTTTGAGACACTCTTCGGCCCGCTACAGAGAGTGAGATTGCCTGGCGGGTCAGCGAGGTGGTGAGTACTCTAGAAGGCTGTGCCAGGGCTGGTACAGGAGACCAAGGCTCTGGGTCCCTCCCCCTTCCCCAGAAGTAGAGGAAGTGCTCAGGACCCGTAGGTGGGGTTGGACTGGGTCTCAAGAGGCCTAGAAAGAAAGGCTACTGGTGGTACAGAGGCAAAGGGATGGGAGTAGGCCTGTTCTAGATTGGAGTCAAGAAGGCTGAGGGGACTTTGAAGGGAAAATCCTGGGTCCCTGTAATTTAGTCCCGTTGGAAGGGAGAGTGTAACTCCCATTACATTACACATTGTATATCATACATACTCTGTATTGTATATTGTACATGTTATTGTGTCTATTATATACTATATATTATATGACAACCACAACTTTTCATGTAATAAAAGAATAAAGTTGCATTTTGATTACCTGATAAGTTTGATTTCATGATGCCATCCTTTATACTTTATTGGGCCAGTGGGCAGGGAGAATTTATTCTCTTGCTCCTGGGAGAAAACCCAGGAAAGCCTCTTAACTATTCTGCTCACTCTTAGATAAGAGACAGGCTCAATTCAGAAATTAGAATGACCAGGCCAAAGTATGAACCAAAACCCAAAACTGTTTTTTTTTTGGCTTGTTATTCTTAGTCTTTTTTTTTTTTTTAATTGAAGTCTAGTTGATTTACAATGTTGCATTAGTTTCAGGCGTACAGCATAGTGATTCAGTTTTTTGTTTTTTTTTACAGATTACATTCTATTATAGGTTATTACAAGATACTGGACATAATTCCCTGTGCTATACAGTGCATCCTTGTTGCTTATCTATTTTATGCAGAGCAGTGTGTATCTGTTAATCCCATACTGCTAATTTGTCCCTCTCTCCCTTCCTCTCCCCTTTGGTAGCCATGAGTCTGTTCTCAATGTCTGAGTCTGTTTCTGTTTTGTATATAGGTTCATTTGTATCTTTTTTTTTTTTTTTTAATTTTTATTTATTTATGGCTGTGTTGGGTCTTCATTTCTGTGCAAGGGCTTTCCCTAGTTGTGGCAAGCGGGGACCACTCTTCATCGTGGTGCGCGGGCCTCTCACTATCGCGGCCTCTCCTGTTGCGGAGCACAGGCTCCAGACGCGCAGGCTCAGTAGTTGTGGCTCACGGGCCCAGCCGCTCCGCGGCATGTGGGATCTTCCCAGACCAGGGCTCGAACCCGTGTCCCCTGCATTGGCAGGCAGACTCTCAACCACTGCGCCACCAGGGAAGCCCCATTTGTATCATTTTTAGATTCCAAATAGCAGTGATATCGTTTAGTATTTGTTGTCCTCTGACTTGTTTCACTAAGCATAATATTCTATTTAACATCACTTTTCTGTGGACTGCCGGGCCCTCCTTCAGCTGGAGCCGGGAAAGGGGTGGGTGGCTGGCTTCTCTTCTCCCTCCCCACTCCCCACCCAGCCCTGCCCAGTGGGGCTGGTGCAGAGCAGGCAGGAAGGGGTAGGTGAGTTTTTACACCCTTTGGCACTCAGCCGCCTCCTCCCTCAGCTGGCAGTGTCCTCGCCCTTCCTCTCTGATGTTCTCTGGTGACCATTCTCCCATGGGTGCTCTCCTGGTTCCTCAGAGCTTTCCCATCTGCTCCGTTCACCTGTGTTTCCTTATCCCAGGAACTTGAGCCTCCTTCCTCAGCTGCTGGGGTCTCTTTGTCCCTTGAGGAAGCCCTATTGGACAGCACCCAAGATGAATGCATGGGGATACACCTGTTTCTCCCCCCAGGACCCGTAGTTGGTTCTCCCTTTGCCAGGCAAACTCTGGGAGCCCAGGCTGTCCCAGAGCGCCAGCTCAGCCAGCCTGCCTACAAGCGGTCCCCTGGTGCTTGTCTCTCCTAAACTTCTGGGAGGCATTCAGGCCCCAGGACATGCTGCTCCCCACTCTAGGGGCCACGTATTCAGCTCTTGGGGTAACCCGTGCCAGCATCCACTAGGTTTGCTGCAAGGGGGCAGGCCCCCTTCCCTTCCTTGGGAGAGAGGGGATGGGGCTCACAGCACAGCTTCCTCCATGCATTTCCTCCTTGCAAAACCCTCCCTTTGTTACTGGACGCAATGGGTCCATCGCTTGGGGTGCTTAGCCAATGAACACGCCAAGTACTTTTGATTAAAGCAGAAACATTTATTACTTGTGACAAGTAAGGAGACAGGGAGATAGCTCTCAAAGCCTTGTCTCCCAAAACATCAGGATCAGGGAAGTTTTAAGCTAAAGGTGTATGTGTATTCATGAACGGGCGAGTGTGACCTTCCACGTAGAGGTGGAGTTCCAGACGCGCTTGTGCAGTATGACACGTTCAAACATATGTTGTGCGTTCCAAAATAGTGGCAATCCCTGCCCTTGGAGTGGAGATTTTAGCATTGATATGAGGCAAAGGGGCAATCTAGGCTGACAAAATCCAGGCACCTCGTTGAGTGAAGCCACAAGGGTCAGCAAAGGTCAGTATTGTCATTCCCTGGGCTCCAGTGAATCTGGTGGTTGAGTGGTTGAGGGGGTTTGGATCCTACAGAACAGCTCAAGAATGTGCTTCAGGCTGATCTTTACCTTTGAAAGAGAACTGGGTGTCTTTAAGATTGATTTATTATCTTTGCTATGGTTGCTTCATTTTCTGATAATAGTTTCTGCATTCTTTTTTCTTTTTAAAATCATTAATTATTGAGACCGATTCTTTCCACATGAAGACCTAGGAGGCCACAGTTCACCTTTCTCCGAATCATCAGTAAAGAGAACAGAGAGGGGTTCTGAAATGTGTGCTCTGGTTCTTAACGTAAGCTTGTCCAGGGCGTGTTACGCTTTCTCTTTTTGCCTGGTACTCTACTTCTGCAAGATATGACATACTCTGGTTTAACGCCATCTCTTCCTTGTTACTGTCTCGCTAACACCTTCTCTCTCTATAATGATGCCTTTCTGTCTTCTTGATCTGGCTGAGGGGGTCAGAAACTAGCTCTTAAACACTTCTTTTGAAATTCTTCCTATGATGATTTGGCGCCTCTCTTTGAAATTCCATCTATTGTATCTTGGTGCCCAGTTGAAATTCTAATTTTAATATTCTGTTACAAAAGCATCTGGGACAGTTACAATTGTGCCGGGAGAGAGAGGCATCAGGTTTTAAATTCATACCAGCACCTTCTCTGTGTGGAGGAGAGGACATCAAGTGAACGGACCTGAGGTGGAATGGCCACCAGAGGGCAGCAGATCCTCCTTCAAACCCTTTTTCCTTCCTTGGACTCATTGGAGCTGGATTGTTTTATTCAATTCCCAGAGACCAGGTGGCGCCCAGGTGCTGGGTCACGTGGGGGGGCTCAGCTCTCCCGGTATCTCAAGCGGCTCTTCAATGTTGATCCTGCTTTCTGATTTTCTGCAGTCTAACCACCATTCTTCCAGTTGAAGGATCAAAGATGTCAGCCTGCATTTGACAGTAACAGCCAGTTACCAAACACCTACACTGTAATGGGCTTGGACATTAAAGACACACTTTCTGGGCTTCCCTGGTGGCGCAGTGGTTAAGAATCCACCTGCCAATGCAGGGGACACGGGTTCGATCCCTGGTCCGGGAAGATCCCACATGCCGCGGAGCAACTAAGCCCGTGCGCCACAACTGCTGTCTGTCCTCTGGAGCCTGCGGGTCACAGCTACTGAGCCCGTGTGCCTAGGGCCCGTGCTCCGCAGCAAGAGAAGCCACCGCAATGAGAAGCCCATGCACCGCAACGAAAAGTAGCCCCTGCTCACCGCAACTAGAGAAAGCCCGCGCGCAGCAACGAAGACCCAACACAGCCAAAAACAAACAAACAAATTAATTAATTAATTAATTAAAAAGCTACACTTTCTGCCCTGGAGAAGCCTAACCAGTGCTGTGAACAGATGTGATGGAATGCAAAATAGCAACTTCCACTGCAGAGGCAGAAAAAAGGGCTTTGTATCAAACCCCTAGAACCAGAGAGCAGGCTGATGGTTGCCGGAGTGGGGGTGGGGAAAATGGGTGAAGGGGGTCAAAAGGTGCAAACTTCCAGTTATAAGATAAATAAGTTCTGGGGATGTAACATACAGCATGGTGACTATAGTTAATACTGTATTGTGTATTTGCAAGTTGCTAAGAGAGTTGATATTAGAAGTTATCACACACACACACAATTGTAACTATGTGAGGTGATGGACCTGCTAACTAAACTTATTGTGGTAATTACTTCACAAAATATACATATATCAAATCACTACATTGTACACCTTAAATTCATACAATGTTGTATGTCAGTTATATCTCAATAAAGCCGCAAAAAGAAGAAATAAGGGCTTTGGGAGCACTGAGGAAGGAGCAGGAGCTGGAGAAGGCTTCATGGAGGAGGGGGAGTTGGAGTTGGGTTTGTTTAAGGATGAGTAGGATTTTGGGGAAGAAGAGGCGTGAGATAAGGGGGAGCCAGATGGACAAATCCTGGGGGACAAAGAAGTTGACAAGTGATAAGGGAGGTGAGGGTAGCAGAAACTGGTGGGCTGTCAGGGCTGTGTTTGAGGACTATGGGGAGACTGGGGCCCAGTGGGGGAACTTTGGGAAGACTCCATTTTCTGCTGTCCCAGAAGCAGAGCTTCCTTTTCCATTCTCCAGTCTCCAGGAAGAGGGTCTGAGCCTAGATGACACGAGGATTTTATTGATCTTGGAAGTTATCGGAGAAAATGGGGAGATGGGCGCCTTGAGCTTCTTAGAGAAGAAACGCTTGAAGGATTTGGTGTTGTCTAGCCAGGATTAAAGACGACTCTGTTAGGCATGGGTGATCTTGCATAACAGGAGAAGTGAGGGCATGGGCTTTGGATGGAGTCAGACGGGTCTTGGAACAAATCTTGATTCTTCCAATACCTGGGTGACCCTGGGCTGATGGCTTTACTTCTCAAGTTTATTTCCTAATCCCCAGAATGGGAATAATAATTCCTACATGCTAGGGATGCTGCAAGGATTGAATGAGATAATATACATAAAATGCTTAGCACAGTGCCTGGTAAGCATTCATCAAATGGCAGCATTTATTATTAGAATAATTGCCTTCATATGTTTCAAAGGTTGTCACATGGGAACAACCAGCTCATCCGTGCTGGTCCACCAGACTGAACTAGCAACGCTGGCGTGAAGGAGACAGATTTGGGCTGGCTGGGAGGAAGAACCTCTTATAATCAGAGCTGCCCAAGCCTGGAAAAGGCTGCATTATGTGTAAGGAGAGCTCGGTCTCTGAAGTACCCAGAGGCTGTCTGGGAGCTCCTTACATTAGGCCCAAAGCTGGACCTTTAATGACTCTTCCTAACTCAATTCTCTGGGATCCTGGGTTGTTCTGAAACTGTGCATCAGTGTCTATGAATGGAAGATTCTGTGATTTCCCTTGGAGGAGAAGGGCCCCTGGAACAGGGGAGATGGAACCAGCAGTGGAGAGAACCAGTGTCTGTCCTGGTCCAAGGCCAGAGGACCGGAGACCTTAGCTTTCCTGTCTCCTTGGGTGAGAGGGCGCAAGCAGGAAGCTCCGTGGAGGTTGTCCCGTCCCTCTTCTTCCCTCCACGTGATGGAGTTCCGTATTCTGTGTAGGAAGTCTGGGAGTGGTGGGGAATATTCTTTTTAAATACCCTTCTCTCACCCCCAATAAAAGAAATTCCCACTTCCGGGGCCCCCCTCCCTGTGCATGTGTTGAGAAGCCCTTTCCGAGACACAACCTCAGGCTTCTGCAGTGCAGTGCCTGAACCTCTGACGATGTACCTTGTTCTCTGGGAATGTGGTCTCCTCATCTCTGCGTAAACCTTGTAGAGGCTGGGGAAGAGAGCACGGGGCCTTTGAGCAAAGGCTTCTCAGCCCTTCCCAGGATCTTTTCTTCCCAACCACTCCGAGGAAGGGAGACTCTTTTCTGCTGCCCCCTCCCTGTGCCCCTTTCCATTAGAGGAGAGGACTTTCCTCCCTTCTTCCGCAGGGGGTGGGCATCTGAGTGAACCCTTCTTGTTTCTCTCTGTCCCTTACTTGCTCCTTCCTAGGAAAGGAGTAGCTAATTTCACCATTCATTCATTCCTTCATTCAATTCACGCATGAATTCAATTCGACTTCATTCATTGAACTCTGTTTGCCCAGTTATTATTGTTCAAGGCACCAGGGAGAAAATGGTGAATACTAATGATTGACAAGTTCCCAGGTTTCATGGAGCTCACATTTTTCTGAGGTAGAAAGCATATACACAAGTAAACAAGGGTATAAATAAGATAATTTCAGACCATGGTAAGTGCAATGAAGGAATAAAGAGAGTGAGGTGACAGAAGTAACGGATGGGAAGGGAGGTGGGGCTAAGCACTGAATGGGGTGGCCAGGGAAGCTCTGTCTGAAAAGAGACATTTGAGCTGAGACCTGAAGGATGAGCGGGAGTCAGCTAAGCAAAGAGCAAGAGGAACGGGGTTCTAAGCAGAGGGAACAGCCCTGAGGAGGAAAGCCCTGAGCTGGGAACGACGCTGTGTGTCCCAGGACCATGAAGGGTGCCAGCGTGGCCATGAGGTACTGAGCAGGAGAGTGGAGCATGAGAGGTTGGAGGGATATAGGCGGGAACCTGTAGGCCCTGGGAAAGGGGTTGGATTCTACATGATGTGCAACTGGAAAACACCTAAGGGTTTAAGCAGCAGACTGGCTGACGTGACATGATATACACCTTAAAAATATCACTTGTCTAAATGCTGAATGGAGGGTGGTTTGGAAGGGGTAGGAGTAGAGGCAGAGAGGTTAGTCAGAAGGTCACTGCAGACATCTGAGGGATGAATCATGGTGGTGGAACTAGGGAGACGGGAGAGAGGGAGGAAGTCAAGATATATTCTGGAGGTAGAGTTCAAGGCCTTATTAATGTGGGCATTGAGGGAAAAGCACAAATCAAGACTGACTCAGGTTTTTGGCTTGAATAATTGATTATATGGAGGTTATATTTAGTGAGCTAGCAAGATGAAGTGGACAAGTATATTAAGATACCAGTTCAGATGCAGTAATAAGGTCATAATACTGCAGCTTTAACAGAAGTTAAACAGGGGTACTATGGTGGCTCCACAATATTCAAGACTCAGGCTTTTTCTATTTTGCGACTTTTAAAAAATTAATTATTTTATTTATTTATTTTTGGCTGCGTTGGGTCTTCGTTGCCACTCACTGGCTTTCTCTAGTTGTGGCAAGAGGGGGTTACTCTTCATTGCGGGGCACGGGCTTCTCATTGCGGTGGCTTCTCTTGTTGTGGAACATGGGCTCCAGGCGTGGGAGTTCAGTATTTGTGGCACGTGGGCTCAGTAGTTGTGGCACACAGACTTAGTTGCTCCGCAGCATGTGGGACCTTTCAGACCAGGGATCAAACCTGTGTCCCCTGCATTGGCAGGTGGATTCTTAACCACTGTGCCACGAGGGAAGTCCCTCAACTTTTTTTTTAATATGTGGCTTCCATTTAGTGGCCTACGATGGCTGCTCCAGCTCCCACCTCTTCATCTCATTCCCATCAGTGGGAAGGGGAGCAAAGAGAAGGGGAGGACACACTCCTCTTCTATCAAGGATCTCACCCATAACTGCCCTTATCATATTTGCTCATATCCTACTGGCCACAGTCTAGTCACATGGCCACATCTAGCTGCAAGGAAGCCTGGGAAATGTAGTCATTAGTTACATGGAAACAATAGCAGAGTCAGTAGATTGGAGGTCCAGACAAGGTGAAAGAGTTGTTACAGCTGGACTTCTAGAGCAAAGGAGATGAAAGGTCCGGAGGTTGTAGACGGAGGATGGGATTCTTGAACTGGAGATTTAGGAGGTTACTGTAGCAAAGAGTAGCCTGAGGTACAAAAGTCAAGGGCTGAGAAGCCAGAGCGGATGAGAGGTCATCTGTGTGAATGCTGAACATCAGGAATGGGGAGAGGAGCAGGTGGGGAGAGGAAGACCAAGTGCTGAGGTTGTCAGTCAATGAGGGGCAGTGGGGCAGAAGCAGAGATGGGGAGCAAGGAGGACATCCCTTCCCACCTTCTGGCTCTGAGGTTAATGGTGGTAAGGGAGACAGCGGCTTCCACTTGGGAGTCTTGTAGGTACCGTGGGATTCTTAGGAAATATTAAAATGTCACTTAAGATCAGGCAATTGAGAGAACATTCAAAACAAGACATTGGCAATTTCAAGGAGTTTGCTGATCACAGATCAGCAATTCTAGAGGGCACAGTAAAAGGGTTTGGGAGAGAGAGGCAGAGGACTGGGTTGGATTAGGGACAGACAGAGTCAAATGGAGATGGGCGTCTGGATAATAGGGTCCCAGAGGCTATGGTTTGGTTCCGGTGATGACTGAGGAAAACAGAACAGGCTTGACAAGAGGGACTCAGTTGACCATCTTCCTCTAAGAGCAGTTGGGATAGGATAAAGACCTGAGCATCTAGCTGGATGGTTGGGACCTCTGGTTGGGGTAACCAATTCCTGTGGTACCAAGAACTAGGGGGTGTGAGTGGTGGCCAATCCCATAGGAGCAGGAGATGTGTGGTAGCAGAGTAATGGCCCCCAAAGATGTCCATGTCAAAAAAACCCCCAAACAAACCCAAAAAACAACGCACGGGGCTTCCCTGGTGGTCTAGTGGTTAAGACTTCCACTGCAGGGAGGTGCGGGTTCAATTCCCCAGTCGGGGAAATAGCACATGCCATGCGGTGAGGCCAAACCCCCCCCCCACCCCAAAAAACAAAAAACAAAAAAACCTCAAAGATGTCCATGTCCTAATCCTCAGAGCCTGTGAATATATTAGATTATGTGGCAAAGGGGAAATAAGGATTTGGATGGAATTAACGTTGCTGATCAACTGGTTTAAAATAGGGAGATTACCCTAGATTATCTGGTTTGGTCCAATGAAATCTCAAGGATCCTTAAGTGTGGAAGAGGGATTCAGAAGAGAGAAACAGATTGATAGCAAAGTGAGAACCTGGCTGGATGTTGCTGGGTTTGAAAGTGAGAGAATGGGGCCATGAGCCTAGGAATGTGGGTGACCTCTAGAAGCTGAAAAGGTCACAAAAATGGATTCTCCCCTAGAGCCTTCAGAAAGGACTGTGTTCCTGCTGACATCTTGGTTTTAGCCTAAGTGAGACCCATCTTAGACTTCTGAACTCCAGAACTACAAGATAATAAATTTGTGTTGTTTTAAGCCAGTACATTTGTGGTAATTTGTAATTAGAAATTGTAATTAGAAAACTAATACAACTCCCTCACACCATACACAAAAATAAACTCAAAATGGCTTAAAGACTTAAAATATAAGACATGACACCATAAAACTCCTAGAAGAGAACATAGGCAAAACACCCTCTGACATAAATCGTAGCAATGTTTTCTCAGGTCAGTCTCCCAAGGCCATAGAAATAAAAGCAAAATACAAACAAACAAACAAACAAGAAAACCCAAACCAAATGGGACCTAATCAAACGTATAAACTTTTCCATAACAAAGGGAACTGTAAATAAAATGAAAGGACAACCTATGGAATGGGAGAAAATATTTGCAAATGATGCGACCGACAAGGGCTTAATTTCCAAAATATACAAACAGTCCATACAACTCAATAACAAAAAAAACTAACAACCCAGTCAAAAAATGGGCAGAAGACCTAAATAGACATTTCTCCAAAGAAGACATACAGATGGCCAGTAGGCACATGAAAAGGTGTTCAACATCACTAATTATTAGAGAAATGCAAATCAAAACTACAGTGAGGTATCACCTTACACCGCTCAGAATGGCCATCATCAAAAAGTCTATAAATAACAAATGCTGGAGAAGGTGTGAAGAAAAGGGAACCCTCCTACACTGTTGGTGGGAATGTACAATAAGTTGGTGCAGCCACTATGGAAAACGGTATGGCGATTCCTTAAAAGATTAAAAATAGAGCTACCATACGATCTGGCAATCCCACTCCTGGGCATACATCCAGAGAAAATTCTAATTCAAAAAGATACATGCACCCCACTGTTTATAGCAACACTATTTACAATAGCCAAGACAAGGAAGCAACCTAAATGTCCACGGCCAGATGAAGGGATAAAGAAGATGTGGTATATATATACACAATGGGATATTAGCCATAAAAAAGAATGAAATAATGCCATTTGCAGCAACATGGAAGGACCTAGTGAAGTCAGAAAGAGAAAGACAAATACCATATGGTATCACTTATATGTGGAATCTAAAATATGATACAAATGAACTTATTTACAAAACAGAAGCAGATTCACAGACATAGAAAACAAATTTATGGTTACTAAAGCGGAAAGCGGATGGGGGAGGGATAAATTAGGAGTTTGGGATTAGCAGATACAAACTACTATATATAAAATAGATAAACAAGGTCCTACTGTATAGCACACGGAACTATACTCAACATCCTGTGAAAAACCATAATGGTTTGCTGTACGCCAGAAACTGAAACTAGTACAACATTGTAAATCAACTATACTTCAATTACAAAAAAAAGAAAAGCAATACAAGATGAAAGGGTCTCCTATTCTGGGTGACTGCTGGGCGAGATGCTATGGCAGCTGGTGAGGCAGAACATTTCTTGGACCATGTTTCACCAGGAAGCGGAGCTAATGCACGAACGGGAATGTTCCCAAATAACATCCTCCTCCTCTGCTACCCTCTCCTGATGCAAACATACACACTTGGATCAGGCTTCCCCTCGCCTCCTCTCCACTGGGGGATGTCTGCTGTTTCCCTCTCTGTTTAGTGGCAGGCAGGCAGGAAGGAGAGGAGGCCCCTTCTGGACTCGGGTCTCAATTGTTTTCTCCAGCTCAGCTTGCCAGGGAGGTCAGAGAGCTGTGGCTTGTCTGGAGCTGATCCGGTCATTAATGAAACTGATACTTTGTCTCCTTTTTGCCCTCTGTTCTCTGGGCGCTTTCTCCATTGGCCGGAGTCAGAGGTGGGGAGGCTCCCTTCTGGAGCCTTGATGATAAAATCAAGGACTAGCCTTGCGAGACACAGTACAGTGGATTTTAAAAGGTAAAATGCTCTGAAGTTAACCTCTGACCTGCAGCCTTATAGGTACTGTTGAAGACTGAATGAAATTACCCCAGTTCCACCTGGGTACAGAGCACAAGACTTAAATTTTGGCTTCAGATTATTTGTGCTAATCTTTAGTAAGTGAGGCTAGGTTGGCTGTCCCAGATCCTGATTGTCTACTTTGTTATGAACTTCACTGAGGGTCACAGAAGGAACCATGGAGGGATTTTATTTATGGACTGTCCATAGATTCCTAGAATTATTTCCTGCTACACAGTCTCAAGTTGGCTTCCGGTTGTACCTTTACAAAGCAAGCCCTGCCTATTTCAGAAGTTGTATATTTCAGA
Source organism: Balaenoptera ricei (assembly GCF_028023285.1). Classification (NCBI taxonomy): domain Eukaryota; kingdom Metazoa; phylum Chordata; class Mammalia; order Artiodactyla; family Balaenopteridae; genus Balaenoptera; species Balaenoptera ricei. The sequence continues at coordinate 46,142,328 of NC_082648.1, forward strand.
CGCCTGCTGTGGGATTAACCACAGAGGTGTGGTGGACTTCATACCAATAAAAAGGACCAGGACCCCTTAAATGGAGGAAATGCCAATGTGCGTGAAAGTGGAGAAAACTCAATTTGGAATTATCGCAAACCTGAAAGATAAGAGAGAAACGAACAAGTCTTGTACCTGGAACATTCTGTCTCTAGAAAGCAGACTTACTCAGGCCATCAAGGAGGCATGGGGTCCATGAGAGATACAAGTCTTGGTCTTGTGGTGAGAAAAGTCAGCAAGAAAGGGAAAGAGAAAAAGAAGGAAGTTCTGTTGTTCAAGCTGGGGGAAAAGGTAAGATTTTCTTGTGAAATAGTTTGAGTTTTTAGAGGGCGTGCTTGAGATGTTTGAAGAGAAAAAGGAAGTTTCCACACCTAAATGCTTTTAAGGACAGAACTAGAAAAGAGCAAAATATTTATTCATTTCAAGATCAGGGAGGATGAATGGGCAGATTTAACAATGATGCAAAGAGGAGAGAGGCCGCTAGAGGGAGTGTGGACCCGGGAAACTAGTGTAAACAGTTGCTTGCCCAGCATGAGGGAAGAAAGGACCAGGTGGAGCACTGTGAGTGTTGTTATATAAGTTTCAAAGGGTCACAGTTATTTGGGCGTGTGTGCGTGTGCGTGCGTGTGTGTGTGTGTGTGTGTGTGTGTGTGTATTGCTCACATCCTGAGGGGCCAAGCCCAGGAATTTGTAGAGTCAGGACTGACCCTCCACATAGTTACTGAGAAGATGAAACGCACACTAAGGGGAATTCATACAGGAAAGAAATAGCTCTAGTCCCACCTGAGTTAAATTAGTACTATTGGCAACATTATTTTAAATTTCTACGTATCGCAAGATGACAGAAGTGTTTTTTTAAAAAATAATTAATTAATTAATTTATTTATTTTTGGCTGCGTTGGGTCTTCGTTGCTGTGCGCGGGCTTTCTTTTTTCTAGTTGCAGCGAGCGGGGGCTACTATTCCTTGCGGTGCGCAGGCCTCTCATTGCGGTGGCTTCTCTTGTTGCGGAGCACAGGCTCTAGGTGCGCGGGCTTCAGTAGTTGTGGCATGTAGACTCAGTATATGTGGCTCATGGGCTCTAGAGCGCAGGCTCAGTAGTTGTGACGCACGGGCTTAGTTGCTCCGCGGCATGTGGGATCTTGGCGGACCAGGGCTCAAACCCGTGTCCCCTGCATTGGCAGGCGGATTCTTAAACACTGCGCCACCAGGGAAGCCCCAGAAGTGTCTTAAAGGCCCCTCTTTGAGAGAAGAGATAGTAGGCATGCCCCGGCCCTCACCCCATGGTAAACAATGCCCAAATCAACCTCTCCGAGGGAGGTTTCTCCCAGTTGAGGTTTAAGTTCACATGTTGGGAAAAAGCTGGCACTGACTGAGAGCATCCTGGCGAGGTGCTCTTCTCTTGGGTACCACTGAGTTTCCGCTATGGCACGGTGCTGGCACCGGCAACTTGATTGGCTGAGTTCAGTGCCCCCACGTGTCAGGAGGAGACTGTCATGGAGATGCCTGGCCATCACCTCTTGTGTTTCGACTGCATTCTGCCCTGGCTGAGCGAGCCACCTTCCAGCCCCTGTGCTGCCATGAGCTGCCCACTGAAGATCACATTCAAGGGGAGCATGGATGAGACAGGCTCTTCCCCAAGCAGCAGCCGAAGCAGCACTGGAGACCCTCCATGAAGTATGCACTCATGAGGCATCTCCACAACATCTTTCTCTTGCACCTTGAACCCCCATTAAGCATTTCTTGGCCCCCATCCTCCCCTGGCAAAAGAACCCCAGAAAAAGCCATGCACTAGGTTCTGGGCACGTAATTGCCCTGGAGCCTGAGAAAATGCTTGTGCTTCTAAGTTTTGTGATGTGGAGCTGGTGCCATAGTATTCTGTGCCCCAGTTACGCTGGCTTTGAAAAAGCAGAACCCAGGAGCTACTTGGGGGTGGACTAAGTCAGCATTGGAGGTGCTGGAGGAACTGCTCACATTTCATGGGGGGAAAAGACCAGGATGCAGCTGGCCCCCTGCCTCTAGGCATAAGAGCCTTTTTCCTGACCCCAAGGGGACACTCCCCATGCTCCTGGCTCTCCACCCTCCTCATCCTCAGGAGGTTTGCAGTCTCACCACCCTCCCTCCTACTGTCACACCTTAGAGGTCTGGAGATCCGGCTCCCCCCGCAGGCCAGGGAGAGGATGGAGACACAGGTCCCTAACCACTCCCCACACTTTGGGAAGCTAACGTTATAAGGAGAGCGTGTGTACCCAACCTTTCCCTTCACATCAGACCTTATTCCACCAAACAGCTGGAACAGCAGAAAGAACACTCTCTCCAGCCCATCCCAAGAGGTCAGAGTTTTCTCAGGTGGGGAGGCCCAGCCAGAGACTTGGCAGCCGGTTGGGGGAAACAGAGAAGTGACCTTGCGGGAAATGGATAATCTTCTTTTTTTTTTTTTTTTTTAATTTATTTCTTTATTTTTGGCTGCGTTGGGTCTTCGTTGCTGTGTGCTGGTTTTTCTCTGGTTGCGGCGAGCGGGGGCTACTCTTCATTGCGGTGCATGGGCTTCTCAATGTGGTGGCTTCTCTTGTTGCAGAGTACGGGCTCTAGGCACGCGGGCTTCAGGAGTTGTGGCTCATGGGCTCAGTAGTTGTGGCTCACAGGCTCAGTAGTTGTGCATGGGCTTAGTTGCTCCGCGGCATGTGGGATCTTCCTGGACTAGGGCTCGAACCCGTGTCCCCTGCATTGGCAGGCGGCTTCTTAATACTGTGCCACCAGGGAAGCCTGGAAATGGATAATCTTTAGGAACAGGTATGTCTAGGCAAATGGACAAAACCAGATTCCTTTGGAGTGAGACCTCCTGGAGCAGAATAAGAAATTGGAAAGAGAAGAATTTTGGACTTTCATTTCCTTGTATTTTACTTTAAAAGAAAGTGTATTTAAATTTTGTTCTTTGTTACTTTTGAAATTAGGAGGGGGTTTATGTTCAAACGTCCTAGGCCTGCTTCTGGGCCTAGGACTGAACTAGTTGACTTCCTGTGCCCTCCTCTCTGGAGGTTTCGAAGATCTCTCCGGAACCTGTTTTTTGGATCATCTCCAGGAAGGTGAGGGCTGCTACCCGCCCCGTGATGGAATCTCCTGTCCTCAGCAGGGAGCACGACTTGCTGGGCATGTGGGGTTCCGACGGAGGGTAAAGTCCCACCTGTAGATCACAGAGAGCTCTGGGCTGTGCCAGCCAAGCTGGGGCATTCTCCTCCCTCTGCAAGCAAGAGGGAAGAGCCCGGGGGTTGGCCGGAATCCTATGATGGCTCGGGTGCTGCTCTCTCCTTAGGCGAGGCTGTGAAGTGAAGGAAGCTTGTCTTGGGCTGCCTCCTGCCTCCCCTTCCTCCCCGGTTTCCCCCACTGACTGGCCACCACCCCTCTTGCAGCCCGGGGCACTTAGGAACAGGGCATGGACAGGGGAGGGCATTCACAGCGTCCTCGAGGACACGGCTGCAGCCCTATAGGCTTATTTGCTAATACCCCTAATAATCCACAAGTTTGGGCCTCCACCATTTCCAGTCTAGGCTATTTCTCACTGTTTCTCACTGCCCTTCTGGCCTGAAGTCTGTCTCCACTCTAGTCCATCTTCTGTGCTGCTGCTGGAGGAATCCCTGAAGTTCAGGCCACTTCCCTACTCAAAATTTGTCTCTAATGACCATCATTATCCATTGGATAAAGTCCACACTCCTTGGCCATGTGTTTGAGGCTCTCCACTTTTCTGACTTCATCTCTCGGCCCTTTGAATTATTCCCTGCTCACTGAAGTGTTATTCCTGTTCAAGCTGTTCCTCTGTCAGGAATGTTCTTTCTTCTCCATCTGCCAGCTGTGTTCCTACCTCATAATCCACTTCAAATAATACCTCCTCCCTGGAGTGAACCCCACCTTCTCACCATGACCAATCTCTTGGTTAACTGCGCACCTCTGTGGTCCCATGATACGTTGTTCGTATCTTCGCCTTTTTGTGATTCCATCCCACTACTATTTATTGAGTGCCTGCCATGTTGCAAGTTTTGGAGATATGGTGGTGAGCAAAATTTCCTGGCCCTGGCCTGATGGCCTTTGTTGTTTAGCATTTATCACACTCGATTGTAATTCTCTGTTTAGATCGATTGCTCCTACTGGTCAATTACCATTTTGAGGACAAGAGCCATGGTTTATCTCTGAATCTCAATTTAGTTAGCACAGATCCTGACACTTGCTAAGTGCTCCAGTCTGGTAAACTGAATGAGTCAATTTGTCCGTTCAAAGCTGGCCCCTGGGGGATATGTTTACCATTAATGGGGAGGGAGGGACCTCTGAGAGGCCTTCTTCAATAATTGAATATTTCAACAAGAATTGTATGAGTGTCTGCTATATACCAGGCATATTATGTGTATCTGAGATTCAACACTGAGCAAAACAGACTGGATCCCTGCTCTCCCAGGTAGGATTGCCAGATAAAATGCGAGTCACTCAGTTAAGTGTGAATTTCAGATAAGCAGTGAATAATTTTTTTTTAGTATAAGTATGTCTCAAATATGCATGGGACATACTTAAACTAAAAAGTTGTTTATTATTTTCCTGAAATTCACATTTAACTGGGTGTTCTGTATTTTGCTGGCCAAGCTTGGCAATCCTACCCCAAGGCTCCAGACCAGCCTCCACCCTCCGCCATCTATCCCTTCAAGACGGAGACTTGTCCTTTGTACTTAAGGGTTCAGGAGTAGACAGAAGATGGACAGGAGTGGAACCCGGCTGCCAGGCCTGTAGCTCCCTTCTGAGAAAAGAGGTCACAGTGGTTCTTTACACACAAGTTCCCAACTTTGTGTCACTTGACCCTGTTCCTCTGGCCACTCCTATTTGGTGAGGAAGTCTGGGTCTTATCCAGAGGCAGCCATCACCAGGCTGGGCATAGGGAAGACCAGTGGCTTCTGAGGAGGCCAGGGTGAGAGACGTGTCCATTTCCGGTGCTCCATACTGGATGGTCCCTAACCAAGTCAACGAGATCCCTCTCAGTGAATTCGGAATGTGAGACGGAGAGAACGAAAACTCAACGGGATGTAAAAGCAGTAGATGCAGAGGAGGAGAGGAGAGGCAGAGAGACGCCAGCGAGGCAGAGAGAGGTCATTATGTGTGCAGTACTTGGCCTGGGCTGATATTTAGGGCAAGGTGACTGTCACCAGAGCCGCCGGAGGGGCTCACGGCCCAGCCCCGGTTGTACCCTGCACAGCACTCCACTAGGCCTCCTGAGATGCTTTCCTGGTCGTCCTTCCTCCCAACGTCACTTGACATAACCTGAGCGAGTCTTATAAACTTGAAAAAGCCTATTTTGTTTTTAAAAAAATTAACTTTTAGTTGGGACACCTACATCCAAGGGTCAATCTGCCATTACTTAACTGTGTGGCTCTTGGCCAGCCGTTCCCCCTCTCTGGGCCTTATTTTCCTCCTCAGCAAGGAGAGGAAGGGTCCAGAGGGATCTCCAAGGACCTCTAGGATTCCTGTTCCAGGATCAATTTCTTGCATATTTTCCTAGAAAACAATCCATCTTATTCAGGTTTAAAAATTTATTTGCACATATTGAAGCAAAATAATCTTTCACTTTAAAAATAAATAAATAATTAATTAATTTTATTTTTTGGCTACATTGGGTCTTCGTTGCTGCGTGCGGGCTTTCTCTAGTTGCAGCGAGTGGTGGTTACTCTTCGTTGTGGTGCACGGGCTTCTCATTGCAGTGGCTTCTCTTGTTGTGGAGCACAGGCTCTAGGCGTGTGGGTTTCTGTAGTTGTGGCACGTGGGCTCAGTAGTTGTGGCGCAGGGGCTTAGTTGCTCCATGGCACGTGGGATCTTCCTGGACCAGGGCTCGAAACTGTGTCCCCTGCACTGGCAGGCGGATTCCCAAGCACTGCGCCACCAGGGAAGCCCTCCACTCTTTTTTAGATTCTTTTCCCATATAGGCAATTACAGAGTATTTTTATTTTCCCCTTTAAATCAACAGTTGTTTAAGAAGATTATAAATTCCTATTTGGATAAGAATTTTTTAGGGGGGGATTATCTAGTTCTAGTTTTATTGTTTTATGATTAGAGAATGTCCATTTGCATTTCTTCCACATTTTGGAGTTTATTAAAGTATTGGCTAAGAGTGTGGACTCTGGAGTCAGACTGACTCAGTTCAAATCCTGGTTTACCCTGTATCAGCTACGTGACCTTATTCAAATTTTCTGTTTCAAGTTTCATCATAGAATTGTTATGAGGACTAAAAAAATTGAAATCTGTAAAGTGCTTAGAACAGTGCCTGACCTGTCTTTAAGTTCTATAGAAGTGTTAGTCATAATTATTGTTGTGGTTATTTACCATGATATAATTTTTTATTTTTAGATTTTGCAATGAAGGAATATTCTCTCTTTTCAAGAGTATTAAATTAGCTCTATCTTACTATTTAAGTTACTTACATACCCCATAGCCATGCTTTTCTGCTCTACTTGACCTTTGGGGACTGAGACAGATAATTAGAGCCTCTCCAACTACTCATCTTGCCTGTCCTCAAGTTTTGGTGCTCTTTTAGAAGGTGCAGAAATATTTGTGTCTGTTAAATTTTTTTATTGTGGATTGCAAAACTTATTCATATAAATACTCTTCGTTGTCTCATTTAATGTCTTTGTACTGACATAAATATTATCTGATATTAAGATCAATATTCTCCTTTAAAAAATTTGCCTATGTGCTTTTCCCCTTCCTTTGACTTTCAATATTTCTGGCTTCTTTTCTATTGAATTTTGTGTAATTTTGACAAACAAGGACAGCCTCATCATAACCTCAATACCAGCACTAAAATCGGAAAATTAACACTTAAAAAAATTTTTTTATTTTATATTGGAGTATAGTTGATTTGCAATGTTGTGTTAGTTTCAGGTGTACAGCAAAGTGATTTAGTTATACAGATACATATATCCATTCTTTTTCAGATTCTTTTCCCATATAGGTTATTACAGAGTATTGAGTAGAGTTCCCTGTGCTATACAGTAGGTCCGTGTTGATTATCTATATTATATAAAGTAGTGTGTGTATGTTAATCTCACCCTCCTAATTTATCCCTTCCTCTTACCTTTCCCCTTTGATAACCAGAAGTTTGTTTTCTAAGTCTGTGAGTCTGTTTCTGTTTTGTAAGTTCATTTGTATCATTTTTTAGCTTACACATATAAGTGATACCATATGATATTTGTCTTTGACTTACTTCACTTAGTATGATAATTTCTAAGTCCATCCATGTTGCTGCAAATGACATTGTTTCATTCTTTTTTTTATGGCTGAGTAATATTCCATTGTATATATGTACCACATCTTCTTTATCCATTCATCTGTTGATGGACATTTAGGTTGCTTCCATGTCCTGGCTATTGTACATAGTGCTGCTATGAACACGGGGGGGCATGTATCTTTTCCAAGTATGGTTTTCTCTGGATATATGCCTAGGATTGGGATTGCTAGATCATATGGTAGCTCTATTTTTCGTTTTTTAAGGAAACTCCATACTGATCTTCATTGTGACTGAACCAATTTACATTCCCACCAACAGTGTAGGAGGGTTGCCTAGAAAATTTACATTTTATATACTATTAATACCTTATTACTGTCTAAACCACAGGTCCCATTTATTCTATTTCATTGATCTCTTTTTTAATTTTTAAAAGTTTTTATACAATTTTAAAGGTTACTTTCCATTTACAGTTATAAAATATCAGCTATATTCCCCGAGTTGTACAATACATCCTTGAGCCTATCTTACACCCAATAGTTTGCACCTCCCATTCCCCCACCCCAATATTGCCCCTCCACCCTGTAAATATTAGTTTGTTCTCTGTATCTGTGAGTCCCACAGGCCCCATTTAAATGTTGCCAGTTGTCCCAGTAATGTCCTCTATGACAAAAGGATCTAATCCAAGATTCTGCAGAACATTTAGTTGTCACAGTTCCTCAGTCTTTCCTTGATTTTCATGGCATTTTCACTTTTGAAGATTACAGGTCAGTTGTGTAAAATGTTCCCCAATTTGGGCTCATCTGATTTTTCCTCATAATTAGATTCAGGTTCTGCATTTTTTTGTCAGGAGTGTCAAGAAGTGACACTGTATTCTTCACATTCACGTTTTATCAGGTGGGACATAATTTCGATTTGTCCCATTTTTGTGATGTTAACTTTGATCAGTGATTAATGTGAAGTCCGTCAGGTGTCTCCTCTGGGGAGTTACTCTTTTTCCTCTTTGTAATGAATAAGTATTTTGTGGCAAGGCACTTTGAGGCTATGTAAATATCCTATTCCTCATCAAACTTTTACCAGTTAGTTTTGCACTCATTGATATTTCTTGGCTGAATTCTTTATTATTGTAGTGGTTGCCAAATAGTGATTTTCTAGTTCAATCATTCCTTCTCCATTCATTAGCTGCCATTCTGCTGGAAGGAAAACAGCAGAGTTTCTCACTTCCCCATTTATTTATTCATGTATTTATATTAATATGGACTCATGACTTTCTATTTAGTCGATGAATTATAATCCTGTTGCTATCATTATTTATCGTTGTTATGATTATTATTGTAATATTAATCTTTTATAATGTTTTTCTTTTCCACTGAACTTGGTTAGTCTGAAACAATTTGACAGTAAGGGAATTAAGCTAGCCTTTTGGAGCTTCTGTATTCTTTCGATATGTCTCCATCATTCTTCGAGCATTTTTTAACTTTCTGGCACAACAAGGCATTCCAGGCTCATCATGTACTCTCTCTACCCCAACCCTGGTCTCAGCCATTTCTTCAAGGAATTTTGTTCTCTTAATGGTACTTAGAAACGAAGATGCAGGCTCTAGGTATGCTCATTGTTCTTGAGATGTCGCTGCTTCAAAGATACAGGCTCTAGGTATGCTCATTGTTCTTGGGATGTCGCTGCTTCCAAGATACAGGCTCTAGGTATGCTCATTGTTCTTGGGATGTCGCTGCTTCCAAGATACAGGCTCTAGGTATGCTCATTGTTCTTGGGATGTCGGTGGTTAAAGCTAGGGAATGGGCATTTGTATGTATGTATGTGTGCATCTATGTACATATGTATGTATGGATGTGTGTTGATACAAATAAATAACACATGCACATTTTGCAGCTAGATGTGTGTGTGTGTGTGTGTGTGTGTGTGTGTGTGTGAGTATGTATATATACATATATATGTGTGTGTGTGTGTATATATATATATATAGTTTGGCACCACAGAATTCAGGCTCAGTCACCCTGAAGCATGTAGACCCGCTCCTTACCCTGCTTGAGCTCTGACACCCCATACCAGGCCACTACTTCCTCCCTGCCCCCTGTACCCGTGGGCAGACACCTTCCTCATCTCACTCCAGTTCCAACACCATGTTCTAGCTTTCTAGCAATCCCCCATCCCCTGACCATGCAGATGCCTACCTTGCTGGGCTCTACCTACGGGCTTTTGTGATGAATTACTGGGGAGGAAGGCAGGAGTGCAGGCAAGTTGGAAGGAAGACAAAATGAAGCACTTACTTTGTTATTGATATATTTTTTAATCCATTGTTTATAGTTTGGTTTTGCTTTGTGATCCAATCTAAGAATCTTTTGCTTTCAATACATGAATTTGTGCTATTTATTTATTCATATGAAAGGTGTTTTGGTACTAGTTTTATCTTCTTAATACTATCCCTTTTTAACAATATTTTTTTTACCTGTGTTTTGCTATATGATTTGTGTTTCTCTTTCCTCTTTTATGTATAGCTCTTCTGGTAATAGAAAAGATTTATAGGGGCTTCCCTGGTGGCGCAGTGGTTGAGAATCTGCCTGCTAATGCAGGGGACACGGGTTCGAGCCCTGGTCTGGGAAGATCCCACATGCCACGGAGCAACTAGGCCCGTGAGCCACAACTACTGAGCCTGCACGTCTGGAGCCTGTGCTCCGCAACAAGAGAGGCCACGATAGTGAGAGGCCCGTGCACCGTGATGAAGAGTGGCCCCCGCTTGCCACAGCTAGAGGAAGCCCTCGCACAGAAACGCAGACCCAACCCAGCCAAAAAATAAATAAATAAATAAATAATTAATTAATTAAAGGTGCTAATAATTAAAGAAAAAAAAAAAAAAAAAGAAATGCACTTCTCTTTGCTTCTAGGAATGTATACAAAGACAAGCTAAGCCAGGCCCCACAGAGTAATAGTAAGAGCATAGCTTTAAAAAAAAAAAAAAAAAGAAAAGAAAAGATTTATAATTTGTTTATAGTCCTATTGATTATCTTCATAACCATAACTTCAAATGATATAATCAATGCTTTATTATTTAGAGTTGACTCCCTCTACTAGCAATGATTAAAAGAGTGCACTTTCTGGTATATATATGTAGAATGGAATATTACTCAGCCATAAAAAAGAATGAAATATTGCCATTTGCAGCAACATGGATGGACCTAGAGAATATCATACTAAGTGAAGTCAGAGAAAAAGTATTTATATGATATCACTTATATGCGGAATCTAAAAAAATAATGCAAATGAATCTATATACAAAACAAACAGACTCACAGACATAGAAAACAAACTCATGCATGAAATTTCTAAAAATCTTAAAAAAAAAAAAAAAAAAGAAAACAAACTCATGGTTACCAAAGGGGAAAGAATGGGAGGGAAGGGATAAACTAGGAGTATGGGATTAACAGATACTACTGTACATAAAATAGATAAGCAAGAAGGATTTATTATATAGCACAGGGAATTATATTCAATATCTTGTGATAACCTGTAATGGAGAATAATCTGAAAAATATATATATATAACTGAATCACTTTGCTGTACACCTGAAACTAACACCATATTGTAAATTAACTATACTTCAATTAAAAAAATAGTGTACTTTCTCCTTTCTCCCCTCCTCTTCACCATCTGATTTTCATGGATAATACTATTATTATTATTAATTTTCCTACTAATTTCCTTTATCTTTATTACTCGCTAACTAACCTGCTAAAGCAGGTTAAAAATAGTTTTTGATACTCCACCTATAACAGTTGTATAAGTCTGCCTACTTATATTAATGCCACTCTCTCTTCTATCTCTACCATTCCTATTCTGATCTTTGGTTACATTCTCATAGTTTATAACATTTACCTTCTGCTTTGTAACCATAATTCCCACAGCAATTTTAGCTTTTTTCTTGCATTAAAGTGGATTTAACACTCACAGCTAATCCTTTTACCTAGTTTTCTCTTGGTTGGCTAGAGTTTATTGCCTAATACTTTTTTTGAAAGTGTTCATAGGAATGAAATTCCCTGAATTCTTGCATGCTGGAAATATTTGTCTGTTGCCTTTAGCCCAGTAAAATAGTTAAGCACAAAATGCTTGGATCTCACTTTTCTTCTCCTGGAGGACTACGTAGGGATTTCTCCACTATCTTTTCTTGTTGAAGTCTGGAGCCAGCCTGAATTACGTATATGTATGTGTATATATATATATATATATATATTTTTTTTTTTTTTTCCTTACCTCAGCGGAGTTTTTGATAGTTTTGCTTGAATGCCTAATGATTCTTTGTCTTTGAAGATAAGGAACTTTACTAGGCCAGTCTCAGCATTGATCATTTTGAATCAGTTTTTCCTTTCAATCTGTAGATTCAATTTTTAGTTTTTAATTTAAATTTTAAAGTATAGTAAAATACACATAACACAGAATTTACCATGTGGACAAAGAATGCCGCTTGCCATATCAGCAAACAAAAGGTGTTGTGACCATCAAGCCATCAGCCACTACAGCAGCCTCTGCCCCGCCTCCCCCATGGTGAGCCCTGAGGGAACTGGATGGAGACAAACAGGATGCGTGCCAGCAAGCTGTCAGCCACTGCAGCTGTCCCCAGCAGTGTACCCTGAGTGGATTCCGGATGGGCAAGAACACGATAGTGGCCCTAGATAGTTAAGGTTCATATCAAAGGAATCTTTCCATACATAGAAAAGTGCTAACTTTATTAACTGGAGATGTCTGTTTTAACCGTCTGAGATTACTGTTTTAACAGTAATCTTTTGATGTTCCGACTACCTTTTGTTTTTGCAAAAACTCCTATATATCCTGGCTCCTCCCCTACCTCCTCAGAGGAGGCCCTCAGAGCTATCTGAGAGGTTGACTTCTGGGCTTAAGTCCTCAGCAAGTCTGCCGAATAAAACATAATTCTCAACTTTTAGGTTGTGCATTTTTTTTTCAGGCGACACCATCTAAATCATTTTTAAGTGTACAGTCCCATAGTGCTAAGTATATTCATGTCGTTGTGCAACCCATCTCCAGAACTTTCTCTTCTTGCAAAACTGAAACTCTATACCCATTAAACAACTCCCCATTCCCCCCTTCCCCCCAGCCAGATTCAAGTTTTCTTTATCTTTAAGAAACACTGTCTTTGATCATGTTTTTCTTTTCTAGGTGTTCAGTTCTTTTATGCAGGAGCAGTCGTTATACACTTAGTGGATCTAGTTATAAATAAGGTGTCCTCGATTTTACTCTTCTGAGTATATCATGTCTTCAGCGAACTTGTCCTTTGCCAGCTCTGCCCATGATCTGTCATTATGGGACACTCTGTTAGCATTCTCCCTCAATTTGGTTCCAGTTTCACTGGAGTTGGCAGAAGTTCGTCATAGAAAGTGTTATTTGGGGTTGTAAGTGCTTTCTATTTTCATCCAAAATGGAATTTACACATCTGTATTTATTTTTCTTGTTGTAATCAATAATATCAATAGTTAACAATATGGCGTTGTGCCCATAAGAACTTGCTGAGAGAGTAGACCTCATGCTAAAATTCTAAGTGTCCTTAACACACACACACACACACACACACACACGCACACTGCAAGGAGACACAAGAAATCTTTCGGAGGTGATGGATATATTTATTACGTTGATTGTGGTGGTGATATCATGGGTCTGTGCCTATGTCCAAACTCACCAAAATGTATATATGAAATATGTGCAACTTTTAACATTTTAACTATACCTCAAAAAGCTGAAAAAAAAAAAAGAAATGTTAAGGACAAAAATAAAGTAGGGACTATGTGGGGGGAAGTTGCAATTTCAGACAGGCTGGTCAGGACAGGCCTCTCTGAAAAAGCGGCATTTGAACAAAGATCTGATGTCAGTGAAGGGGTGAGCCGTTAGATTACATGTCAGTTGTTAATATATAACTTTTGCAATTATTTAAACCCTGAATAAAAAATTCTAGATTCCAGCTTTAACATGTGTGAAAAACTTCGTTTTTAAAAATTCTTTTAGAACAAACTATAAGGAAGAGAAATTTAAAAAACAATCCCGTTTACAATGGCATCAAACAGAATAAAATAGTTAGGGATAAATTTAACCAAGGAAGTGAAAAACCTGTGTGGTGAAAATTTAAGACATATATATCAATATTATTATTTACTATATGAATATATTATAATATTCTATGAAAATTATTCAGCTATGAGAAAGAAAGAAATCCTGCCATTTGCATCAGCATGGATAGACCTTGAGGGCATTACACTAAGTGAAATACGTCAGACAAAGACAAATATTGTATGATCTCACTTATACGGAGAATCTAAAAAGAAACAGAACAAAACAGAGTAGATTGGCGGTTGCCAGGGGCTGGGAGGTGGGAGAAATGGGTGATGGGTGTCAAAGGGTCTGAATGTCCAGGTAGAAGATGAAGCCAGTAGCCTGATGGGAGGATGAATCCAGGAATGGGGGTGTGTGTTAGTTTCCTAGGGCCGCCATAATAAAGTACCATAAACTGGGTGACTTAAAAAAAACATAAATTTATTGTCCCACAGTTCTGGAAGGTAGAAGTCCAAAATCAAGGTGTCATCAGGGCCATGTTCCCTCCGAAAGCTGTGGAGGAGTCTCCTTTCTTATGACCCCTTCAAGCTTCTGTGTCTGCTGGCGATCGTTGGCCTCCCTTGTCTTCTAGATGCATCAGTCCAGTCCCTGCCTCTGTTGTCACATGACCAGCTACCCTTGTGTGTCTCCACGTCACCTTTCCTCTGTGTGTTTCTGTGTCAAAATTCCTCTTCTCTTTTAAGGACAAACGTCGTATTGGTTTGTTGGGTCTACCCTACTCCAGTATGACCTTAACTAATTACATCTGCAAGGATACAATTTCCAAGTAAGCTCACATTCTGAGGGGCCAGGGGTTAGGACTGCAACAGACCTTTTTGAGGGACACAATTCAACCCATGAATAGGGTGGTAGTCAGCTTGCGTGTGAAATGCCTTATATACTCAGTGTTGATCATAATCGGTGCTCCAAGGGAGCCTATTCCTGAGAGTCTCCCTCTGTTTCCTTGGCAGTGTTCTTGGAAATGGAAGATGTGTGGTGGAGGTGGGGGGGGGCTGAGTAGGAGGATGCATTGCTTCATTTATTTAAAACAGGGTCTGGGGCTTCCCTGGTGGCGCAGTGGTTGAGAATCCGCCTGCCAATGCAGGGGACACGGGTTCGGGCCCTGGTCTGGGAGGATCCCACATGCCGCGGAGCGGCTGGGCCCGTGAGCCACAATTGCTGAGCCTGCGCGTCTGGAGCCTGTGCTCCGCGACGGGAGGGGCCGCGATAGCGAGGGGCCTGCGCACCGCGATGAAGAGTGGCCCCCGCTTGACACAACTGGAGAAAGCCCTCGCACAGAGGCGAGGACCCAACGCAGCCATAAATAAAATAAATTTAAAAAAAAAAAAAAAAAAAAAAAGATGGAAAAACAGGGTCTGGGTTGAATGCCCCTCGCGCCCAGGATAGAAGGGGAGGGAATCTGATGGGGGTGGGAGAAAGACAGTCTAGAATCAATGACTCTGGGGGCTTTAGAGCGCAGACATGCTATGGGCTGGGCTTGGGGAGAGGGCTGGCGGGAGAGCTGTTGGTTCTCTCTTCGTCTACAGTCAGGAGTGTCCTTCCCTGTCCACCTGTGTGCAAATGGCAGCACTGGCCTGCAGTGGAGGGAAGGAGAGGATACAGGATAAATACGTGGGTAATTGTGATGGATTCACTTGACCTTTTCAGTCAAGTGCCAGCCATCACTGCAGTGGCTCATTATTTTACTGATCTGATCTAACTGGCCATTGCCATTCACTTCGGCCCAGTGTACAAAGTATGAATGGAGGGCAGGGGAGATGCGTTTTTAATAACAGTGCCAGAAAGTGTCACTGTGTGCTGTGGTTCTGGAGGGGGGCTTCTCTAGGGCCACAGCCTGGGTTTCCATATCTGTTAAGCAGTCACCTGGTCCTACCTCCCTTCCCTTTGTCTTAGAATGTTTTTCACGTTTGCCGCAGCTGATGCTTGTAAGCTGTGCATTTCTGGTCCCTGGTTATATCACGTCCACAGGAAGCCTCTGGCCACGTGTTTACCTTTGGTCTGTGAATGTCATTCCCTGGGAACGTTTCTGCCAAACAGCTGGGAGAACTTGGATTCTTCTCACAGCTTTGCCACTGGCTCGCTGGGTCTCTCTGGAAAGCCACCACCCCTCCCTTGGCCTCTGCCCCCTCCTGTGTAAAGCAAGTGTATTTCATTAGACCCCTCTCAGGCCCCTGCCAGTTCCGGCATCCCAGTGGGTGGGCTGGCCCCTGCCAGCTCTCCCAGCGCTCTCTGGCTGATGCAAGGCTGCCTGAGACTTGGGGGCTGGAACCGGGCCTGAGTGGAAAGTTCCCTTTCCAGGGAGGGTGCTGAGTCCTCGCTTTGGACTGACAGTGTTCACATCCCCTCACCCTCCCCTCCTCCTTTCCCCAGGCCCAGGACACTTCTGCCTGCGAGAAACACTGGATTAAGAACAGTTTCCTACCAGCTTTGTGTGTTTTCTGCCCTCCCTGGTCCCGTGGAGGCTGCCCTCTCATGAACGAGGATGCAAGCGCTTTGGGGGAGGCAAATCCCAGGGGGATCCGCTGTCTGACAGTTGCAGCAAATCCGGGACAGCAGAGGGTGCTGTGGGAGCAGCCTGACGGTCCCCGCGGCCTTCCTTTCCCTCCGGAGTTCATGTCAGGCCACGCCTGCCTTTAAACCAGATTCTCCCTCATCCAGTCCAGTCCAGCCCTAGCCTGTTTCATTTTTGTAATTTCACAGTGCCCTGTACACGGAAGGTACTTGGTGTGTGTTTGTCAAATGAATGAATAATGGAAAGAAACAGAAATCTCTTCTCAGTTCCCACTTCTGTGGACAAAGGAGAGGCGCTCCTGCCCCAGCTGGTTTCCTGTCCCTCTCTAACCTTGCTGGAATAAGGAGGTCTCCCTGTAAGGCCTGTTGCTTCCAAGTGTCTAGAGACTTGCAAGCAGGCACTGCTGAGTCCTGAGCAGCGGTCTTGAATCACTCTTCTGGTTGTGCACAGGCTCTGTTCTTTATTTGACTAAATCCCACGAAGCGCCATCCAATGTCAAGAATATCTTTGAGAGAGAGACCAGTAGACAGAGGGTCAGCAAGCCTGAGACCAGGACCATGCACCAAAGGAAGGTGGGCTGTCCTCCTGCTGTCTCTGATGGGAGAATAACCAAGGCACTGAGGTCCTGGAGGACCTGGGGTTGTGGGGCAGCGTGTCCTCCTCTCCAGGTGGTTCTGGGGTTCAGCATTGGGTGAGACCTGGGGTGAAGGAGGATGGGGTTATGGCCTGAGCTCTGCAGTCTGGTCCCCTGGGAGAAGAACCCAGGCTGTTTGGGTTGTGCATTCTTTCCTTTGAACACCATGGGGGATACACTAGTGAACTGTTCTGGGCTTTTAGGGAGCTTGCAGGTGAGCAGTGTGGAGAGAAGATGAAGTGGAGGCCACTTCATAGGTGATCTCTGTTGTGTTGAATATAGACTCCAGGTGCAAGAAGGAAAGATCCACAGGAGGAGTGAGGAGGCTTCAAGGGACAAGCAGAGGATACGGCTGACTTAAGGAGGAGGCGGCAGGTGATTCCTATGATGGCAGTTGAGAGTAGGGCTTAGTGGGGATTGGTGGTGGTGGTCATGAGGAGGTATCCCCTCAGTCTACAGAAAGGATGTGCTGGAGGCCAGTAGGAGATGACTCTGGATAGGCAATTGTGTAATTGTGGCTAGATTATATATAAAGGGGTAAATTTTTCTTCAATTTAAAAATGTTATTGTTGTTGGTGGGGGGGGGGGGGTCTGAGAATAAAAGGATATATATTCCCTAAGAAGGAGCATGCCCAAGCAATATTCATGTCATGTTGTTAGGGGCACTGACACATCGACTCTCTAAATTCCATCTATCATCATTGCCACTTTCTAAGTCCAGGCTGCTATAACTATGTACACTAACCTCCCAACTGGTATCCTTGCCTCCAATCTTTCTGTCCCCTATGGTTCTGCCAGAATGAGCTTTTGAAAAAGCATATCAAGTCATGCCAGCTTTCACTTTAAAAATCTTTGTCAGCCCATTACCTGCAGGATCAATTCTAAACTCCTTAGCATGGCATTAAGGCTTTTAAAAAACTAGCCCCTTTTTAGGGGATTCTGAGAAAATGGGGCAGCTGTAGCATAGATTCAGAATTTTTCCGAATTCCCACTTAAAGACAGAGTAACTAAATGGCAAAATCCCCAAATCGTGAACAATAATTATAACAAAATTAGGTTACAATATCCTCACAAACCCCAAAATGCAAGGGGATGAGGGCAAGTCACCTTCTGACATGAGAATGTGTTATTGGTGTCTAGAAGGGAGAGAGCAGAGACAAGTGATGGGAAACCTTGCAAACTCAAGTGCAGAAAAACCCCTAAATGCCCAACAGGTATTCCCTGGAAGGCATTTCAGGCCAATCTGAGAACAGCAGCTTAAGGTGAGAAGGGTTTTCCTCGCTCCATTTGTGGGTGGGTGCCAGGGCCCTGCGGGGAGTCTGAAGAGGCTGGCTGGCTGGGTGGTCAAACCCCTTGTTGACGTGAAAATATCAGGACTCCCTTCCAGGGAGGAGAAACTGCTGGGAATGGAATAAAAATAGTGCAGGATAGGGACAAGAGGGGCAAAATATAGGGAAGAAAAGGTAAGGGTGAGGTAGGGGAACAGAATGGGAAATCTCAGAAGGAAGCAGCCATATATATTTTTTAACACTATGTGAAAACAACAGAAGAGGGAGCTTGTGAAGTTAGAAAAGCCATCCTGTATCACATTTCCTTCTGAAAGTCCGAGAATACGAATTTTATGTACAAATGAGCAACAGAAAGGTATTAAGGTCAAATATTCTAAAAGCTCTTTTATAAAAAAGGAAAAACACCAGAATAACATGCCTACAGACAAGGAAAGCATGCCAAGAAAACATACCCACAGAACAGATCAAATCTTGTAATCTTTTATTTAAAAATGAGGTAAAAGACATCAAGAAAATTATTCAAGACATAAAAGAACAACATAAATCAGAATTATGAACTCCGAAATGAGGTGCCCAAACTCAGAAAGAATGAGAAATAAAAGATAAAAAATTATTTCAGAGTGAACTTAACTAGAAGGAATATAAGTGAATTAACACAACAGGTAATGCTTGGGGTAAATAGAAGTGCAAAGTAGGAAAAATTTTAAAAATATAAGAGAAATTAAGAAAGATAGGATTCAAGAGCAAGTGACTGATATTGATGAGAGGCAAATATTATACACGTAATAGAAGTCCCTCGAGAAGAAACCATAGACAGGGAGTAGAACAATTAAAAATCCTACTGTGAGAAATTTTTCCTGAAATCAGAAAGATTTGAAGCTACAAATGGAAAGAGCATATCCTCTACTTGAGAATATCAGCCCAGAATGACCAATACGAAGACAAAATGTAGTAAAATTGTTGGACTTCAGAGACATAAAAAGCCTTTGGTCATGTAGGCAAAAACAGTAAGTGACTTAAAAGGAAAAGAAAATTAGATTATCATCAGACTTTGTGATAGCAATGCTTTGTGTACGAAGAAAATGAAGTAACATATTTAAGCCTCCAAGGAAAGAAAATGTGAACTAAGGATTTTATATCCAGCAAAACTGACTTTAAAGTATAAGGGCACACACCATTATCAATGTGCCCTTCCTGAGGAATCTACTAGAAAATGAGCTTCAGAAAATCAGAGAGACTAGAGAGGTATCACCATAAGGAACGGTGGCAAGCATTAAAAATATAGCTACACGTAGAACTAAAACAAAATGAGAGTTAAAAAGAAGGGTATAGCATGAAATGGTTATATATTCAGTCAGTTAAGATACAGGGTTACAAGAATGAGGAGAGTACATAGGCATTTTTTTAAAATGAATATATTTATTTATTTGTGTTTGGCTGTGCTGGGTCTTTGTTGCTGTGCGCAGGCTTTCTCTAGTTGCGGTGTGCGGGCTTCTCATTGTGGTGGTTTCTCCTGCTGGGGAGCAGCTCTAGGCGGGCTCTAGGCGTGTGGGCTTCAGTAGTTGTGGCACATGGGCTGAATAGCTGTGGCACACGGGCTTAGTCGCTCCGCGGCATGTGGGATCTTCTGGGACCAGGGATCGAAATCGTGTCCCCTGCATTGGCAGGCGGATTCTTAACCACTGTGCCACCAGGGAAGCCTATGCATAGGCATTTAAAAAAACTATTCTGATTATTGTTGTATAATGTAGGATAATGTAAATAAGTAATTGCGGGGCTGTTCCATCATCTAGTGTTTTTAAGAACTAGGATTCTTTTTACTTTCCAGGAAAAAAAACTTGCTGGGATTTTTATTGGGATAACATTGACTCTATAGATAATTTGGAGAAAATAGACATCTTTACAGTATTGAGTCTTTCCATTATGAACATGATCTATTCCTTAATTTATTAATAATGATTAACTAGTAATATAATATTAACAGTAATGTTTTGTAGCTTCTGTATAGAAAATTTTCTGTATCTGTATTTTGTTTTACAATAAAAGGTTTAAAAAAAGTCTAGTCCTTTTCTAGAAAGTTCTCCTTTCCATACTCCCATGCACCCCTTTAGTATCTCCATTCTGAGCAGTTCCTCTGACAGCTCAGCGATCTTACCCCTGATTCACATTTGTGAATTTGTCTGACTGCTCCTTTTGCCTAGAATAACCCTCCCAGGTCATCCAGCTAATAAACTACAAAGTTGGCACTAAACCTTGGGTTGGCTGATTATTCGTCCTGGCTCTTTCCACTGTAGTACACTATTCCTCTTTCATAATCCAAATTGATTCAGAAATCTGCCTGACGAGATCGGGCGTGCTCAAGGTGGTATGGCTGTAGACAAGAACAGAGATTATAGTAGTGTTTCCTTCATGGTTTGTTGTGAGAATTAAGTGAGATAAACCCTTTAAGCATCTGGTAACTTACCTTGACCAGAGGCTGTGCACTGTACCGGTTAGTGGATGACGATGGTGAAAATATTTGCTCTATTCCCTCCAAGCCCTCTGGAGATGAAGCCACGTCCTCCCCCCACCGCACCTGTGTCTTGGGATCAGGAAGCGGGGCTGACATACTCTCGTCCTCATCTGTTCGCCCTCTCCCTAGTGCCTTCTGGATCATATATCTACAATTGTCCTTCGACAGCACTCTTCCTTTGGGACTGCCTTACTCCTCTGTCACTTTCTCAGTCGGTCTGGTACATGGTGGGGAAGGGAGGGTGAAATAGAATGTAATTTATTATTACCCTTAAATCCAAGTATTACTCAAGACTCCCTGTAGTATAGGCTGTGTGAAAACTTAGGAGCTCATGAGAGGGAGCCGGGTCCAGCTCAGTACAGTTCTGTTCACATCAAGCTGGAATTTATTGGATGTCTCAGACAGCCAATCGGAGGACAGTTGGACTGGGACAACTCCACAAATGGGAAAAGAGCCTATTCCATAGGAGTTGGGGTGAAGGACTGGAGCCTGAGGTCCTGAGATCCTTTGCCTAGTCTTATATTTCAGAATATTTTGTGCAGGGCTTTGCTAGGACAGCAGCTAGTAAGTCAGGAAAGAAGGCAGGGCAGACGGGGTGGAATTCTGGGAACCCTGGCCCTGCCTAGGCTACCTTGCCCACGGTCTTCTTCCTGCCCGGAGTACTCATCTCACCCGTCTTTTTTAAAAAAATTTTTTATTGGAGTGTAGTTGATCCACAATGTTGTGTTACTTTCTGCTGGACAGCAAAGTGAATCTGTTATACATATACATATATCCCCTATTTATTTAGGCAGTGCCACGTGGCATATGGGATCCTAGTTCCCTCACCATGGATCGAACCCGTGCCCCCTGCAGTGGAAGCACTGAATCCTAACCACTGGACTGCCAGGGAATTCCCGATCTCACCCGTCTTGACTTTATTATCTGTATAGATGATCTATTCTGCACTCTTATCTCAGAAATCCTTGGCCTGCTGAACACAGGTCTATTTCTTTTTTCCCTATTTCATCTGATATCAGCAAGACAGATAATTAGACTTTTTTGAAACAGAGTCTGGTTTTTGGAAGCAGAAAGTCATCTGACAAGAAGTGAACGCATTTCCAGACCCAACTTAAACCAAGCCACCGGGGGTTCTGGTTAGGACTCGGAGTTCATTTTGTGTTTGAATTGTTGTTTACCCACTGACTTCTTGGTTAGTCTCTAGATTCATCAACATCTTTGGCATTTGGTTCAGAGTATTCATCTGTATTTCTCTGAGGTCATTTCATTATCCATTTGATACCCACATATTGGGAAATCATGTTTTCCAATTTCCCAAACATATATACACACATATAAACCTATTGATACATAGTGTCATCTGTTTCCATACTTTCTCCTTCCTCCCCTACCTTCACTCTCAACACCCTTACCCCTGTCCCCCAAATCTTAGCGGACAAAGCATTGTTCCTAAACCCTTGATTTTATTCCCACATATTTCTGCAACTTGAACTTATTCCTCTTCTGGCAGTTTTCCCCCAGCCCACAAACATTATTTTATTCCTACTTTGTAGAGAAATCTCTCTTTTAATCCTGTGCTCCCCTCTACCTGCTCTATCACTTTTGTACCTTTTACCAAAACTTCTTTATGCTTTTATTCTATTCCTCATCTCTCTATTTACTCCTGCATCCGTTTATCTGGATTCTGCTTTAACATTCCTTCCAAAAAAAATCCTTTAATCCTTGTTTGATATTTCTTTTAAGAATTTGATTTTGCTGACTAGTTTCCTTTTTTTTACAAATAATTCACCATTTTTCCTCAGACAAGTTCCTTTAAAATCTTTGAAAATGTGGATTAACAAAATGAAGAGAACAAATCCATCATTAAAAATGGTTGTTGAACATTGGAGGAAGCACAGGCTGGAGGGTGGATTGAAATAATGAATTCGATTCCCAGAATGTTGTATTGAGCTGGCTGGGTGTTATCCAAGATGTTATTTAGGCAGTTCAATGTACGGGTATGGAATTCAGGAAAGATTTCGGGCTGGTGGTATAGTGATGACAAAAATAATACTACTATGTGTTAGATACTGTGCTGGGAGGTTTTTTTGTTTTTTATAAATTTATGTATTTTTGGCTGCGTTGGGTCTTTGTTGCTGTGCGCGGTCTTTCTCTAGTTGCAGTGAGCGGGGGCTACTCTTCGTTGTGGTGCACGGGCTTCTCATTGTGGTGGCTTCTCTTGTTGCGGAGCACGGGCTCTAGGCACGTGGGCTTCAGTAGTTGTGGCTCGCAGGCTCAGTAGTTGTAGCTCGCGGGCTCAGTTGCTCCGCGGACATGGGATCTTCCCAGACCAGGGCTTGAACCTGTGCCCCCTGCATTGGCAGGAAGATTCTTAACCACTGCACCACCAGGGAAGCCCTGTGCTGGGAGTTTTAAATTGATTTTCTTATCTAATCCTGTTAACATCTGTATGTTTTTACAAATTAGGAAATTAAAGCAAGAGATGTTATGTAATTTATCCAAGTTAATAAGTGGCATTGGTGGCATTTAGAATCCAGGTCAGCCGTCTCCAGAGTCCGCATTCTAAACTCTCCGCTGTACTTCCTCTCTCAATCTCTCTCAGTTTCAATCTCTTGTATTCCTAATTTCAATATGGGGATATTTTGGTTTATTTTCCTTAAAGATGTTTATATTTTAATGCATGTTCTTCTAGCTCCTGCCCAACTATTAAGGGATTAATTAATAGTCTTAATATTTGATTTGTTCTCCCTCCTTTGGACCTTGTGGCTTGACTTATTCTCCTCATGGGTTTTCCAAAAGCAAAAAATAACAATCTCAATCACACGTTATCCAAGCAAGAAAATAGTTCTTAGTCTTCATTGAAAGGGTACTGAATTTCCTATGTACCTGGTGAAGGCAATGTCTTCTTTGGTGATTAGCAGATGGTCTGGCCTCCCTGGACACCTCCTCATCTGTGACTGCAGTAGTTACCGTGAGAAGGACATCTGACCTTTGACGTGTAGCCAAGAAGGGAAATTAGAGGCTAGTTCTTCTGGTGAGGTGATAAAAGGGTCAATGCAAAATGAAGAAGCGAGGACAGGGAGTAGAAACACTTTCAAGAAGTTTGGCCTGGGTGGTGACAGATCTGTGTTGGCAGGGATATGGTGTTGAGGGAGGGTTTTTCCCAAGTTAAGAGAGGCTTGACTATATTTAAATGCTGATGAAAAAAAGCCTGCAGATGAACACTGTTAATTTTTTCTTGCTTACACATTCAGATATGTTTCTTTTTTTAATGCTGAATCTCTATGCTTCCACTCCTATGTGGTATTATTATTATTATTTAAAAATTTTCTTGGAGTATAGTTGATTTACAATGTTGTGTTAGTTTCAAGTGTACAGCAAAGTGAATCAGTTGTACATATATCCACTCTTTTTAAAGATTCTTTTCCCATATAGGCCATTACATTTCCCAAAATAGGCCATTAAAATTACAATATACATTTCTATACATACAGTAATTTTAGAAAATAAAAAATATATAAAACAGTCAAAAGGAAAAAAAAAGAATGAGAATGAAAAAATCACTTGGAATGTCACCGTTGAGAGTTAGCTGTTGTTAACCTTTTCAGGTTTTTGGGGGGATATGTATATATATATATATATATATATATATATATATATGCATATAGATATGGCAGGACTTTATCTCCTCTAGTTCTGTTCCAGTACCTCAAGGACCGTTTCTATTTCTCTCCTTTCCCCAGCCTACACTGGAGCAGATACAAAGATTTAAATCTCAGCTTAATTTCAAGACAGAAAGATACAGTTGCTTGCTTGCTGAGCTAGGGGCTCCTCTCCCAGACACCAGACAAGGCAGGGCTAGAGGAGAGAAGGAGGGGTTGAGTGGAGTTGGAGAGGATGAGGAATCACAGTCCTTGGATTCCGTGCTGAGGACCTGCCTGTCAGAACTCAGTGCTGAACCAGTCCTTAGAATGGACTCATCCACTCCATTGATCCTGTAGAAAACTGTCCTCAACAATCCTGGACTCTTCCAAAGCCTCCCTGGGCAGGTGGTTGTGTACTTACAGATCTATGATGAGGCTGAGCCCAAGGAGAAATCCTCACCTTTGGACCAAGGGTAACTAGGCAGAGCCATTGAGAAACTTCCTATGAGCCTGTGCGACAGTGTGACAGATATTGCCACTGTTAATATATGTAAATTGTTTATTGAACAAGCTGGACCTGGTAGGAGCAAAGTAGAGAAACAATATTCTTCTCACCACCATCTTTGGAAAGCTTTTCTGTAAAACCATTTTTTCTACCCCCGGATGAAACTGCAAACAGTTTTTTATAGCTTTTCCAAACACTGTCAATAAATAAGAAGTGAATTATAATATCAAAACTCAAAACTTTCATCCATTTAAAAGCTTTCCCTTCCCTTATGGACTTTTCTGGCTTGGAAGCATGCAGTATGTTTGGCCTGGTTGCCAATGCCCCCCGCTGTGTCCCTGATCCCCTCTCTCCTGTGTCAATTCATGGAGTGTCCTACTGGTAGAGTCTATCTCAAGGAGATCTAGTGAGCCTTCCTCCCAAGTGTACTCTATCTCTGGCCCATGGGAAACTCATGTACCATTTGCCCTGCCAGTTTCTGGACACTTTTGATTCCATTGTGTAGAGCAGTGTGACAGGATAGCTTCTTCCTTTTGGAATTTTCAGGAGAAAGAGTGATAGATATCACTCGCCATTCCTTCAGATCCAGAAGACACATGTCATACTCCCTAAGTGCTTCTATTGAAGCCTCTCTCATCTAGTTTAACATGAAGGGAGGAAGCACACTCTTCCTCCCTGGCACACTGACATTCCTCTCCAAAGGAATTCCCAGTGACGGGCTTTAAATGCTCCATGAATTCTGAGGTTTGTCTCATAGAATCTGGAGATGGGTGATGGGGAATGGCAAAATCCTTTGAACTATCTATGCTCTGCACAGGTGGTATAACACCTTGCTTTAGAAGTGAGGGTACTTGGTACCTATTATTTGTTTTTTTCTTTCTGGGTTCTTTTGCCAAAACAAGGACAAAAAGGTCCCATTCAAGCATCCAGTTACATACAAAGACACAGATACATTCAAAAGAATTTCGTCATGCTATACATACACTGCTTTTCTCAATGGACACTATATTGTAATATTTTTCCATGTTAATAACGATACAACCATATCTTACCTGAATGGAGTATATTTTTTATTTTAATTATTTAAAGATTGAAAGGCAGTACATGCTCATATAAAAATTCAGAAAATATGGAAAGGTGAAAGTTCCCATTTGCTACTGAAATTCTTCTCTCCTCTCTATAAAAAGCCATTTTAATTTTCTATGTGCCCTTCCGAGTCTTTTTCCAATTTACAAACATATGTATAGACTTAAAAATTAAGAATAGGACCATATTTTTATTTACAGCTCAACATCTTAAGATGACTTCTCATCTGTGCATCTTTCTTATTTTATTAGTACATACAGCCTTATCTCATCTTAAAAAATGGTAGCCTCGTATTTCAAAGAATGAATGTACTCTCTTTAATTTAGTCACTTCCCTATTGATAGATTTTTTGGGGGTTGTTTCCAATTTACCTCTATGTTAATAATGCTGAAGTGGAATTCTTTGTGTACATGTGTGAATATTTTTGAAGGATAGACTTCTTAGAAGTTGAATTGCTGGTTCAAGGGATATGTTCATTTAACATACTTTCCTTACTAACCTTCTGTTTATCATATGTTGCTAGAAGAGATATCAGCTTTCTTCTATTCAGAATGGCTCTTTCCATGTTAAGAAAACTCCAAGCATAACACTCATGGCCTCTCTTCACCCCTAAGCAGAAGTGACTTGAAATGAGTGGGGAGTTTGGAAGAAGAGACTGGGTAGGTGTGGTGGGCTGAGCACCTATTCTACTCTTTCCCTTGGAACCCAAACTGCCCTTGGAGCGCACGTGTCCTGCTGTCCTCCTCCACACTGGGGGCCTCCTGTGGGATGGCCTGGGGTGGCCCAGCACCATCTGTGAGTAGACAGGCAACTGTATTTAACTCTGGGATCCAGTGGTAGAAAGTTTCTTTTGTATAAATATGAGCTTTATTCTCCACTATCAGATTTATCTGTAGGAAAGGTAACATCTTAATCATCCTTTGCCATATTCCATAAAAAAAGGTCAACTTTTTATTCTGAAATACTTTCAAACTTCAATAAAAGTTACACAAATAAACAAGAAAACTTCTGTATACCCTTCACCCAGATTTCCCAATTGTTAATAATTTACCACATTCACCTTATCATTCTCTCACTTATTTTTATTATTTTCAGCCATTTGAGACATGACACCCAATTACCTTTAAATAGTGTATATTTCCTAAAAACAAAGACATTAATCTAAATAACCATAGTATACCCATCAAAGTCAGAAAATTAACACTGATACAATACTACCATGTAATCCACATTCAAATAATGTCAATTGTCCCAATCATATCCCTTGTAGCAGAACAAATAACAACAAAAGATAACCAGCAACAACAAAAACCTTCTCTTTTGTGCCTTGACTTTCTTTGCAGAATTGAATCTAGGATCATGCATTATATTTGGTCTTCATATCTCTTTAGCTTCCTTCAATCTGGAAAACTTCACTGCCGTATCTCCAGGGCCCAGAAAAGGAACTCAACTTAGTATTTGTTGAATGAATTAACACCAAATACTTTTCCAGTTGAAAAGCTAAAAGAAAAAGAAAACTTTTGGGACCAGGTGATGGAGAAACTCAAGCAGAAATAAAAGCAGGACAGGGCTACTGCCAGAAATGTGACCTGCTCTTCCCCCAGGGACCCTGGAGAGCCTTGAAGCCAGGAATCAATAAACTCAAGGAGAAAATGACCAAGGGGATAATCATAAAGATAAATAAGCAAATGACTGGAATAGCCAGGCTAGTCATTCCCTGACCCCTCCTCACGTTTACAGAGTGACTGACTGAAGAGTTTGCCCTGGAGTGAGCAAACAGAGAGAGGAGTGAACCAGGGCCTGCAGTGACTCTGGACCTTCAGATGGTCACAGAGGAGAAAAGAAAGGAAGGATTGTTCTTCAGGAGGAATACCGGCTTACCTGCTGACCCCATTTTCATAACATCCACATACCTTAATAAGAAACCTTTCTGTCAACATCCTCATCCTGTTTGCTCCTTTAGGCCTTCCAGGAGAAGGAGAGCCATCTATGATGGAAACCAACATGTAGAAAGTTGGAGGAACCTATGCCAGGTATTTATAGCATTATAAATTGCTAGGAGAGGAAGGCCTTAAGGTGCCTCATTTAAAACGAAGAATTACGAAATATTTGCGGAAAAAGAATAGTTTGGAAAAAAGAAAGAAGAACGAAGACAAAAATACAGAATAACTAATTCTTGATGAAGCAAACTTTTTTTCATTTCACACAAGAATTATAATTACTTAGGAAACCTTGAGTGAATACTAAATCCACAAAACTAGGGCAGATTTTGTTGAAGAAGAGCCAATTGCTAAACAAGAAAGATTTATGATTTTAAAAAGAAAGCAGTTAATAGGAGGGCTAAGTAACTGAAAACACATGGCTAAAGAATATATCGGTGATTTGGAAATTAAGGTTTTTTTTTTTTTTTTTTTTTTTTGTAATGTAAAGCAAAAAGACAATAGACATTATGGTACGAAAGTTAAGAGATATAGAGGATATTCCCAGGAGAACAAATATTCATTGAAGGGAAGTTAAAGAGAAGAAAACACAGGGGAGACAAAAAGTCAAAAATAGACAGAAATTTACAAAAATAGAAGGAAATTTCCCTGAGGGCAACATATACTCAAGACTTTAGATCCAAAGTGACCACTAAGGGTTAGCTAGGTAGGAATACTGAAAGAAGACACCCACATCTAAACACGCTTGAAATTTCTGAATTTCAAGTGTAAAGAAAAACCTTATTACTTTACAGAGAAAAAAGTCACTCACAAAGGAAAGCAAATCAGATTAGTGCTGGTGTCCTATCTACTACCCAGAAAGCTAATGGACTATGGGTCAGAGCCGCCACATTTTAAAGCTAGAGTTCTGTAGCCAGTTAAATATTCTGAGGGCAAAATAAAGAGCTGTGAAGGTATATCACTCATGCTTATTCTTTGAAAAAAAAAAATTGGTCTACAAACAGCACAATTTCAAGGAAGGAGAACGTGATATACAAGAAAGGTTGGTAAACAGAGAAACCAACAGAATGTATAATTAAGTGTAAACAATTCTCGTTTTTATCATGGTGTTTAATAGCATTGTTAAGAAATGATTCCTAAAATATATAGTCTCTATTATATTGACTACTAGTATATTATTATACATGTATATTTTAATAATATATAATATATAACCATATAAAATATATATAAAATATTACTATGTATTATTATATAACAACAAAAATTAACAATATCTGAAATAAAATTAAAGATAATTTCATCAAAATTTTGGAGACTGAATAAGAAAGAGGTAAATTATATACAAAATTATACATGATGCAGGTCTCACTTTTTGCAGGGGGAAAGTCATGGATATTAATTGTTGATATTAATACAAAAATATTGAAATAGGTTCATTAGAAATAGAAATATATTTACTAATAGAATGAGTATCGTATGCAGCTGTGGCAGTGTGTTACTTGCCTACTCAGTATCCATTCTTGGTTCCTTCCATAGAAATAGAATTCTGATGTCATTTAGGGAGGTAATATGTCTACTGAAAAGATGACATTTCCCAGCCACGCTTGCAATAAGTAGTGGTCACATCAGTAAATGTAAATGGAGTGCTGTATGAAATGTCAAGAAAGTCTTCTCAAAAGGAGCTGATTCAGCTGACCCTTTCCCTTTGTGCCTTCTTTCTTTCTACTGCTTGGAAATTGTACATGATGGCTAAAGCCTGAGCAGCTGCCTTATGACCTTGAGAAACAGGAGTTATTTTGTAAGAACCATGGAGCAGAAAGAGGAAAGGTGGCTGGATTCTTGAAGCCAATGGAGCTTCCATTCCAGTCCTGGTATAACTGACTGGTGTGGACTGACTTTCGCTAGACTTCTTTTGCTTGGAAAAAAAACTCTTGTGTCTTTAAGCTGCTTACTTTGGAGTTTCTATTTCATGCAGCCGAACTGAATCTTAACTGAGTTATAGTCTTACATACTGGGAGAGGGAAAAGAGGAACAACAACAAAAATTTTGATTGGCCCAGTGAAGGTTAAGAAGGCAAGGTGAAAAAAAGAAATAAAGAACAACAAGAAACCAAAGTAAATAAACGGCAGGGTTAGAAAGTGAACTGAAGTCATAGATTTCTTTTGTAAGAGACACACCAAGAATCAAATGACACACAAAAGTTGAAAATAAAGGGATGGTTAGAAAAATGTTAGGTAAACAGGATGGCACTATTAATATATGGCAAAATAGATTTCAAGGCCAAAATAATTAAAGGGAATGTAAAGTGTTACTTAGATAGCATAGATAGAAAAAGGTAAAATTCGCCAAGAGGATAAAATAGTTACAAACATTTATGCACTGAACATGCACTGAAACAAAGCAGAGACTGTTATAAATATGAAGAATATTTGAGAAAAACACGATCTCTGTAGGAAATCTCAGGAAGTGATGATTTATGTGGACTGAATATAATTTTGTTTATAGAGGATTTGGACAAGCTTGCTTTGAATGTTATACCCAATGAAAAGAGAATAAACATTTTTTTCAACACCCACAGGCCTTTACAAAATTGATTACATACTATGTACTGAAGAAAATCTGAATTAATTCTCCAAATAAGAAATTATGAAGGGCACTTTCTCTTACCATAGTAGAATATGTTAGAAATTAAAAATGAAAGGGAGGGCTTCCCTGGTGGTGCAGTGGTTAAGAATCCGCCTGCCAAAGTAGGGGACGTGGGTTCGAGCCCTGGTCCGGGAAGATCCCACATGTCGTGGAGCACTAAGCCTGTGCTCCACAGCTACTGAGCCTGCGCTCTAGAGACCACAAGCCACAACTACTGAACCCGTGTGCCACAGCTACTGAAGCCCGCACACCTAGAGCCCGTGCTCCGCCAACAAAAGAAGCCACTGCAATGAGAAGACCGCACACCGCAATGAAGAGTAGCCCCGCTCCCTGCAACTAGAGAAAGCCCGAGCGCAGCAACAAAGACCCAACGCAGCCAAAAATAAATAAATAAATAAAATAAATTTTTTTTAAAATGAAAGGGAACTGACAATAATTAACAAAACTAACCACTGGGGTAAAAGAACAATCTTCTTAATAATTTTTGGGTCAAAATGAAAACTGAAAGTTAAATTATGATTGTTTGGAAAGAATGTTATATGAACACTATACATTTTTGCCTAGATTGCAGCCAGTGGAGTTCTTACAGGATCCCTGGTGTTTAGTGCTTTTATGAGAAATGAATACTTAGCAAAAATAAATTCAGGTTTAGTGGATAGGAAATGGCCAACCAAATACCCTGAAAAAAAGAAGAGAAGGGAATTAATAGATATAAAAATAGAATTAATTTAACTAAATTTAAAAAGAAGCTAATAACTGATAATGGAAAATAATCTGAAACTAACACAATATTGTAAATCAACTATAGTTTAATAAATAAAATTTTTAAGAAGTAAAAAGAGCAATCCCAGCTGGAAAATCACAGCTCTCCAGGCATCTCCCTTTCTCTCTGAAGTGTGGCCCACTCATTCCCACAGCTGTGCTCCTCAGGTTAGCGGTGGAAGATGCTACAAGGTTGATCACTTTGGACTCACAGCAGTGTCCAGACGTGTCACTAACAACTCGTCCTCCGAGGAGTCCCACGTCATCTGTCTACCCCTCCTCATCACTTCATCTGCTGAGCTCTCAGTCACTCCCCCTCCTTCATGGAAGATTGACCCTTGGATGGTCATCTTCTCTTTTGTCTCAAGATTCTGGACAACTTCAAGGATCATGAGCATGACCCACCCAGCAATCTGGGTTCCCAGTTCCTTGAGCTCATCATGACTTTCATCTGAACTCCCATGCTCAGTATGGACCTGGTCATCACTCAGAGCTACTCCACTTCTGAAAACACCCACTCTCTGACCACAGTCTCCTTTACTTCCAACTGTGTTATTATGATACTTCCTTTACATCTATTTTTCAAAATTCACTTCCTTGACCTTTTGATTCTTTTTTTTTTTTTTTTTAATGTATGCCTACTCCAGCCTTTACTTGCTTCCATTTCCAAGTTAAATTGCATGGTCCGCCAACTTAGACAAATCTTCTGCCAATATGTACTCCTCCCTGGTCCCACTTTTACAAAGTCTGGCAAAATTTTGACCCTTGAAGAAACTGGTTATCTACTTTCTCTGGTCCTATTCCAGGCTACTGAGCACATCTAGAGAGGAAAAGATACAAAATTATAAACATAATACATTTAAACTTCTGGTGTGTAATCTCAACTAGGCTCTCAACTTTGTCCAAGCAAATCCACAATGCTTTCCCAGTCAGTGCTGTCTCCCATTTCCATAGAAGCTGTAGTAGACCTTATTCTAGCTCCTTAGACCACCTAACCCATCACATCCTGCCTCACCCACACCAGGTAACCCCATCAGCTTCACAGAGAAAATAGAAGGTTTTGGACATATATTCCTTTCATTTCCTGGTAATATCTACAATCTTACGTGTACTTACATCCACCTTTTTCTCTTCTTCTTCAGTGACTGTGTGAGAGTTTTTACTTCTCTTGTCTAAGACTTAACCCTTCATCTATGCTCGGAATTCTCATCTTCTGCCTTCTCAGAAATCTTGCTCTGTTGGTTATCTCCATTCTCTCTTGCACTTTCTCCTGGCACTTAAAAAAAAATTGCAAATAATGAGAATGACAAGGGATTAATCTCCAGAATATACAAATAGCTCATACAGCTCCATATCAAAAACAAACAAACAAACAACACAATTAAAAAATGGACTGAAGACTTAGATAGACATTTCTCCAAAGAAGACACACAGATGGTCAACAGGCACATGAAAAGATGCTCAACATCACTAATTATTAGAGAAATGTAAATCAAAACTACAGTGAGGTAACACCTCACACCGGTCAGAATGGCCATCTTCAAAAAGTCTACAAATAATAATGCTGGAGAGGGTGCAGAGAAAAGGGAACCCTCCTACACTCTTGGTGGGAATGTAAATTGGTGCAGCCACTATGGAGAACAGTATGGAGGTTCCTTAAAAAACTAAAAATAGAGCTACCATACGATCTAGCACTCATATTCTTGGGAGTATATCCAGAGAAAACTCTAATTTGAAAAGATACATGTGCCCAAATGTTTATAGTGGTGCTATTTACAATAGCAAAGCCATGGAAGCCACCTACGTGTCCATCAACAGATGAATGGATAAAGAAGATGTGGTATATATATACAATGGAACTTTACTCAGCCATAAAAAAGAACGAAATAATGCCATTTGCAGAAACATGGATGGACCTAGAGATTATCATACTAAGTGAAGTAAGTCAGACAGAGAAAGACAAACAACATATGATATTACTTATATGGGGAATCTTTAAAAATGATACAAATGAACTTATTTACAAAACAGAAACAGACTCACAGACATAGAAAACAAATTTATGGTTACCAAAGGGGAAAGGGGCAGAAAGGGATAAATTAGGAGCTTGAGATGAACAGATACACACTATTTTATATAAAATGGATAAAGAACAAAGTCCTACTGTATAGCACAGGGAACTAAATTCAATATCTTGTAATAACCTGTAATGGAATAGAATCTGAAAAAGAATATATATACACATATGTGTATATATATATATAAATGTATATATATATATATAAAACTGAATCACTTTTCTGTACACCTGAAACTAACACAACATTGTAAATCAACTATACTTCAATTAAAAAAAAAAAACCAAAAACCTTCCCCAAATCCCCCAGCAATTAAACATAGTTTACAGGGTCCTTCATGGTCTGGCCTCTTCCTACCACCTCACTGGCTTTTTTTTTTTTTTTAACCTCTTTTCACCTCTCATTCTGTGTCCTAGCCTTGTAGATTTTCTTTCAGTTCCTTGAGCAAGCCTTGTCTCACTTATTCCTGGGAGTTTGCACATGCCGATCATTTTTTCTGGAATGTTACCTTCCCCTTCACTTCCAATCCCCATATTTGAGTAATGCTTTTTACAACTTTCATCTTATATCACTTTCTCTGGGAAGTACTCTCCTATTCTTTAAGTTCTGATTAGGCATGGTTCTAATATACTTTACCTGCACCCTATAATACCCTTTCATAGCATTTACCATTTTGAAATATACTAAGAGATTTATTTTTCTAACCTTCTCTACTCTTTCCTCCTCCAACAAGACCAGGACTTCTTATTCAATGTTGAATTCCTGGCATCTGGAACATGTCTGGCACATAAAAACCACTTAACATTTATTTTTTGTTGGATTGATTCAATCATTTGACTGACTCTATGGCCTCAAGGCAAAATATAGAACTTTAGGAAGCTTAATTGGTCCATATGGGAAATGTGTTTTGTGTGGCTTAGAATCCTAAAATGTGCCATTTGTTAAGCTCAAATTTAAATCTTGGAATTTTCCACTCAGGAGAGATGAAATCCACAGCCATCAGTGTCAAAGGAAAATGAGCCAGAGAGAGGTTTTCACTGTACACAGATATTTATCCCGACCTGCCCCTCTGTCCCCAACTAGAAAACAAGGTTCAATGAGGGTCTGCAGTCTGCTCTGACCTCCAAGTATTTCCTCTCCTTGAAAAAGAGTGAAGAGGGACCTTGAGCTTCTTCCCCTAGAGACCAATACAATGATATCCTTCAGTGGAGAAGTTTAATCAGTGAAACTGAGAAAAAACGTTTGAGCTCTATTAATGCAATTATGCTTGGGCATCTTAGTTTGGGTATATTCTTAGCAAACACCCCTTATTTGAATAGTTTTTTAAAATTGAGGGATTTGATTATTACTATGAAATTTTATATTTTCTGTGGTGGAAGCAGACAGTATAAAATGCTTAAAGTAAGTACTAAGTAAGGTGGCCATATGTCCTGCTTTGCCTGGGACAGTCCCAGTCTAGGCCTGTTTTTTCCCAGTGTTCAGTCTGAGTTAGCATGTGACCTGGAATTTACATATTTTAATAAGGTATTAATATGATTATTAATAACTACATTACAATAAACAGAGATAGTTTGGTAGAACTTCGCTGTGCATTTCTGCCATGGTCTCGTTGAGAAGTGTGAGAAACCCATGTACTCAAAATGAGTGATTAAATCTGAAAGACAGCTAGTGATAACCTTTCCTTCTTACCTTTTATAGATGCAGTTTGACTAACACCTCCCTTTCAAGGACTGCATGCAGGGCACTTCTGATAAAAAATAATGTACCTACTTGGAACAGTTAGGGACAGTTATTTCCTTCAGGCCTTGCATGGTGGTGGGAAAAATATTTGACACTGTTCTTCCTTCTGGCCACTTGCTGTGTCAGCCAGTTGTTCAATGGTCTGTGAAATGACCTGCGAAGTGCAACAAAAATCAGGGCATAGGTTGACAGAGTCAGTAGGAAACCTGGGAAGTTATGTGAGATATTTGTGGGAGAGAGAGGCTGATCAGTTTTGTAATAGATATACAGCAAATAGCCTGATTTCCCTAGCTACGTGTTTTTGTTTTTGTTTTTTTTAAATAAATTTATTTATTTTTGGCTGCGTTGAGTCTTCATTGCTGCACGTGGGCTTTCTCTAGTTTTGCGGCAAGCACAGGCTACTCTTCATTGCGGTGCGTGGGCTTCTCTGATGTCATATCATCAGTGTCATTGGATACTTCAAGTAGAAAAGTAATTAATTCCAATAATTCAATTTTGTTCCCATTCATTTCATGGAATCAAAATAAAGCTTCTGGAAGTTCATTTTATATTTTTTTTTTTTTTTTTTTTTTTTTTAAAGAAATTCACATTCTTTTATTTATTTATTTATTTATGACTGTGTTGAGTCTTCGTTTCTGTGCGAGGGCTTTCTCTAGTTGCGGCAAGTGGGGACCACTCCTCATCGCGGTGCGCGGGCCTCTCACCATCGCGGCCTCTCTTGTTGCGGAGCACAGGCTCCAGATGCGCAGGCTCAGTAATTGTGGCTCACGGGCCCAGTCGCTCCGCGGCATGTGGGAACCTCCCAGACCAGGGCTGGAACCCGTGTTCCCTGCATTGGCAGGCAGACTCTCAACCACTGCGCCACCAGGGAAGCCCCATTTTATATTATTGAGAATACTAATGTTAATTTAGTTAAACAGTTTAAGTTTGAAGATAAAATCATTTGTTTTTGTGGTGATATGAGTAAAATTTTTGTAGGATCATAATGTTGTGTAAAAATGTTTCAAAATTTAAAAAGAAAACAATGAAGTAGAAATGTGCTTGTGGTGCATATATAATTTATAACTGAGGCCAAGTAAGTGACAATGTTCTACCAATCCGAACAGAGCTATAGTTGTAAAAATTTACAAATATGTATATTAAATTTACAATATATATAAAATTACAAACTTATACATAATTTATATGTGTGTAAACATACATATATACATAATAAACATACATACATAAATATACACATTTAAGTTAGATATGTATGAGCATAGATATGTGTGCATTATACATGTATGAGCTAAGATAATTTATGAGGAAGCTGATGTCATCAACCTAAATGTTCTACAATGGTGTGAGAGTTTTAAAAAATGAGCAGAATAATTATTACTGGTATATACTCATGAACAGTAAGCTGTGAATTGTGAGTGCACTTTGTTTAAAATTCACTGGAAATATTTAATAAAAATATTCCTTAAATGACATGCCAAAAACTTCAGCATTTGAAACGTTTAGTAAATTGCAACAATGGAAAATACAGTTTGCTTGTGGAGACATTGAAGTTTATCTCCAGAAAAGCAAGTGAAAATCAAACAAATCAAACGATGAGCACTCAAGAAGTTTACAAGGTTTAATTCCGAGAATTTAGAATATCTCAACCTTGTGGGAAGAGTGTTTTGATAGAGCTTCTATATTTAAACAAACAAATTGATATTCTCTTCTCCTGTTAGATGAAATTGAGAAGCCCTGTGATATTGCAGGATCTCAATCTGGTGAAATAGCCAAAGAATCATAAATTAAAGACTACTTGTCAATTCCTTTTGCCTTCTAAAAATATTTGTCAACAGGTTAGAAGATAGTTATCTGTGAAAATTTCTGGGCCAAAATATTTACACATTTCAAAAAGAAAAAATTAGGATAGAGTATTCTATTGGGCAGAATTTTCTGAATTTACCAGGTACTTCAGCAATTGTAAAGAGAGTATTTTCTCACTTAAAATATTATGGTCTACAGAAAAGAGTTAAAGATGTCAAAAATTTCAAATTTGTTAATCATAAAATGCAAATTTGGGAATGGTGACTGGCAATTTTAATGAGAAGTAAAAAAATAATAAAATGCTATTGAAAAAATATCCTTCAGAATAAAACCAGTGACATATGGTGTTAGAGGCAGAGATGGCTGAGAAACAGTTAAAGTCTGTGAGTACATAACCAGAATAATTATTCTGCTTATGTTATTTTTAAATGTATGGTTTGAAGAAAGAGGTGTCTATTACATTCTAACAATGTCAACACTTGCACTTGTGTTATAACTTAATATAAAAGATTACGTGATTGCTAATCTGTAATTTTTTTTGGTTGCTCTCTAGAACTGTTGGAAATAAATAGTCTTCCAGAAATAGTCTACCTTGAACTCCCTGGGTGAGAGATCTTTAATCACATTGCTTGCCAATTTCTGGGGACCTCTGGAGCCCTACTGGGTCATCAGGATCAATATATTGGAATGTTTAATACCGTGAAACAATTTCTTTTTCAGAGATAGGCCACCTAGGTCTCTTAAAAATATAGCACTGGGAGCTGGCCTTGTTGCTCCAGGCCTTTCTGTCTGATTATTCAGAAAAAGAGGAAAACAGTAGTGAAACTTCTCATGACAAAGGCTGCCCTTAGCTGTCAGGTCTGACCCCCGTGGAAAGGAAAAAGTCAAAGCAGGATTTAGGGAAACCTTCTTTGCCAGAATCCACACCTCACAGAAATCAAAAGGGATGGAGAATTCAGGAGCACAGCTCCATGCCTGTTTCACAGAATATTAAGCAATAATCTCAACCTTTCCTGAATTTTTAGATTTTTGGATCATGGTTTGAGTCACCTGCACAGCAAGTGATCCTCTGCTAGATTTTCCACTACATATTAATCTTCTTTCAGGGGATTCAAATGTTGAAAACATTTGATTCATTTTTTAAGAGTGGTAAGAATTTAATATAAATTGTTAAAGTGCCATGTGAAGACCCCCAGCAAGGCTGAAACCCCTAGAGAGTGGGTCTGCAATAACCTGGGAAGGATGCAAAAGTTGTTCGTGGGCCTTCAGAGAATGTGAGATAATCCGGTATGGCTTATCCTGGACATTTAAATAATAATTTAAACAATAATGCAGTCTGTGTAAAATTGTTCATAAGTTCGTTTAAATAAAGAGGAGTCTGGCAGAGAGTCCTTAAGCACATACGCAATGACTGCCTAAGAATTCCAACCCCACCTACTTGGTGTCTGTACTTCTTGAGCTGAACATTGTTGGAGAAAATCACGTGTGGGCTGGTCTTAGTTTAAATTTATTACTGCAAACCTACACCAGGTACCTATCCCCTCCTATCAGTCCTACAACATTTCTCCAGTAAATATGCTTGCCACTCACCCAATTAACTATTTCACACAATGCTTTCTCTCCTCAAACCTTCCATGAACACTAAGCTCCTTTCCATGCTCAGGACCTTTGCATAACTTCAACCATCTTTTCTACTGATGGCTCCCATCTCTTCCCCAGGGAGCTCTCTGACATGTCTGTACATTTTCCTGGTGACCCCCCATAACTGCTTCCCCTGTTGTGTTTCTCATTCAGCCTAATGGTGTGAGCACATTTTCAAATGACCAACTCAGAAATCTTGGGGCTTCCCTGTAGAGTCTTCTTGATTCTTTCCCTGTCCTTACTTTTTTAGTGCCACCCTTTTAGCCCAAGCCCTTATTGTATCTCACCCTGATAAAGAACCGTCTTACAACGAGTTTACATTCTGATGGTCTGATCCATCCTCCAACTGCTGCCAGAGTAGCTTTTAAAATGCAAATATGATCCTGTCACTTCTGCTTAAAATCTTCCAAAGCCTCTCAACTGCCTTTAAGGATAAACCTCGGATACTCAGTCGAGCAAACATAGTCTTTCAATGATCTGGCCCAGCCGCATTTTTAGCTTTTTCACTTCTCAAGCCCTCATTTGGACTTTATGCTTTTGACACAGATTTTTTGAAAGTTTCTCAGTAGATCAATGTTTTCCATTAAGTTATCATTTTTCCCACGTTGTTCCCTAAACCTGAGAGCCCTTGCCCGATTTAATAGATGTCTAAATCTACTCATCCTTTAAGGCTCGGATCAGGAATCTCTTTCCACCTGAAGCTTTTCCTGGAGTTCTCTGGATCTTCTTCCTTTCCGGTCTGGGTCAGGGATCTTTCTTGTGGGCTTCATGGTGCCTTGTGGAGTGTGGCCTGTCTGAGGTTCCCTAGGATGGGCCCTGCGAAGTGTCAGAAGGGAGGTGAAGTCACCATACCTGGCTTGGCGGAGAGCAGCTCTGCCACGTCTGAATGGTTGCTTCTTGGAGGGGCTGGTATATAGGGAGGAAGGTCAGGTAGGTCTGTAGGAGACAGTGGGCTCAGTATGAGGTGGAAATAAAGTCATCAGCAATTGAGGGGCTGAGAGTCAGTTGGTTCTCTGATCAGGAGGGTTCAGAAAGAGATTCCTGGCAGTGAGGGGTGGAGCAGGGTGGTAGTAGGAGGTGGGACAGGATAGACTGATGTGGGCCCCACTTACCCACTGGAAAAACTTTTTGTTGGGCACTGGTTATAGAGAGAAGAGTCTGGCAGATTCTTATCCTCAAGGGGTCCACAGTCAGGTTTGGGATTAAATCTGAAATAAACAATTTGAGATTTACCTGGTTTCTAAGGGCAGGATATCCAGAAGAGACAGAATGAAGGTCTGATGTGCTTTAGGGTCAGTGGCTGGAGAAAAGGGCATGTGCTGGATAAGCATTCAGAGGTAGTGTGGATTTGGCCGTTGACTGGATGAGGGGAGTGGGGGAATGGATAAGGGTTGCACGTCTGAGGGTTTGAGTCTGGGTGTGCACTGGTGTGTGTGAGTGTGTGTGTGTGGATGAGTGTGTGTGTGTGTGTGTGTGTGTAGTGTATGGGTGGGTGGTGGCTTGTGGATAAAGGGAAGAGCTCTGATTCTAGGACCCAAATGGTCTCTAGCAGCAGAGTGTTAGAGCCAACCATTGCAAACTCTGTAATCTGCACAAGTCTTTTGTAAGGGGAGATTGGGTCTCCAAAACCAACACCAGAATGGCCACAGAGCAGAGTCTTTCTAAACATCACTATTTACTATCGACCCATTTCTCTAGTTGCCTCACTCCTGACCCCAGGAGTTAACAAGGAAATTATTCACAGAAATGCGGGTTTAAGAAATATGGGCTTGTGTGCTGTAGTATTGTCCCCCACTATTTTATGCTAGGTCCCAGTCTCAATGTTATTAAATGTAAGGGAAAGGAAGGAATCCATTGTGTGCGTTGTGGAAGGGCTCGTTAAAATGAAGCCTCCTCCCCTCTCCTGTGTCCTGTTGAAGGGCTGTTCTCCATGAAGTCCTGTTAGAGCTGATGAATATCCATCTATTTGCCCAGTTCTGTATCCTCCACCTACCAGGCTTTTCTGAACTTCTTTTCCCATTCTTCTGCCCGCCTGTGCAGACCTTGCCTGGGAGTGGGAGGGGTAACAGAGACCCCAAAGAGAGGAAGTGACTCTGACTCATTAGGGTCGAGACTTAGATATAGGCTGTCTCTACGAGGGCCATCTTATCCTGACTGCTGTGATTGACATGACTGCTCTTCTCCGCCAAGTACCTGTGACGCTGCTTCACGCCCCTGATGCCCTTGACCCTTCACCTTGGCCTGGTGGCGGAATGTATGACCGGAAAGCAATGGAGCTGAATCTTTACTAGATGCCTCAGAAGATGCCTGCCTGATTCAGTCCTTGAGAGTCAACATGTGGCAAACGTTGGTCTTTTGTGGGTTGATTTGACTTTTGGAAACAGTTGTAACAGTTTTACTTTCCTGCAGTCATTGCTTCCACGTATGCTTTGTCGAATCATCTATTCCTATTCTTTAACTTGCACTTTGGCAAATACCATGACTTTCTGGTCATTTGGTTATTAAGGGTCTGTCCTTGAAAATTTACTATCAGGTTTCGTATAAACCTCATCTCCTTTCTTCCTCCCAGTACAGGCAAGGCACCTGGCTGGAGGGAGCTGGGAGGAGCAGCTGTGTGATCTGGTTCTTGGATGCCTCATATCTGCTGGACAGATGAGACCCCAGCCTACATTTTCGGTCCAACCCCACCTTACACTATTCTCTCTGGTCCTCCATCCAGCTGTTAGGCGCTGGGGTAAGAGAAATTAACTTGACAAGATTCTTCCCTTGCAGAAGTTTACAGTGTGGGACTGATACTGAGCTTAATGTAAACGATGTGGAGATCAATCTAAACTCTAATAGGAAGCCTCTAGAAGAGAGGGATAGTAGTGCAGGAACAGTGGGAGTGAAGGAAAGAGGGTGTGTTGGATAAACACTGCAGGGTCTGTAAAGACGGGACTTGGCAGCTGGCTGGACATGGGAGGTGAGGGAGAGGGAGGTGTGCTACATGCCCGGGGATTCCACGTAAGTGAGCAAGAGGGTGTGTGGTCTTGACAGGCATGGGGGAGCCTGAGGGGGAGGACAGGAATCAGGGGTGTGTGTGTGTGTGTGTGCACGCGCGCACGTGTGCACGGCAGGCGAGCGTGCATGTTTGCAGGATGTGTAGACAGAGGTGGGTCCTCTCATTCTCCGTGATGGGTCATTGAAGACACAGACGGGACAGGTCCCACTATTTACACCAGGCTTTTTTCAGATGTAAACTGGCCTTCAGGGTTCCTGACTCAGAACTTGCAGCAGGAAACGCCTCTCCAGCTCCAGCCCTCCCTGCCTTTCTCCTGTTGGAGGCCCAGAGATTGAAGGGGGTGTACTCACAGGGATGAAAAGCAGGGATCTGGGTGGTAAAGACCTTCTCATTAATTTTTAAAAAGTGACCCAAGTTTAATGTTCATCCCAAATGGGCTCAGAGAGGGAAGGCATAGGATGGGAGAGGTAGGGGCTATTCCAGAAAGGGTTACTTGTTTTCTCCTGAGATGGTTAATAAACACATCCCTTTCTGTTTGGGTGGCTTGAGAGGCTATCCTCCCTGGACCACCTGTGGAAGGTCCTAATGATTGTATGTCTGACTGTCCTCATGTCCTGCATGTTCCTTCTGCAGTCCTTGTCCCTGGGTGCAGAGCCCTGTCCCAGAGAGTGGGGGATGGAGGACGCAGAACTCAGCGGGAAGGCATGACCCAGATCCTCCCAGGAGCTCCTAGCCCAACGCGGGAGGCACCTTGCATCTCCAAGACCCAAGTATAAACTGCCTTTACGTGAGTTATCTTACTCAGGCCACTGACTTCACTGATCCTCCTGCCAAACCCCTGTGGGCATTGCAGTAGTGAGTTGTTTCCCTGACCAGTCACCTTGGTCAAGTGCACCAGGTATGACCAGAAGGCAGAGAAGTTGCCTTACCAGAAAAACACCTGAGAATAAATGTCCCAGGCTTTGAATACTCTCAGGTGACATATCACAGTCCTATGAAGGCTGAGTTGATGTTTGGAAATAGTCAAATGACATTAAGCTCCAATGGTAAGAAATATGAGGAGAGAAATTTAGGTTGAAAATAGGGCTTGACAGGTGTAAGCTTTTATATATAGAATGGATAAACACCAGGGATAAGCACCAAGGTCCTACTGTATAGCACAGACAACTATATTCAATATCTTATGATAACCATAATGGAAAAGAATATTAAAAAAGAATGTGTATATATGTGTAACTGAATCACTTTGTGGTACAGCAGTGATTAACACAAGATTGTAAATCAACTATACTTCAATTAAAAAAATAAAAAAATTTTATTCCATGTGTATGCCTTGCCTATATTTTAAAAAATCTAAGTTTTAAAAGAAATAAAAACAAGATTAAAACATTAAAAAAAAAAGAAAAGAAGGCTTGATGACACCAATACAAGGTTTTTTAGCTGACATGGGCTGCAAAAGAGCTTCTAAAGGTCATTTTAAAAGGGAAGTTTTCACAGGCATTTTTGGAGCAATGAATGCTCTAGCCCCCTGCTCCCCCATATTTATTGAAATATAATTGACACATAACATTATGTGAGTTTAAGGTGGTTTGAGGTGTACCATGTGTTGATTTGATATACTTATATATTGTGGAATGATTACCACCATAGCATTAACCCCAACCTCCCTCCTATCACATAGATTCCATTGCTTTTTTGTGGTGAGAACATTCAAGATCTACTCTGTTAGCAACAGTCAAGTATATGATACGGTATTATTAGCTATAATCACCATGTTGGCCATTAGACCCCCAAACTTGTTAACCTTATAACTGGAAATACGTATGCTTTGACCAATCTAGCCCCAATTGCCCCAGCCTGTGGTAATCACGACTCTGCTCTCTGGTCCTCTGAGTTTGACTTTTTTAGATTCTACATGTAAGTGATCATTGGATGCTCTTTTGGAATATAAGTGCTTTGTCTCTGAGAGTGACTAGTTTGGAGAGGACGAAGCCCACTTAGATGTAGAAGTTCTGATTTATGGGTGACAAATCTGTTCTCACCTTGTCATTGTGTATCTTGGACTTGGTCTTACTTAGCAAGGTCATGGACATACTTCGTGGAAGCTAAGTTCCTTGGTCCCACAGGGATGGGGGGACTGAGGCATCATTAGA
Organism: Balaenoptera ricei; assembly: GCF_028023285.1. NCBI lineage: Eukaryota > Metazoa > Chordata > Mammalia > Artiodactyla > Balaenopteridae > Balaenoptera > Balaenoptera ricei. The sequence goes on from NC_082648.1 coordinate 46,185,699, forward strand.
CCCTGGGAAATTGTGGGGGAAGCAATACACTTCATGGGACTTCCTGAAGGAAGAAACCTATGAAGCAGAGTTAGAAAGGAAGGCAGGTGGAACTTAGGGCTGCCAAGCTAGAGACTGCTGACTGTGCGTCTTGGATATAGAAGGGGAGGGGCAAAACCAGGACAAATCAGCTTCGTGGAACTGCTCTGGGGACCTCTCTAAATGACAGGTGACATAAACATGGGGTGGAGGGAGCTGTCTGAAACCCGGGATGGTTCTTACAGGAGGCTGTGATAAGACGGAGTCCTAACAAGCTTAGCTCTCTGCCTCAATCTACTTTTGGCAGTTGGGGCCAGTTCTAAAGTTCTGATGGGACCTGAATTGGATCTGGGTCCTCGCCAACCCCGAGTCCTCCTGACCCATCCTTTAGTCCCTGGAGGCATCAGAGAGGCAAGCCCAGGTACATGAATTGCCAATTCACTCACGGGAATGATGTAGACAAATAGAATTTTTGTGTTTCTGTTCGCTCATGGAGTGGGGAAAAAGGAGCTGCCCAGTGGAGTATGAAGGACACAAGGGTTCCTGTTCCCTGCTGAGACTCCAGGAACTCTGGGAAGACATTGTGTCCTGAAATGCCCCAAATGGCCACAGTCCCTGGTTCCCTCTGGTTCTGTATTGGGTAGAATTCCACTCTTTCTCCTTCTTCCTGTTCTGAGTTGGCAACAAGGAAGGATCCAGCTGGGTACATGAAGGGATTTAACTCAGAGATACTTAGAGGGGAAGGGGCTTAGGTGGGTATCATTCCACCCATATCTGTCAGACTGGCAGGGAGGGGGAAGCACATAAGCCATGTCTAGTGTATAGTGGAGCTGGGGTGAGAGAATAATTCTTTATTCCAGTTTTACCTTTTGCTGTAAGCATGTAACTTTGCTCTCTGGATACATGCTATGGTTAGGTATTTATAACTACATCTATCTTAAGGCTGGGAGTCTCCTTGTTCTCCAACTTTCTTTAATATCTCCTTCTATGACATGAAAAATAACATATGGAGGAAGTTGGGCTCACACACCCCCAAATATCAGTGGAGCCCCAGGGGCTTCTGGTCTCATGATCACTCTCCCTGTGATTTCCTTTTCCTGCAAAACTGCCAGTCTCATTGGTATCTTGTTCTCAGTAGCTATCCTATTGGCTTTGAATCTCCCCAAACACAAGACTTAGTGCCCTTTCTCTGAGGCGCCCCAGCATCGCCAGCATGAAGCTGTTGTGTGAGACAGGCTCTTGATAAAGGTTTGGGTTGACATCACACAATGACTAACAATTTTATGAGGATGAATCACCCACAATGTATGCTCACGGGCTACAGCTGACACAGAGTCTCCCACGATCCAACCTCCTCCTCGGGCCTCTCATCCTCTCACAGCGCTTCTCTTCCTGTTCCTCCACTGCCCCTGGCTATTGTCTCTCTCCTCAGGTTCCCCCCTCCTAATTGTTTTCACCTTTTTTTCTTACTCATTCAGGAAACAAGTATTTGTCGAGAGCTACCACGTACCAGGTACCATTCTGCTCCCTGATGAGTTTAGTTCTCTCTGTCTTATTGCCCAGGGGCACCTCGCCTTTCTGACGAAAGGACTGTCAGAGGTCCTCAGGATGTAATTTTTAGCAACAAGACAAAACAAAACAAAACAAAACAAACAAAAAACTGTCTGCTCCTGGATGAAAGTTGTCACTCTTTGGTTGTAGAGTTTTCTTACTCTCTAGGGTCAGTATTAGGGGTAGCGTGTGTGTGTGTGTGTGTGTGTGCATGTGTGCACGTGTGTGTGCGTGTGAAGGGCTGGGGAGAACAGGGAGGGTCCCACCGAAGGGTGAGGAGACTCCCTGGGCGGCGGTAGACGATGCGTGTTCACAGCAAGGTTTTGCCGCTGAGCCTCAGCACCTCAACCCCATCCTCTGTCCCAGGCTCCCCATGAGTCCCCTGGCCCCTGGCCGATGACGCCTCGCAGGGGCCAGTGCTGCAGAGCTGACTCTGTGTTGGGAGGAAGGGGTCTCTTGGCAGTTGGAGGGGAGCAGACTGTGTCGTTGACAAGGTCCTAGGTGGAGGGGTGTCAGAGAGTTCCCAGGATGGGGGCGGATTTCTGCCCATCCTTTCAGGGCAGCTTGGGATCAGTCATCTAGTGAGGCAGGAGGTAGAATGGGACGGCCTGTGAGCTGTGGTCACCGGGGGAAGGCGAGGATCCTGTATATGAGGCAGCAGAGCACATGTTCTGGGGTCAGAGTGGCTGGACTTGAATCCCAGTTCTGCCCCTTATTTCCTGAGTGATCTTGAAGAGATCCTGAGCTCTTGAGTCTGGAAGATGGGCATGGCAGGGTTCTCACCCTCTCATCCTGATTAAAGTTCAGCAGAATAATTGGAGGTTGCTCTAGCCTGTAATGTAAGAGGGAAGGCCAGAAGGGAGAGAGGAAGCGTCTGCGATAGTCTGAGGACAGCGGGTGTGGAGCAGAGGGTATGCATTGGCTAAACACTGAGGTGTCAGCACGGACAGGAATGCGTGTGTGTGCGCACATGTGTGTCGTGTCTGAGAATGTGTGGGCATCTTCTATGTTTGTGTGTGTTGTACGTGTGTGTATTGTGAGTGTGTGTGGTATGTATATATTGTCTATCTGTTTTGTCTGTGACTTTGTCACAAGTTGTATGTTTAATTTTTTATGTTTATTTATTTATTCATTTATTTATGTATTTATTTTGGCTGCGTTGGGTCTTCTTTGCTGTGCGTGGGCTTTCTCTAGTTGCAGCGAGCGGGTGCTACTCTTCGTTGTAGCGCGCAGGCTTCTCACTGCAGTGGTTTCTCTTGTTGCGGAGCACGGGCTCTAGGCACGTGGGCTTCAGTAGTTGTAGCACACAGGCTCAGTAGTTGTGGCACATGGGCTCTAGAGCGCAGGCTCAGTAGTTGTGGCTCGCAGGCTCTAGAGCACAGCCTCAGTAGTTGTGGCGCACGGGCTCAGTAGTTGTGGCGCACAGGCTTAGTTGCTCCGCGGCATGTGGGATTTTCCTGGACCAGGGCTCGAACCCGTGTCGCCTGCATTGACAGGTGGATTCTTAACCACTGCGCCACCAGGGAAGTCCTGTATGTTTAATTTAATTTAATTTAATTGTAACTTCCCAGGGCTAGTCTTAGGGGAAGGAGTGCCTCAGGGAGCAGGGCAGGTGATGGCACCTGAAGGAGGAAAGTAAACAGCCTCACAGCCCCAGGGAGCCTGCAGAGAGGGCCAGGGACTGAATCAGAAGAAGGCCCAATCCCGTGGCTTTCCAGCGCTCCGCTGCCTCCCAATTCTCTGGAGTGGTGTTCCGGGCTTAGGGCTTGGAGCCATGTGGGTCATCTTTCAAGGGGAGGTTGGCCCCCAGGTGACTTGGAAAAAGCTTCTCGTACAAGGTTCAGTCTCTACTGCTGTCCCCCGTTTCCCAGCCCACTTGCACCGTGACCTTGTGAGCGTGAAGCAGGGCAACCTCAATGCCAAAGTAAATACCAAGCTGGTACTGGCAGGAACCCAGGGAAACATTTGACAAAACGCAGAGTCAGTGCCCTCGGGCAGCAGGAGGTGGATCAATGGATTTGGGGGGCAGGTGAAGGATGAGGGAGAAATGGAACCCAGGGAGGGATCTTTTGGCCAGGTGGTCTGAACCTTGTCAGGGTTACCTAGGATGGTCTCCCGAATGTCATGGCTGAGGCCCTGGGGTCAGATTCTCAGGTTTCTGGGTGAAGATTTTGGAACTGATAGTATTGATACATGCTCATGGCAAGGAACGTTTGAATGAATCAGGGGAGAGGGAAGAGAAGGGTTTGGTGGGTGGAGGGGTAGAGACACACAAAGAGGTAGAGACACATGGAAAGGAAGATGGGAAGAGAGAAACCAGTAGGAAGAGGGAGAGATTTGGAGAGACAGAAAGTTAAGAGAGATCTAGAGTGAGAGACTGAGAGAGAGAGGGAGAGAGGGAGAGACAATAAAAAGTCTGTCCTTAGAACAGGAGAGGAATAAGTGCACAAAGGAACTTTCTCTGCGTCACACTACAAAGGGACACAGTATCCCCTAGTCATGGCAGTGTTTCATTAGGATTTGCATCTCTTGGTGAATGCCAGCATCAAAAGTCTTATACTTTCCCAGACAGACCTGTCTGAGGTTGCTCTCTGGATACTGATTATTTGTTGTCTTAGTAGCACTAATATCCCAATTTAAAGGGAGACACCTTGCATGTCTCTGACTATGATTTATTGTTCGTGATACTGACGTTTGAACTGGCTCATAACTTGAACTTCGAATCTGATAACACATATATTTTCCCCCTCTGAGAATATAAATTTCATCATTTAAGACATTGTGAAATAAATTAACCAACACACACACACACAAGTCTTTCCTGAGAAACCCCCTCTTCTTCATGTTGGGGTTCATGGAGAGAAGACTGTGGTCGACTCTGGTGGCTGCAGCTTGGAAAGGCTTCCCAAGGTCCCTGGGAATTAGGATAGAACTGGGTATCAGCAGGTGACCTGCCAAAGGCAGTGGGCTTTATCTGGCCAGAGGAGAGAAGCTGTGGTTGGGATGGGGTGGGTCATTCTTCTGAGGGGTGTGACACAGCCTCTATCCCCAGGAGTGAATGGTTTGAGGTTTCAGGGAGATACCTCCCTACTCTGATGATAGGGAAGTATGGACCCAGCTGAGGAAGGGAGGCCATGAAGCCATTTTCCCTGGCTGAGGTTGTAGGAGGGTCGGAATGGAGCCCCAGGAGGGTTAGTAAGGGATGGCTGAGCAGCGAGAAATGAACACCTGTACCTGTGAGATGCATGGTGTCTGGGCACACCTGCCCCCGTCTGTGTGATCTGGAGCTGAGACTCTGAGTGTGCAATATTCAGCAGGCATCCTCCAAGTTAGGAAGAGACACACACTGTGGAAGGACCTGAACAACTCTGCTGACCCTCTGCTTGGAAGCCTGAGGCTGGATGGCCCCTCCGAGGGCTTTCTGTCCAGTTCCCCATCTTACCTCCTTCCTTGGGAGCTCGGGGGTCAAAATTCACTGACACTCACCCACCGTCTCTTGTATCTTCACCCTCTTCTCTTCCTTTCATTGTTCTATGGGTAGTTTCTCAACCTCTTACTCACCTGTTCCCTGCTTTAAATTCCCTCTTTTAAAGAATCAGATATATTTTTGTTTTCCAAGTTGGGCCCTGACTGGGATAGAGCAGTGATCAAACAGACAAGGTGCTTGTAGTCACGGAGTCCGTATCCTTGTGGAGGGGAAGGGGGCACAGAATAGAAACAAAGACACACAGTATACTGAGAGGCGATGACAACTATGACCAAGGTCATAATAGAGAACTCCACGCTGGGGGCGGGGTGTTAAGGGAAGATGCCTTTGATAAGTGACATCTGAGCTGCAGGAAGGGAGGGAGTGAAGGTGGCAGAAGACGGTGGAGGAGAGAGGAGTTTGCTGGGCAGAGGCTCTGAGGCTGGAGCATCCTGGCGCGGTGGGGACCAGCAAGAAACCCCGTGGCAGAAGTCGAGTGAGCAAGAGGGGCAGTAGTGGGAAATGCATTCAGAGAAGCAGTGGGAGGTGCAGATCATTTAGCGTCTTGTAGACCATTGTGAGGACTTTTGCTTTTACCCTGAGTGACAGGGAAAGCCGGAGGAGGATTTTGAGTGCAGAAGTGATTGGATCTGACTTACATCTTTTTTTAAAAATTGAGGTATAATTAACTTACAAGGTTGTGTTATTTTCAGGTGTACAGCAAAGTGATTCAGTTATACATACATACATATATTCTTTTTCAGATTCTTTTCCATTATAAGTTATTACAAGATATTGAGTACAGTTCCCTGTGCTATACTGTAGGTCCTTGTTGTTTGCCTATTTTATATTTAGTAGTGTGTATATGTTAATCCCAAACTCTTAATTTACCAACCCCCCCCCCCTTCCCCTTTGGTAACCATAAGTTTGTTTTCTATGTGATCTGACTTACATCTTAAAAGGATCATTTTGGCTGCTGAGTGGAGAATAGGTTGTGGAAGCAGAGGGACCGCCTTACCAGCTACGCAGCAGTACCATGCAACTTCTCCGATTACGTGGCCGGAACTGAGCCACGTGGCCACACCTGGCTGCAAGGGCAGCTGGGAAATAGTTTTCCTGTTGCACATATTGTCCAGGTTTCTGTCACCGAGGAAGAAGGGGAGGATGATATTGGGTGGTCATTAGTCTCCTCTACCACACAGTTAAGAGGCTGTTGCAATAATCCAGGGGAGAGAGAATATTGGCTTGTACCAGGTGGTAGTGAAGGAAATGGTTGAAGGTGGTCAGATTCTATACTGTTTTCTTGGTAAATATGCCAGCATTTGCTGGAAAATTATTAGTTGCCGCTCACGCAAGAGAGAAGTCCAGGATGATGCCAGTTTTTGACTTGAGCAGCTATAAGAATGGGAGTGTCTACGGACTGAATTGAGAAAGACTTTTGAGGGAACCCAGTTGGTGAGGGTGGTGTTGGAAATCGCGAATGCTGTCTTGGCCACTTTAAGTTTGAGAGGTCTGTTTGGAGAGTGTGGGGATAATCTGGGAAAGCAGCATGGAGGAAGGGGCTTGAGGAATGGTTGGTGTGGAGCTTGTCAGCAGGGAAAGGAGGGGCAGAGTGGGGTGGGAATGCCCCTGGGAGCCCTGAGAAGAGAAAAAGTGGTGCAAACTTGTGAAGGGGACAAAATATCATGGTGGTCCCATTAGGATGGTGGAAGAGGTTAAGTGCTGGGGATAAAGCATGGATGAAGCAACTTCTCCTGATCCCTTTTATGATTCCTGGAACTCTAGGTGGCAATTGAGTCCAGAAATCCTTCAATCTTGCCATGTACCCTGGATCCCTCCTGTCTTCTGCCCTTCTCCAAGCGGCATTCCACCTCCAATTCTGAAAAAGTAATTAACAAAAAAAGGGACCAGCTCCATAACAGATACAGGTACAGTTAGAGGGAAGGGGACTCAGGGAAGTTATCCCATCCATACCCTGCTCAGGTAGGAAGAGACCACAGTAGTCGCTCCTGCCCTTGGGGTCTTGGGGCAGGGGCCTGTCTACAAAGGACAGAGGAGGAAGCCCTTCCTGAAACTCCAGTCACTCCTTCAGGATAAAAGGGGGCAGTGAGGAAATACGGAGACACTAGAAGTCAGGACACCCACTCAGATCGACACTCCAGGCCTTTCATAACCCGATTCAAACTTCTTTTCAGCCTCATTTCCCGCTTTTCTATCCACTGCATGTTCAACAATTCCTGAACAGTCCAAGAATGGTCCCATCTCCTTGCCCTTACTTATTTTACCCCCTCTCCCTGGAATGCTCTTTCCTCTTTCTTCTCTTATCAAAATACTACCCATTCTCAAGGTCCTGCATAAAAGCCATCTCCTCTGTGGTTTCTCCAAGCCTCCCAGGCTCAGAGCTAATTATTCCCTCTTGGCACACAGGTCCCTCTTCAGTGCAGCCCTGAGCTCTGAAATTAGACCGTGTGTGTGTGTGTGTGTGTGTGTGTGTGTGTGTGTAAGAGAGAGAGAGGGAGAGAGAGAGAGAGGATTGAGTATCAGGGAAAGTTAAGGGGGAGCAGAGACATGAGTTGAAGCGTGCAGCTTTTCTTCAAGTCAGCACTGGCTGTGACTGAGTGTGGTAGGTAGAATAGTGACCCCTTCTTCCCAGATGTCCACGTCTTAATCCCTGGAACTGGTGAGTATATTACATTACATGGCAAGGAGGAATTAACGTTGCAGGTGGAATTAAGTTTGTTAACCAACTAACATTGAGATGGGGAGATTATCCTGGATTACCTGGGTGGGTCCAGTGTAATCATAAGGATCCTTATAAGTGAAAGAGGGAGGCAGAAGGGTCAGAGTCAGAGAAGGAGATGTGAAGCAGAGGTTGGAGTGATGTGATTGCTGGCTTTGCTGAAGGAAAGGGGCCACAAGCCAAGGAATGTGGGCAGCCTCCAGAAGTTGGAAAAGGCAAGGAAATGGATTCTCCCCTAGCCTCCAGAAGGAATACAGCCCTGCTGATGCCTTGATTTTAGCCCTGTGAGACCTATTTCAGATATTGGATCTCCAGAACTGTAAGACTTGTGTGATTTTGAGCCACTAAATTTGCAGTAATTTGTTATAGCAGCAATAGGAAATGTACATCAAGGCAAGTCTCTTTGGCAGGCTACTTTTTTCCAGCTCCCTCTCCCTGGGGAGATTGTCCTTCTAGTGCAAAACCCTAGGCAGTTCTGAGTTTTGAGCTAATCTGGGAGGACACTTCTGTTGTAGCCCCCTCATGCACATGAGGTGGGTGATGGTGAAGATGGCGGGGAAGGGGAGCATATGAACTAGACTTGAGTGCAGCCTCCATGGAAATGATCAGGGAGGTTGATTAGGGCTCATGCATGAGGATAGAGTACCACCATGTGCCTGGTTCCCACTTTCCCTGGGTGCCCTTCTTCTTTTTTTTTTTTTTTTTAAAGCACTTTTCTTTTTCATAGCTACTTTATTTATTTATTTTATTTTATTTTTGGCTGTGTTGGGTCTTCGGTTCATGCGAGGGCTTTCTCTAGTTGAGGCAAGTGGGGGCCACTCTTCATCGCGGTGCGGGGACCGCTCTTCATCGCGGTGCGCGGGCCTTTCACTATCGCGGCCCCTCCCGTTGCGGGGCACAGGCTCCAGACGCGCAGGCTCAGTAGTTGTGGCTCACGGGCCCAGCTGCTCCGTGGCATGTGGGATCTTCCCAGACCAGGGCTCGAACCCGTGTGCCCTGCATTAGCAGGCAGATTCTCAACCACTGCGCCACCAGGGAAGCCCTGGGTGCCCTTCTTCATGTGGCTCAAAGTTACTGGGTAACCCAGGAAGAGGTACTCTTCCTCTTCAAAGCTCAAACTCCTCATTGCAAATAAAGGGATTGAATCAGATTTCTCTCAGGCTACTGGCTGCTCAGATCCTGGCCTTGACCTTCATTCAGTCAGTGTTCCCTTCTGGGCCACCCCCTCCTCTGCATTCTGTTGCCTTAGACACACTGACACACAGAGGTCCCGAGACAGGCTTCTTTCCAGGTTATGCACTGCAGGTAACTTTCCTCAAGCTACTGGCTCCTCATTTTCCTGGGAGAAATCCCTTGTAGAGAATAATTTCCCAAAATTCTGTTTTTACCATATTCTGTGGATTCCCAAACGTGATACTTCTGGTGCACAGGCTGCTTCCTGTTGGAGTGGAAGGAAGTGTGTGGGAGACCTTTCTGGCTTCAGTGTTGATTTTTCCTCTAAGTTGCTGGTCATTGCCTATTTGGAGCAACAGAAGGCACTGTTAGCTAGATTTTTCATGTGTGAAATGCATGGCTGCGAGGATTTCATTTTTGATAATTTTTTTGTAGGTATTTAAACCGATTGCAATTAACCTAGTTGGTGAAACACTTCAAATAAATGTACAAGAATAGAGTACTATACTGAACAACGTGTGTTACGTACCTACAAATTGTAACAGTACATGAATTTAATAATAATAAAAGAACGGCAAAGTATCAACTGAACCTTGAATCCTCTCCCTTTCCACCAGGAGCTAGCCACTCTCATTAATTGGGTGTTTATTCCTCTCTTTCACGATTTTAGCTTTTTTGTTACATAAACATGTTTCTGTTAGTATTATCTACTAACAATATCTAAAGTATTGTTTCACAGGTTTTAAATTTTGTATAAACGGTCTCACACTTTTGTTTCCTTCTGAAACTTACTTTCTTTTCACTCTACATTATATCTTTGAGACTTATCTCTGGTGATAAGTGTACCCCTAGTTCATTTATTTAAACCACTGTCCTGGATCCCATTGTATGAGTATAACCAATTTATTCTTATTCCCCTGTTGATGGATGTTTGGTTTTCTATTTCTTTCTTGTATTAGCCATACTACAAGGATTTTTTGGTTCATGTCTTCTTTTGTCCATGGGTTAGAGTTGCAGGGTTGCGTGATATGACCATGTTCAACTTTAATACACTTTGCCAAATTGTTCTCAAAAACGGTCCAACCAAATGCTCTGCAAAGGGGGTACCCACGACGTATCTGTTTCCATTGCTCCAACACTCAATATTATCAGACTTTAAAAAGTTTGCAAATATAATGGATATGAAAGTAGTTTCTAATTATTTTAATTTGTGTTTCTCTATCAGTGAAGTTGAAGTTTTTTTCATATGTCTATTGGCCTTTGTGCTGCTTTTGTGAATTTCTTTTTTAAAAATTTTAATTTTTTTTTTTTACTGTGGTAAGAACACTTAATGTGAGATCTACCCTCTTAACAAGTTTGAAAGTGTTCAAACAGTTATTGTTAACCAAAGGCATAATGTCATAAAGTAGATTCTAGAATTCATCTTATATCTACTCTTTTTATTTACACTTTTTAGGCCTCTTTTCAAAATTCATTTTCCCAGACTCCTGTAGCTAAAGTTATCCACTCTGACTCCCATTAATCTTCATCCTATTGCCCTGCTTTCTTTTCTTTCTTTTTTTAAATTGCCATTTAAAACTTTAACTTTAAAATTAAAAAAATTTATGCCAGCTTTATTGAAGTATAATTGACGAATAAAAGTTATATATATTAAAGATGTACGACTTGATGTTTTGATACACATATACATTGTGAAATGATCACCACAATCAAGTTAATTTACATCCATCACCTCATGTAGTTACCTTCATTTATTTATTTATTTTTTTGTGGTGAGAACACAAGATTTACTCTCTTAGCAAATTTCAGGTATACAATACAGTATTACTAACTATAGTCACCATGGTGTACATTAGGTCCCTAGAACTTATTCATGTTATAACTTTGACCATCATCTCTCCATTTTTCCCACCTCCAGCCCCTGGCAACCACTATTCTCATCTCTGCTTTTATGAGTTCCACCATACTATACAGTATTTGTCTTTCTGTGTCTGGCTTATTTCACTTAGCATAACATCCTCCAGATTCATCCATGTTGTCTTAATTGGCAGGATTTTCTTCTTTATCATGGCTGAAGATGAAGACATGACAATAGTGAAGAATATGAGGGTCTCCTCACAAACATTTCCTTTTATTAGGGGGCACAGGAAGCCTTCTCTAAAAGCCCCATCTAAGACTTTTTTCAGCTGTATTGGCTACCCACCCCTAACTGAAAAGAAGTCGGGAAGTGGTCATCTGCCTTTGCATCCTTGATAGGGCCAAGTGGGCTGGCAGCAAGGAATATGGGAACCAACACAACACTGTAAATCAACTATACTCCAATAGGAATTTTTTAAAAAAGGAATACGGGAAGTGGCAGGTGAAAACATGGGCTATCAGACGAGTCAACAGCCAAGTGCCCACCGCCTAAATCAGTAGAAAGCTGAAGAATCTAACAGAAAATTGTGCTAAACATATGATAAAAAAATTCACAAAAGAATTCAAATGACCAGATAACCTTGAGAAATGTTTAACTTTGCTTGTGAGTAAAGGAATGAGAATTAAAACAAAGAAACATTGCCTTTGGCTTATCTGACTGGCAAGGGTGGAAAAGAAAAATGAGAATCAAGTTTGGAGGGGGGGTTTGGAGAAATTGGGAATATTTACTCCATGCCGAACAATTGTAATTTTGCCAGTGTGTCTGAAAATCTTTTTAAAAAGATGTATATACTTTTATCCCAGCAATTCCACTTTTAGAATTTTTTCCTGAGTAAATAGACAGACAAGATACAATTTTATTGCTTCTCTCTGTTGTGGAATAGTCCATAATGAAATGGGTACTCCCTACAATTTACTTTTCCATTTCACTAACGATGCTCCAGCCAGTTTTGTCCCAACTCCTTGCTATCATGAACAATATTGCAGTGAATAGCCTCAGACGGGTCTCCCTATGAATGTGTGTGGGATTGGATTGTTGGGCCATAGGATGTATACATATGTAATATCACCTGGGACTGCCCGATTTCTCCTGGAATGCTAGAACCAGTTTATGCTCCCCACGAACAGCTGATGAAAATTCCCTTTCTCCACATATCCTCATCAATACAGAATATACCAATATTTGTTTTTACCTATTTTTCTAATTTTTTGCCGCATTAATGGTGGTAAAGTGGCAGGCAGTTAGTTGCTTTAATTTGCATATTTCTGATTGCTAATACATTTAGAATATCTTCATATAGTACTTTTTAGCCATTTGTAGTTCCCTTTTTGTGAATTTTATATTCTTTGTCCACTTTTTGGGTTGTGTTTCTTGTTTTATTGATACCATAAAAATCAGCTAATATTATTGATTGTTTTGTATGTGTTAGGCAAATACTTTTCTAAATAACTTAATCCTCACAATAAACTCTTATTATCTTCATATTATTGGTGAAGAAAGTGAGACCTTGTGTGGTTAGTAAGTTGTGGAAAAATTACAAGTTCTTTCTGCCCCTTTGAGATGTAAATATTAAAAAAAAACCAAACTTCTTGGGACTTCCCTGGCGGTCCAGTGGTTAAGTCTCTGTGCTTCCACTGCAGGGGGCACAGGTTTGATCCTTGGTTGGAGAACTAAGAACCCCACATGCCTTTGTTTCAGTAGATTTGAGCTAAGACTGAGTTCTGGTCTCTCTCTCTATTGCAATAGCCTTGAATGAAGTCTTTCTTGCCTATTTAACTTTGCCCACTGTGATTTTTTCCATTGGTTACTTTTTAAAAGAAAAATGATGAGAAAATAAAAACCGTATGATAGCCCATTTGTGTGCAATTATGCATACATGTATGTGCACATGTGCACAAAGACAAATATGAAATATGGTTATAAAAATGAACATAATGGCAATCCTAAAATGGTGGAATTGGGATTTCTGGTGATCTTTAATTTCTTCCCCGCTCTCGCTTACAACGCTTGAAATTTTCACAATGAACATCTATTATTTATGCTGCCTTGAAAATGGGCCAAATAAATAGTACTGTTGTATTATAGGTCCAGGTTCTGAACCAGTTAAGAGATAGGCAAGATGAGGTAAGACATACAGAGAGAAAATTATTAGCTTTATTATTGGTAAAGTTGATATCGGATATGTGACATATATATATAGGCAGGTGGGTTTCCTAGTTTTGGTCTCCAGGATTAGACAGATTTACACCCAGTCCCAGGCAGCACTGAGCAGCACTCATGGTTCTCCTGGTCGTGAAATATCTCCACAAAATCTGGAACACGAAGCGCCAGAGTTTATTGTGTATTTTCTGCAAGCAACTCACTTTTTTTTTTTTTCACGTCTTTATTGGAGTATAATTGCTTTCCAATGGTGTGTTAGTTTCTGCTTTATAACAAAGTGAATCAGTTATACATATACATATGTTCCCATATCTCTTGCATCTCCCTCCCTCCCACCCTCCCAATCCCACCCCTCTAGGTGGTCACAAAGCACCGAGCTGATCTCCCTGTGCTATGCGGTTGCTTCCCACTAGCTATCTATTTTACGTTTGGTAGTGTATATATGGACATGTATACACTACCAAGCAACTTACTTTTGAGAGAGAGGTGAAAGAAAGGATTTAGTTTCGGCATCCACGTTATACTTTTCTAAGTCACAGATCGCATTAAGTCCCCTCCCCCACTCCCAGGAGGGTGAGTGAGAGCACTGTGCGAGGCCAGGAGTACTAGACAAGCAGAACATTATCCACACAAGAGGAAACAGCAAAATCAGGAAAGAAGCATTCCTCCTTGTGCTAAGAGTTTCCAATATCCATTCCTTTCTTCTTTATCAGTTTCAGAACTCCTAAATTTAGCTAAGTCCATGGCCACCCAGAAGAAAAGTGACATTTCTAAAAAAAAAAAAAAAAAAAAAAAAAAAAAGAAAAGTGACATTTCTCAACCTCAGGCAAGTGTGATCACGTGGTTAAATACATCCATGCGAGGTAAGCAGAAGTGTTGTGCAACTTATAAAAAGTTTCCTTTAAAGAGGGGTCATGCCTTTCTTCTCTCTTTTCTTTCCTTCCTGTTGTGTGTAATGTGGGCCTGATAACTGAGGCTACAATAGCCATGTTGGGCCATGAGATGAAGAATGCATGGTCAGGATTGTAGAGCAACAGGATCAAAGAAGCCTGGGTTCGTTATGATGGTGGATTGGTTACGGCAAGTGTAGACTTTCAGGGAGAGACAGAGAGAGAGAGAGAGAGAGAGAGAGAGAGAGAGAGATGTTTAGTATGTTTAAGCCACTGTTTCTTTGTTTATTTATTTATTCATTTATTTCCTGCTGGATCCAGTCGCAACTAATCTGTACTATGGTACTAGGAAATGGGAGGATACATCAGACAGAAATTAACGTTGGCTTGGTGATTGACTAGTGGGCAGCAAGGGCCCAGATTTTGCAGGGTGAAAGATTTTGTCACTACTGTCATTCAGTGGCAACACGTTTGAAAAAAGGAAACTGCCAGAATTGGAGAGCTAACCGCCTGCCCGCTGAGGGTGTGTGGTATTAGTGGAAATGATGGGAAATTGCATATTAGTGTGCGTTGGCTGCTTCTTGCCACTTTCGTCAAAGTCCTGGGAGAGAGATGAAATCAGGCTAGAGCTCATCAGTCTGCAAGCCGAGATAGGAGGAGGTATAGCGCTTTGGGAGGTGCTCTCTGCCTGAGGCCTCTAATTTAAGTTGACTGAAAGTCTGTAATTTGGAGTCTTGAAGTTTGGAAAAGATAATCACTATAATATCCCAAAATGAAGCAGTTATGTCAGTGGCTGTGAAGAAACAGCCGAAGCAGGAGATAAAACCATGGCCCCAAGCCTTTTTTAGCAGCCTCGAGGAAGAGTTTTCTGCCAATGAGAGCCCAGTGCAACAGCAAAGATCAGATTAAGGATGCTGCCTTGATGCTAAAACTATTTTTTTTCATTCTGAGCACCTGTAGATAGCTGCTAGTAACATGATAGAGAGGAGAGAGGCCAGCCAGTACAAACCAGAGTCTTCAGATTTAAAAACCCTTTGATTGACGCTTAGGTTGCTTCCATGTCCTGGCTATTGTAAATAGAGCTGCAATGAACATTGTGGTACATGACTCTTTTTGAATTATGGTTTTCTCAGGGTATATGCCCAGTAGTGGGATTGCTGGGTCGTATGGTAGTTCTACTTTTAGTTTTTTAGGGAACCTCCTAAAAACTGTTCTCCATAGTGGCTGTATCAATTTACATTCCCACCAACAGTGGGATAGGGAGGGTGGGAGGGAGATGCAAGAGGGAGGAGATATAGGGATATATGTATATGCATAGCTGATTCACTTTGTTATAAAGCAGAAACTAACACATCACTGTAAAGCAATTATACTCCAATAAAGATGTTTAAAAAAAAAAAAGCACGATAGAAAATTAGTTAAATAAACAATGTATTTCTGAATTAAAAACAAAAACAAAAAACCCCTTTGATTGTGGGTTATTTGCTTGTGGGATATCTGGAACTTATCAGATACAAATAGATCAGGTCTCTACTAAGTTTTTCAGGAATTATAGTTATAAAGAAACCATGAGCCTGGCTGTAAAAGCCCACGATTTTTCCACCTGCCAAACCTACAATCAGTGGGAAGTTGTATAGCTCCTAAGAAGGCGATGTTTTCTAAAGCTTCTAGGGTTGGCTTTGGCTACCGAAGACGGTGAGCAAGGAGGGACAGACTGGATAAGACAGAGGAAAGGGAGTTTACTCCTCAAGACCAGAACCAGGGGAAGCTGGATGGTCAAAATAAGGACTTAGTCTACTACCAAAGAACAACGGAATTAATTAATTGTTATGGACTAGTGACTGGGGTGTATTTTCCCTGCTCCTCTTTACCAAATTGTAGATTTAATCTGTGTCTAAATCCTCCATTGCATCTTGGGTGTGTTCTGAGCAGATGAGGTCTTGTAGCTTATAGGTCACCGGATCACAAGGAGCCATATCTAGACCCAACTGAGAAAGAGTTCATCACCCAGAGAGATCCCTGACTCTGATCTGGAAGCTGTGACTGGTTGGGACTTTGCTGTTGTCTTTTTTTTTTTTTTTTGCTGTTGTCTTTTTTGAGGAGCCAGTGTGCATGTCCTTTAGGGAGAGGAAGGATGTACATAGATAAAGCCAAAAAGACAGATGATGGTAGAGAATGCAAGTTAGTCCCTAATATCCATCCTTCCCTTCTTCTTCAGCCACAGAAACTTCACATGTTAGCTGGGTACTTGGCTGCCGGACCTAAGGATGATTTTCTAACTGCCATTGAGGCCATTATGGCCGCAGGGCTATGTTCTGGCCGAGAGAGTACGTACATGGAAGAGGCTGGTGCATTTGCTGAGTATCGTCCTTAGAGAGGAGAATGGGTGCACCCTTCTTTTTCTTGTTTTTCCTTCTTACTGGCTAGGATGAAAGCATGTGAGCTGGAAGTGGAAGAGGTATCTTCAACCGGGAGGCAATGTAGAATCCACATCTTGGGATGGTAGCGTAACAAGGTAGAAGGCAACTGGTTTACTGGTAATTGTGGAGCCGAGTACAGTGATGGTTCACCTCTGCTTATGTGAGAGAAAAAAATGTATTTTTGGATCTAATCTTGACATTTCCCCCCAATTTTATATAATCATAAAAAATCCACTGCAGCATTTATTTTGATTTTTAAAATTTTAATTAATTAATTTTAAATTTTATTGGAATATAGTTGATTGACAATGTTGTGTTAGTTTCAGGTGTAAAGTGATTCAGTTATACATAGACATGTATCTATTCTTTTTCAAATTCTTTTCCCATTTAGGTTATTACAGAATATTGAGTATAGTTCCCTGTGCTACACAGTAGGTCCTTGTTGATTACCTGTTTTAAATATTATAGTGTGTACATGTTAATCCCAAACTCCCAATTTATCCCTCCCGCTCACCTTCCCCTTTAGTAACCATAAGTTTGTTTTCTAAGTCTGTGAGTTTGTTTCTGTTCTGTAAATAAGTTCATTTGTATCATTTTTTTAAGATTCCACATATAAGTGATATCATATGATATTTGCCTTTCTCTGTTTGACTTACTTCACTTAGTATGATAATCTCTAGGTCCACCCATGTTGTACAGCATTTTTTAAAATGACCAACCAACCAACCAACCAACAACAACATCCAAAAGAACCAAGTTGAAGAGATTTGAGTAATGGTTTGTATTCAGTTTGACTATCAAGAGGCCTAACAAACAAACAAAGCTGTGTTTTCTTTTCCCTCCGAGACCATCTTATTTGAGTAAAAGCACTCGATATATTGCTTGGGATTTGAGGATGGGCTGCTTTGCAAATTGACTGGCAATTACACAGCAGGCCTATGTCCCTGATATTGGCTTGATTTGTCCCCAGTGACGTACATTGTCTCCAGCGTATGATATTTGTCACAAGCAAGCTTTTCTTTTCTTCAACATCAGGCATAAATTGCATTTCTAAGCAGGCAAAAGAGGTTAACTCAGTGTTCTTTGGCAGTACATAAATAATGTAAATGGTACATAAATGCCACAGAAAGGTAAAGTATTTTGAACAAGTTGCAGTTATTAGGTCAGTTATGATACTACGTAACAATAGATATGATAACAGCAATATGATGCTGGCCATTTTAAGTATAGATGTGTCTATATTCTACATATATTAAATTCCTCTATATCCAATGCATTATTCAAATGGAATTATTATACCACATTGAAAAGTCTAATGCTAAAAAGTAATATTTGAAGTATTTAAATGTCATAAACATTTCAAATATATATGGAAGTAAAACACTATAATATCCTTTGTTTTAAATTAAATCTGACTCTGACTTGTGGTATTTAAAGAAGTTGAAAGTTGAGCTCCTCTGATGCAAGCCCTGGTGGGCCAGGACCCAGCGCCCTCTCACAAAGTCCCCGCCCCAGTCCAGCCTCAGCTCCCATCGGGGGCTCAAGGGAATGCCAGAGCTCGTAGGGTGCAGTTAGGCAGAACCTCTCTGGTTCTATGCCCTCACTTAACACTGGAGGTGACTGCAGCCCAGAGGGGAAGTTACGTGTTTTGGATTATACCATGTGCTTTCTTCTTCTTCCATTAGGCAGTGGGAATCCTTACGGTGATTGGCAGGTCTCAGGAGCCCTGTAGCATTATGGCAGAAAGTGCCTTTTGTATTACTCTTCAATTTGTTTGGTAGATTTACTAGAGAGAGCCTGTGGATGGAGGAGAAATGGAAAAGGGAGAGGAGAGGTAATAGGGGGAAGGAAGGTGCAAGGGTTACTCTTTACCGAGAGTAATCTGATAAGAAAGACAATTCCTTTCTTCCTTCTTTCCTTCCTTCCGTCAAACTTTTCAAAAAGTTAAACAAACGAACAAACATGACTCTCATACAACGTAGTATGAGAATATATAAAGGATTTACTTAACTCGTCGATGAGGAAAACAGCAAGATAGGAGGGACTAGTATATTTGTTAAATTAAAGAAAAAAATGGTAGAATAAGATTGCAAAATTAAATACAAAACTGGTTCATTTCCAGGACTCGAGCTTTGGGGTTATCTTTTCTATGGGACAGAAATCATTCACAGTTCACTATCTTTTCCAAAGTAATATCTGACTTTACAGAGTCTGGGCCCCACTCCATAATAAACAGAGTCAGACAACTATGTTCCCTACACAATCAGATGATCCTTAAGCAGGCTTGTTAGACAATGTCTTGTATGAACTAGAAATGGTACAAAGTGATATTTTTGGTCTTCTTTCCAAGTTTTTTATAATTTTTCTTAATTTTTCCTTCCTAATTTCCAAAGATCTTTAATTTCTTGCTTGCTCTTTCACCTGTGGTCCTTTATAAAACTATTAGGAGCTCTATTCTGTGCTCTGGGGTCCAGTGGTGAAAAAGGCATCTACAGAGTTCTAACATTTCTTGCTCCAGACAGCTCTCTTCATTGTGATGACAGCTGTACCTTCCACCCCAATCTGGTGTTAGAGGTGAGGACAGTCTACATCTGCCTGATTCTTAAGGTTTAGTCTTTGCCATTCATCTGATGAGGATGCCCTGACAGCTTTTGGGAAGCCTAGTGAGGGCTGTTACTTGATACACAGCCCTGAGAAGAAGGAGCAGGCATGTTATCTGCTGCTCACGAGACAGACCCGCAATCAGTGGGTGGAGTTCACGGGCTTCACATCAATGTACCCAGGCATTTACTGTGTTATTTTTTCCCCTCTACATTTGTAAGGCATTTCAAAATCCAGATATTCAATATGGTGTTCATCATTCACTCTTCCTCTGCCCTTTACCACTCCCATCTCCTCAGTTAGTCCTGGCTCTTTTAAGAACAAGTAATAGCTGTTATTTCATTTTGTTTGAACATAATTACATGACAAAGAACTTCTAAGGTATCTCTTATGACAGGTGGAAAAATGGTGAAAGTGGCTCATTATTTCCCTGTTTTCAGCCAGTGACTGTGCTAATTACACTGTGCTTTATTACTTTCTGAATAAACAACAGGAGGGCATGAACCAAGCCTGACAGTTCCAATTGCATGAGTTTCCTTATTGCTTTTACAGTTTATAAATATTTCTTCAACCAGCTTCTTCACTAACAGGTGTGTGATTCCCAGCAATCTCTCTAAAGGCAAGTGAAGGAGAATAAGATGAAGTTATCACAGATTCACCTTGCTGTGCAGGTGTCTGATACATGAGATACTGACGTAGAACACCGAGTTGCACCAGTAAAATATAATTCAGTGGCATATTTTCTAGAAAGAACTTTGTATCTCAGATTAAGTTTGAGAAAAATCTCAAAAGTCCTTCTTCAACAACTGCAAATGGTCATCAGTCCATAGTAATAATTTCAACAAGCTTTTTGTTAAATTTTTTAACTTTGACAGACTCAAAACTATAAGGCAGCGTCTTTTAAAATTATTCTTGTAAAGCCTGTTGGCTTGAAGTTTGATTAGTGAGAACACAATGTGTTTTTCCAATACTTCACAAAGTATTCCTCTATCATTTTCCTGTTTTATTCGTACCCTTTGTATTCTTCATTATGGCTTGACTGGTGCTAGAAAAACCTGGTTTGTGTGTGAATGTAGATGTGTCTGACAGATTCTTGAACCTGGGCTTACACGATTTTGGTATTTTTCTCCCGCACGAAAAGTTGAGGTGGAGAAGTTGACATTTTGCTTTTAATTCATCCTTCTATGATGTGAAGAATTTCCAAATAAGCCTTTTTTCATGAAAGACTCATGGTTAAGCTGCAATTAAAATAATAAAAATTAAGTGTGATTCTTTTTTTTTTGGCTGCGTTGAGTCTTTTTTGCTGCGCATGGGCTTTCTCTTTAGTTGTGGCGAGCGGGGGCTACTCTTTGTTGCGGTGTGTGGGCTTCTCATTGTGGTGGCTTCTCTTGTTGTGGAGCACGGGCTCTAGGCGCGCGGGCTTCAGTAGTTAGAGCATGTGGGCTCAGTAGTTGCGGTGTGTGGGCTCAGTAGTTGTGGCTCGTGGGCTCTAGAATGCAGGCTCAGCAGCTGTGGCTTAGTTGCTCCGCGGCATGTGGGATCTTCGCGGACCAGGGACTGAACCCGTGTTCCTTGCATTGGCAGGTGGATTCTTAACCACTGTGCTACCAGGGAAGTCCCAAGTATGATTCTAAAAGGCTATTTTGCTTAATGTCATTTATGTTGGTATCCCAAACAATTCTACCAAGAGGAAGATCGATTAGTCTTCCTTTTATTATCATTTAAAATATATTTTATAAATATTTGTTGGCACAAAATGATATTATATTCTTTCTAAATCATCTAGCTGAAGCCAGATGAATGTACGCTCTTCATATTTGTATTGATTAATAATTAAATTTATTTAACTATTTAAAAGTCCTTAGGAATTATTTTTATACATAAAATGAATGGATTTTACAATTGTTGTTAACCCTTGCTGTGTCAGAGGTCCCCAAGTCCACCCTTAGGTTTAATGACTCATTAGAAGGACTCATAGAACTCAGAAAAGAAGTAGTACTTATGGTTACTGTTTATTATAGCAATAGTATACAGATTAAAATCAGGAAAGGAAAATGGTGCATAGGGCAGAATCCAGGAAAGACCAGGCATGAGCTTCAGGTTTCCTCTCCCAGTGGAGTCATGTGGACAGTGCTTAATTCTCCAGTGTGACAACGTGAATGAGCTATTGCCAACCAGGGAAGCTCACCTGCGCTTCAATGTCCAGGGTTTATATTGGAGGTCAGTCATATAGGCATGGAGCACCTGTGTGACTGACCTTAATCTCTAGCTTCTACAGAGGTCAAACAGATGCAGTGTGGCCCAGGGCCCCAGGTGAGCAGAAACAGGTGCTCCCCATAAATCAGGTTGTTAGTATAAACTATTTGGCGTGGCCCAAGTTCCAGGTAGTCAAAGACACTCTTAGCAGGCAGGCTATTCCAAGGGCTTAGAGGTTATTGCTCCGAAGGCAGTCAAGGGCCAGCCCTTTCTTTGTGATGGGCAGGGTCTGAACACCCTAAGCCTGCTAAGTTAACCTTTCATTGCACACTTGCAGAATTTATTGTTCTAACAGAATGCTTATGTGAAAGTTAACAATGCATCTGAATGACACAGCCTGTTTGTATTACTGATAGTTTTAGGTTATTAGCTATGAAGGTACTTATGAGATAATATAGTCATTGGTCATCAGAGTCTCAGTAATGTCAGAAATGGATGTAGGTATTTAGCTAAAGACTGAGGCTGAAGTCAAAGTTGAAAAGCAGATTCAAAGACAAAGGAGGAGGCCTTAGTTTTTATAGATTCCACTGTTTGCATCTTCCACCTGCTCCTCATTCCCAGTGCCAAGCCCTCAGGAGTTGTTTGGGTAAGTCCTAAAGGCCCGTGTCAGATATTTAACAGACACATATACCCTTGCACATAGACATTTCTCTTCTGGGCACCTGTTATGCACATCATGTACATATCTCTACTGGAATATTTAAAATTCACTTTTCTGTCTCGTAGCTGGGTTAACCTTCTTGGAATGGTAAAATAATGAGCTATTATCTGCAAGGCAGAAATAGAGACACAGATGTAGAGAACAAACGTATGGACACCAAGGGGGGAAAGTGGGGGG
The DNA here is from genome assembly GCF_028023285.1 of Balaenoptera ricei. Classification (NCBI taxonomy): domain Eukaryota; kingdom Metazoa; phylum Chordata; class Mammalia; order Artiodactyla; family Balaenopteridae; genus Balaenoptera; species Balaenoptera ricei. The sequence continues at coordinate 46,207,730 of NC_082648.1, forward strand.
TTGGGGGGTGGTGGGATGAATTGGGAGATTGCCACTGACATATATACACTAATATGTATAAAATAGATAACTAATAAGAACCTGCTGCATAAAAATAAATTTAAAAAAAACAAAAGGAGATGCTATTTTGCTAGGAGGACCAGAAAAACCAGAATCCTATGTCAATCCAGTCACTTCTCCAGTCCTTAGAGATCCTAAGGGGCTATATGTACACAAGAGAGGAAAAACAAAAGCAAAGGCAGAGTCAAGTCAAAATCAAAGCCAAAATCAAAGCAATTCTTTATGATTAACTAGGGCTATCGGTGGCCAACTCCAGTGCAGAACTCCAATAAGTTGGGCAGGATCTCTTGGAGGACTTTTTCTCCATAGTTCATTCATTCAACAAACTTTTATTGAGTGCTGACTGTGTATCAAAAACTGTTAATATTACTTAGCCGTAAAAAAGAATCAAACAATGCCTTTTGCAGCAACATGGATGGACCTAGAGGTTATCATACTAAGTGAAGTAAGCCAGACAGAGAAAGACAAATATCATATGATACTGCTTATATGTGGAATCTAAAAAATGATACAAATGAACTTATTTACAAAATAGAAATAGACCCACAGACGTAGAAGACAAACTTATGGTTAATAAAGGGGAAAGATGGGGAGGAATAAATTAGGAATTTGGGATTAACATTTACACACTACTATATATAAAATAGATAACCAACAAGGACCTACTGTATAGCACAGGGAACTGTACTCAATATTTTGTAATAACCTATACAGGAAAAGAATCTGAAAAAGAATATATATATGTGAATCACTTTGCTGTAACCTGAAACTAATACAACATTGTAAATCAACTATACTTCAATAAAAAAGTTTTAAAAAAGCAAAACCTGTTCTATATGATGGAAGTATAGGAGGTGTCATAAACAACAGCCAGATAAGTAAGGAGGTTGATTCTATTCAGGCCGTTGCAAAGAGCATGCCCAGATCTGAAAGTCAGAGTGTCTCAGCAGGGTGGTTTTGCCTTAGCCATTAATATAAGGAGGGGAAAACAAGTTGCAAATGGGGTGATTTACAGTTGAAGTAGTTGAGAAAGGAGGGGGAGTCCAGTCGGTCATCTGAACAGGAAATGCTTTCCTCCATGGTTCGATAGTTTTAAGGGACACATGGTTCTAATCTTATCTAATCAATTAGGAGGCAAGGATGAGAAGTTGGTGGTTCTGAGTCTGGCTTTGTCAGCAGGTTCAGGCAAAAGGAGAATGGTCTGTGTTTGGCCTTGTTGGAGTGAGTGAAAGAAAACTCCTGCCCTCATAGAGGTTACATTCTAGTGGAAGAAAACAGACAATCAAACAAGTAAATATATAAATATATCATAGGTCAGATGGTTAAGTGCTTTGAAAAAAGGCAGCATCAGATGAAATGTGACATTTTTTGTTACGATGGTGTCACTGGGGAAGAATTCTCTGGGGAGATGATCTGAAGGAAGTGAAGGAGGAGCCTGGTGGATACCTGGGGAGAAGTGATCCAGTCCTGGGTGGAGCATGCCTCTCCGGTGAGTGACGGCAAGGAGGCCACCGTGGCTGGAGAGAGGTGAGAAAGGGCCAGAGTGGGACTGGATAAGGTCAGAGGAGGGGCTGGAGGCCACATCACGTGGGGCTTGTGAGAAATGAGAAGCCTTTGCAGGCTTTTAAAGTGGGTTCTCCATAAACCCAAAGTTATGCATTAAGGACTCTGACGATGCAAAACCACATCCGAGACAACCAGTAGAAATGGAACTGGTAGCACTTAACAGGAGAGACCTGATTATATCCTAATTTTCTGTCTCTTGGTTACTGGATCCAGTTAGAAATCCAACCAATCATAACCATATTCCTCTTTTCTGGGCAAGAGTGAAGAGGGGGGTGGAAACTGTTCACCTCTATCTTTTCTTTTGAGTTTAACAAACCTATGGTCAGCTCCTTGAAGTAATAGTTAACATTTATTGATCAGTTACCATATGCCAGGCACTGTTCTAAACAATTTACATTTATGAATCAGCTATTCTCAAACGTATCCTCTAAATCAGGTGCTATTATTATTCTCATTCTTTAGATGTGGAAACGGGGATCAAGAGAAATTAAATAACTTTCCCAAGGTCTTCCAGTGCCCAACTTGGGATTCAAATGCTGGCAGCCTGGCTTTAGAGCTTGGGGCTCTACTACAGCTGATGCTGTGGAAAATCAATGATATATCACGTATATACCCACCTGAGACCAAAGCAATTGACCATACAGCTTCTTTGATGTTACCAGAGAAGCTTCTGAATTGTGTAGAACTTAATTCAGTTAGTTCCAATACAATGCAGTAAGAATTTGCCTCTGCTTTTTCCCCTCTTCCTATTTTTACCCTTGGATTCAGGGTGTGTTTTATCACCACGCAGTTTTAAAAATGACCGCCAGGGCTACCCTGGTGGCGTAGTGGTTGAGAATCTGCCTGCTAATGCAGGGGACACGGGTTCGAGCCCTGGTCTGGGAAGATCCCACATGCCGCGGAGCAACTGGGCCCGTGAGCCACAACTACTGAGCCTGCGCGTCTGGAGCCTGTGCTCCGCAACAAGAGAGGCCACGATAGTGAGAGGCCCGCGCACCGCAATGAAGAGTGGCCCCCGCTTGCCGCAACTAGAGAAAGCCCTAGCACAGAAACGAAGACCCAACATAGCAATCAATCAATAAATAAATCTTTTAAAAAAATAAAAAATGACCGCCAGATGGCAGTACAACCCAAATTTAATACAATACCAGTAATTTTTTTTAAATGCCCTTTATTGAACAATTTTGGTTTCCTTCCTTTTTCATGCCTCCATACAGAAATAATGTCTCTAAATTGAATATTCTGCCCTTTGGTCCCATAGAGAAATTGACTGTCAAGAATATTTCCTTCTGTTTTGCTCAGTTATAGCCCTGCAAATCTTTCCCAGGGCCTGGGTGGAGGCTGGTAGCTTCCCCTGTAGCTGGGCAGGGCCTGGGCTTGTACTGGTTATGTTTTCACTTTCAGCATCTACATCAAAAACTTATTAGTGAAACACAGCCAACTACTGGGAAAATAAAATGTTTCATTTTTCGAAGAATTGCATCTGAGGCACTAATATTGTTAACTTGCATCTGCAGGGATTTACTGAGGCCTCCTTCTTGCCCCTTAGAGTCGGTAGATGAAACTTAAGATTCTGGCTTTACCCCTTTCGTCGGGCTCCAGGAGTCCAGGCATCTGGACGCTGAGATTAGTGTGGGTGTCACCTGTGGACACCACCATGGGCTCACACTGCCTGCAGCCTGTCCTGCCCATTCTGTTTCTCCATTTCCTGAAGGACCTCGAGGGTATTTAAGCTTGTCCTCTCATTTATGGCAGCTGCCATAGCTTCCAAGGAGAAGGTTTTTTTTTTAATGCCAGAGAAACTCAAGAACGTTCTGCCTTGGTCAAGCCAACATTCTTCTGAGCAGAGCTCCTTAGGGAGATAAATCTACAAAGGAATCAAGAAAAGCAAAAGCAACAAGGTTTTGGTATGTGGTTAAGCAATTCCTTCATGTTTCACACCTCTCTCCCCTGCTTTCTTCCCTTAACTGAGACCTGGCTCTCTCCTGTGGATGCTTCTTCCGTGGCCTCCCCAGGCAGAGGCTGTTCGTGATCCCGCATTTCATGTTCAAAGCCAGCATCTTCATTTACCTGCACCAGCTTCCATCGTCCTCATTTTCAGACTTTCCTGCCACACTGAGGATTTCAGAACTTGCTCAGTCATCCTCTGTGTTTTAATCCCTGACATCATCACCCAATGTTCCTACCTCTATTTGTCCTTCTATAGCTTTTTAACTACTGTACCTCACTCTGGAAGGGCCCAAACTATATCCTTCTTACTCTTTGTTGTACATTTTTACAACCTGCTACTTAGTGGTCAGTTATTAAGCAGATGTTGAATTAGATTGATTGATCAATTATTATCTTGCATTTGTTTCCTAAGTTAGAGATATCTAGTAAATTGGGTTAGACTAGTAACCTCAAAAGTGGATGACCATACCTTAGAGATATACAGTTACAGATAGCTTCAAGGGAATACATTTCCAGATTCTCAATTTCCACACATTCTTTCCTAAAATGTACTTGCCTGAAAACTGGCCTGTGATCAAGGACTCATGCTGGCTTCCCTTTCCCGTCTCCTCTTTCACAGTTTCCCTTCTCCTACTTTAAAAAAGAAAAGCGTATTTCTCATTCATGCAGAACAGATGCGTTAACCTTATGTGTAAAAACTCTAGAACATTAAACAGAGGGATATTTGAAATACGGTGCCAGTGCTGAGAAAGTGAAAGACTTGCATAACTGAATAGCCAATCATTTTGCAAATCAAGTGGTTTCTAAATATTTGTCATATGATAGATTATTTTTTTGATAATAGATGTTTGTGTGATGTTTTTAAACACATAACTTAAGAGGAATTCAAAGAACTGAGCGACATTGTTAAAACAAAAGTTCATCCTTTTCTACTAATTTATTTGAAAAAATTTTATTGGTGCTCACAAATAAAAATAAAAATAGAAATAGTATTGATGCTGAACCCTGTAGCATTAAGTAATATTCATTCTTGGATACATGAACTAATTGGGAAAAAGTTCATCTATGGAATGCATTTCCAACAATATATTTTTATGTTTGATATTTGTCAAGATTTAGAATTTATATGTACTATTTTGATCGATAGTGAGTAAATTAAAATTGTAACAATAACTAAATTCAGACATAAATTTTCAACATGTGGAACTTTATGGTTACAGAAAAGATTTAAATAATATACATATACGTGTTGCAGAAGAATTTGATAGAGGAATCCATAAAATACTTTCAAGCATAAGAATATATTAGGATAAAGTTCTGTGGAGGAGTGGGGTATAAATACAGGTTAAGGAGAAAAAGGAATTTTGTGAAATTTTTAACTTTAAAAACATCTCATCTTAAAAATGTTTGATAGTGGGTGTCAAATTGCTATGGCATTTAGATTCCATTGGATACCTTTAAAAGAGTGAAATAACAGCTTTGTTTAAAATGTCGGTATTTTAAAGTGCTGGAAGTTACATCACTTGTAACTATTTAAACTTAAATAATTTCTTTAAAAATCCTAAATGTCTATTTAAAAATGTGTGAGAGGGTATGTAGGTTTCCCAAAAATTTTAAGGGTGCTTGTGAGTGAGATGTTTAGGGATCACTGGGCTAGGCCCCGTGGGTATCTTTTTTGACTCCAAGCCCAAATGGTCCCCTCCTTCCCTTGCCTAAGACTGAATCTTGGAAGTTATTACCCAAATGGGATGAAGAGTTTATACCTACAAATGTTAGAGGAGAAAGAGCCATAGTGAAGATTTCCTCATTGCCTTTATTCACAGAAAAACATGTCTTCACATTTGTCCTGAAATCTGACCAGTTGGAGCAGCACTTTCTCCCACAGAAGAAGTGAGGTGTCAGTTGTCAGAAGAAATGGAGAGGGGCTCTGATTAGCTCCCAAGTGATACTGTGAGACTAAGGTATAAAATAAATGAAACCGGGAATATCTAGCTGGGGTCTGCTTATAGTATTGAGTCGTGGCATGTTTAACCCAGGTTCACAATTTGAATAATTGCCACTGAACTGTAATAATAACCAACAACTACTTCATTATTATTTTCTATGATTTTTGTGTTTCCCCTGCCTAAGAATGAGGGAGCTTTCCCAGAATTTGTCCTGCTTACTGTTAGATGGGGTGCATTTACCTTGATATTTGATGTTTAATACGTTGAATTTTCTGATATTTTGGATTGAATGTTTTTAAACTGAATGATAGATAGGGAGAGTGGGAGGGAGACGCAAGAGGGAGGAGATATGGGGATATATGTATAGCTGATTCACTTTATTATAAAGCAGAAACTAACATACGATTGTAAAGCAATTATACTCCAATAAAGATGTTAAAAAAAAAAAAACTGAATGATAGCCCAAAGGATTCATAGACATTATAGCTTGGTTAATAAGTAATAAATGAATATTTAAAGGTTGCTGGGTATCTATAGAATCAAAGATTATAGCATGTCCCATGGCCCTAGGCTCTCTCTGCTGTGCTGTGGGATTTAGGAGAACCAGAAGGAATCAGAAGTGAATTTCCTTCTAAGGATGGACGTTGCTTATGCACGAATGAACTGTATGTATGTTAGTTTCAGGTGCATTACATAGTGATTTGACATTTATATACATTATGAAATGACCACTGTGATAAGTCTAGTAATCACTTGTCCCTATACAAAGTTATTACAATATTATTGACCGTATTCCTTATGAAGTGTATTACATCCCCATGGCTTATTTATTTTGTAACTGAAAGTTTGTACCTTTTAATTTCCTTCACCAGAGGGTATCATGCTAAGTAAATGGGAACTTCCTTAACATGAAAAAGTTAAGGTCATTTACAAATGACCTACAGCAAATATCATACTTAACCATGAATTAGTAAATGCATTTATCTTAAAATCAGGAATAATTCAGAGAATGCTGCTATCACTATTTGTTTTCAGCCTAGTACCAGGTTCCTCGCTTGAACATTAAAATGAGAAAAGGCAAGAAAAGATTAAATAGTTGAAAAGGGAGAAAGAAAAATGTCATTATTTGTGGATGACCTGATTATCTCTATAGGAAGCCTGAAACAATCTATAATTTATAAAATAGACATATTTCAATTTCTCTATTTGTAAAATCTAGATTATAACGTCATTTTATTTTATGTTATGTTATTTATTTTATTTTATTTTTAATTTTTAGAGGTAAGTAGGATGCTGTGTATAGTCTCCCAACATTGAAATTGGACTGCAGTTTCCAGCTTCCCCTACAACCAGGAGGCAGTTTTTGTGAACTAGCTCTGCTAATCTTAGCAACTTTTACAAGACCTTAATCTGGAGAAGAGCATGTGTGAAAACAGTCTTCATTTTGCTGGCATATATTGCCTGCAGAAGCATCCAGGTTAAAAAGAGAGCAGTGGTTGTAGGATTGAATTCTGACACAGAAGCACATTTCATAGGTAGCACTCACTATTACTTAGTCAAATTCTTAGCATTTAGTGCTCTGCCGCAGATGTGGTTATGGGGGTGGTTTTCTCACCAGACCAGCCCTATGGCAGAGGTATTGCCATTGTTCCTGGAAACTTCGACATCATCCGTTTCTCCAGTCCTTTGAGTGATTTTAGGAACCAAATGATAAACTGTATTAAGTAACTTTTCTGCTGAAATTAGCTTTAGTCCAGGTTAGTTTGCAATAAGTATCCTCCTGATACACAATTATTTTTACTTTTTTCTTATCTTTAACATGCATGCTCATTTTACATAGTTGTGTTCATTGTGTCTAGACAAGATTGGATTTATATTTATTGTCACTTAGTTTTACTATAAATACTCTTTTCATGTTATTTGTTTTTCAGTGTTATTTAAAACTTGTTTTAATGATTACAAAATAGTCCAACATTTTGTTAAATGCATTTTATTGTGAGACATTTTGGTTATTTCCAGGTTTGGGTTATTTTAAGAAATGTAGCAATAAGCACTTTTATGCATTTAACTTTTTTCTTTCTTTGAATCTATTCTTTGGATCATTTCATGTGTGGCTTTTGTACCTACTGCTATGTTACTTCCCAAAATATTGTCCCAAATTTCTCAACATAACTTCTGAAACCCTGGAATGTAGAATATTTTCAGAGAAGTTTTACACCCATTGTCTTATTTGTTCATCAGAACAAATTCCTTGAGTTTGACAGGGCAGGTTTTATTGAACTCTTTCAGTTGATAAAACTGAGCTCCAGATTTTTCTATGATGTGTCCAGACATTACCCTATAGTAGCAGAGCTGATATCAGAACTCCATGATGCCAATATACTATTGTCAGTGCCTTTGATTTCCCTCAAGTACCTATCCCATTTGTGACACAGTTCTAAGCCCTGGGGCTATAGCTGTGAACAAGACAAAGTAAACAAACTTCTTATTCTCATAGAACTTGCCTTCCAAAGAGAGAGACAGACAAGAAAGAAACAAAGAAGAGAATTAATCATATGGAACTTCCTTTAGGTATCAATTACTTTCCTGAAACTGTAGCATTTGAATGAATTCTTTTAACCTTTCTTCCTCCTTTTCCCCCTCTCTCTTTTCTACTTTCCTCCTTTTTGATTCGTCTTTTCCACCCTCTATTTATCGATGTATTTAGCTGGACTTTGTGCTATATTTTAAGAAAATAGTGCAACATGAGTGATGTAACAGTGCAGAGTCTAGATGTGGAGAGAGAATGATTATAATAAAAGTGAATGTAATAGAAAAGCAGAAGATGCAACAGGATAAGACGGCAGCTCACTGAACCAATGTGGGTGTGGTCAAGGAAGGCTTCCAAGAAGGAGGATGCAGGAGTGAATCTAGAATAATGAGAATTCAGGCAGAAGAGGAGTTGGAAGGGTTTTAGGACAGGAGTTCACAGAAGGATTAGCATGTAGAACAGCCCACAGGGTGCATTCTAGTGTGGATTACCATGGTTAGAACATTTCAAACTGTAAGTTCCAATTTGAAGAGGAAACTTCTCAGAGCAAGGAGGAATATGACCTCATTGGGGTGTGTATGAAGCTTTATAGATTGAAAACCGGGCAAGATTCATAGGGTTATAAAAAAGTTATTTAATACAAATTCCTGATAGGAATATAAAAATAAACTTAAAAAAGGGCAGTCTTTGTGAGGTATATGGTTCTGAAAACTTTTCCTTTAAAATTAAAAAAAAAATTTATACAAATTTTAAAGGTTACTTTCCATTTATAGTTATTACAAAATATTGGCTAAGACATGGAAACAACCTAAATGTCCATCGAAAGATGAATGGATAAAGAAGATGTAGTACATATATACAATGGAATACTACTCAGCCATAAAAAAGAATGAAATAATGCCATTTGCAGCAACATGGATGCAACTAGAGATTATCGTACTAAGTGAAGTAAGTCAGAAAGAGAAAGACAAATACCATATGATGTCACTTATATGTGGAAACTAAAAGAGGATGCAAATGAACCTATCTACGAAACAGAAACAGAATTATGAACATAGAGAATAGACTGGTGGTTGCCAAGGGGTAGGGGGTAGGGGAAGAGATGGAGTGGGAAGTTGGGGTTAGCAGATGTAAGCTTTTATATATAGAATGGATAAACAACAAGGTCCTACTGTATAGCACAGAGACTACATTCAACATCCTATGATAAACCATAATGGAAAAGAATATAAAAAAGAATGTATGTATATGTGTAACTGTATCACTTTCCTGTACAGCAGAAATTAACACAACATTGTAAATCAACTATATGTCAATTAAAAATAAAAAAAACCCAAACCACAAAATATTGGCTATGCTCCTTGCATTGTACAATACATCCTTGAACCTATCTTATACCAAATAGTTTGTACATCCCACTATCCCATCCCGTTATTGTCCCTCCCCACCACTGGTAATCACTAGTTTGTCCTCTGTATGTGTGAGCCTGCTTTTTTTAATGTTCACTCATTTGTTGTATTTTTAAGATTCCACATATAAGCGATATCATACAATATTTATCTTTCTCTGTCGGACTTATTTCACTTAGCATAATGCCCTCCAAGTCCATCCATGGTGCTGAAAATGGCAAAGTTTTGTTCTTTTTTATGGCCGAGTAGTATTCCTTTGTACATATATGTGTGTGTGTGTGTGTATATCTCACATCTTTATCCATTCATCTGTTGATCAACACTTAGGTTGCTTCCATAACTTGGCATTTGTAAATAATGCTGCTATGAACATTGGAGTGCATGTATCTTTTTGAATTAGTGTTTTCATTTTTTTGGATATATACCCAGGAGTAAAATTGCTGGATGACATGGTAGTTCTATTTTTAGTTTTTTGAGAAACTGCCATACTGTTTTCCAAGGTGGCTGCACTAATTTACATCCCCATCAACAATGTACAAGGGTTCCCTTTTCTCCACGTCCTAGCCAACATTTGTTATCTGTGTTCTTTTAAGTGATAGCCATTCTTAGAAGTGTGAGGTGATATCTCATTGTGGTTTTAATTTGCATTTCTCTGATGATTAACCATGTCGAGCACCTTTTCTTTTCATGTGCCTGTTAGCCATCTGTATGTCTTCTTTGGAAAAATGTCTATTCAGGTCTTCTGCCCATTTTTAATTGGGTTGCATTTTTCTGATGTTGAGTTGTATGAATTGTTTATGTATTTTTGATATTAACCCTTTATCGGTCATATCATTGGCAAATATTTTCTCCCATTCAGTAGGTTGCCCTTTCTCTACCTGCTAATATCCACCTTCTGAGTGGGTGTCTTTATGTGGTTCCTAGATTGTCTAGGTTCTCCACTTCACACTGGACTATGTATGCTGGGGCAGGAGAAGGTATGAGAAATTCCCTGTGTTTTCCTTGCTCTCTACTTTCATTTGGTTTTCCATAGCAGGTAGACAGAAATTGGTGGGACCACAAGGTATGTACTTATTGGCTACTACCTTGACTTACTCTTTCCTTTAGCATGAGGTCTGTCCAACTTCATCTTTAATAGAAATTTTATGGTAAAGACCAAAAAGGTTCAGCCTTTGGCCATGTACCTATTTGTGGTAGCTATAATCAGTCAATTCACTTTTCCTTTGGAGAATTTCCCAAGAAGTAGAAAATGACTTTATAGCGGGTACTTGTCAGGGAAGAAGTATGGACCAGATAATTTTGGCAGTCTTTCAGCGTGTATTGGAAATATTTAAATCTTATTGCAGGTCAAGATTTAGGCCTGCCTTGCAGGTTTACCTGTTCTTCCCTTCCCACCAGCATACTGACTTATTATAAATATTTGCTAATCTAAGACTTCCGGGCACCATGTTAAATATTTCACATATTAAATAAAAGTTTCATCTTACACCAACTTTTAAAAGTAGCAAATTGTGAAGAAGTGGAAATGGACGTACAGAGATCGTGTGTAGCTGTTTTGGACACATGGCATATATGGCCAAGAACTGTTTTGTATTCAAGTAGTCTAAGTTCTGAGGAGGCTGTTACTAACATTGCTTTATATTATTTCACTGTCTGGCCGTATGTTGGCACATGATCAAGGATCTGTATTGGACTGCCTGTGACTAAAATTTTGATCTTCCTTCTTTTCACAGTAAGGCTGTCTTATTGCATATTTTTGGAAAAAGATTTACTAAGTCTTGGGATTCTTCTCATTGTCAAACTTTCAGCTTGTGGTAGGCTCCCATGCTGGGTTGCATAGACCACGACATTCTTTTGGAGAAAAGTTGATCTTCTCCCATTTACTGGGCTCTAGGAGCTCAAAACTCAGATCCTTTGACTCTTATGAATTCAGTGACATTAGGCACTGTTGTTCCCCTGGCAGATAGTAAATAAGGGAGCCACATTCTGTAAACTTCTATGGAACTGTCAACAATCTCTCTCTCTTTCTCTCTTTTTTTAATGTGTGTTACAGATTTATTTGCATGAATTGCCTCACTAGTGGGGGATATTTGGTGATGTCACCCAGCTGGTCAGTCATAGGCACACGTTGCCTTTTCTGCCTTTGGCCCTGCTGGGCTGGAATGTGCCCACAGTTCATCTCACCTGATTGCCTACCTTCTCTTCACATCTACTCTTCTCAACAAATTTATCAGTATTCAAATAAAGCCACATTAAAAGTAAAATTCATTTCCTCTTATAAAACTATCCAGATAGGAATGGAGAAATCTCAGGGAACAGAGTTAGAGCTGCACTTTGGAAACTTAGAGTAATAAATATGGAGCATCTGCATTAAATAATGTAATCTGTGATATAAAATGTGTGCTAAACATGCAAAAGACCTTAAGAACCCAGGTTACAGGTAGTTTCGTTCTGCCCGAAATGATAGTTTTGTTGTTTTTTTTTTCTGGCTGCTTAATTATTTAATCAATATAACCAAGTTGGTCAATCTTCTTTTGTTGAAGACAAACCATCAAGGAAGTAAAGGAATGCAGGGGACCCAGTGGAATCCTGTTATCAGCTGGATGTTGGGTAAGTAGACGAATATTCATTGCTAAGAAGCAGAGACCATATTTGTAGAATGGCCTTAGCTGGATATCCAGATTTAGGGTTACTTATAGTAAATAATCCCAGAATCTATAGATTTATGAGCACAGATTTCTGGAAATGGCTATGTCAGCCATACATTTCATTTAATCATTTCACATATAAAATTTTATTTTAGGGCTTCCCTGGTGGCGCAGTGGTTAAGAATCTGCCTGCAAATGCAGGGGGCATGGGTTCGAGCCCTGGTCTGGGAAGATCCCACATGCCACGGAGCAACTAAGCCCATGCACCATAACTACTGAGCCCGTGTGCCGCAACTACTGAAGCCCACATGCCTAGAGCCCATGCTCTGTAACGAGAAGCCACCGCAATGAGAAGCCTGCGCACCACACGAAGAGTAGCCCCCGCTCACCACAACTAGAGAAAAGCCTGTGTGCAGCAACGAAGACCCAACGCAGCCCAAAAAAACAAAATTTTAAAAAAATTTTAATCTTATACCAACTTTAGGATATATACATATCTTCTTTTTCATATTCTTTTCCATTATAGGTTATTACAAGATGTTGAATATAGTTCCCTGTGCTATACAGTAGGTTCTTGTTGGTTATCTATTTTATATATGGTGGTGTGTATGTTAATCCCAAATTCCTAATTTATCTCTCCTCTCCCCCTCCCCCGCACTAGCCCTTTTGTTAAACATAAGTTTGTTTTCTATGTCTGTGAGTCTATTTCTGTCTTGTAAATAAGTTTCTATTATTTTTTTAGATTCCACATGTAAGTGATATATGATATTTGTCTTTGTCTGACTTACTTCACTTAGTATGATTATCTCTAGGTCCATCCATGTTGCTACAAATAGCATTATTTTATTGTTTTTTATGGCTAATATCCACTGTGTATATATACCACATCTTCTTCATCCATTTATCTGTTGATGGACATTTAGGTTGCTTCCATGTCTTAGCTATTGTAAATAGTGCTGCTATAAACATAGAGGTGCAAATTAGAGTTTTCTCCAGATATATGCCCAGGAGTGTGATTGCAGGATCATATGGTAGCTCTAGTTTTAGTTTTGTAATGAACCTCCATACTCTTCTCCATAGTGGCTGCACAAATTTACAGTTCCCCCAACAGTGTAGGAGGGTTCCTTTTTCTCCACACCCTCTCCAGCAGTTATTATTTGTAAACTTTTTAATGATGGCCATTCTGACTGGTGTGAGGTGATACCTCATTTTAGTTTTGATTTGCATTTCTCTAATAATTAGCAATATTGAGCATCTTTTCATGTGCCTGTCGGCCATCTGTATGTCTTCTTTGGAGAAATGTCTATTTAGGTGTGCCCATTTTTTGAATCATTTATATATTTTTTGATATTAAGCTGTATGAGCATTTGTATGTATTGGAAATTAATCCCTTGTCTGTAGCATCATTTGCAAATATTTTCTCCCATTCTGAGGGTTGTCTTTTCATTTTGTTTATGGTTTTCTTTGCTATGAAAAAGCTTTTAAGTTTCATTAGGTCACATTTGTTTATTTTTGTTTTTATTTCCATTGCTCTTGGAGATAGATCCAAAAACATATTGCTGCAATTTATGTCAAAGAGTGTTCTGCCTATGTTTTCCTCTAAGAGTTTTATAGTATCTGGTCTTACATGTAGGTCTTTAATCCATTTTGATTTTATTTTTGTATATGGTGTTAGAAAATATTCTAATTTCATTCTTTTTTTTAAAAAACATTTTATTATAGAAAACAATAAAATATAAACAAAAATAGCAGTATATCTAATTTCATTCTTTTACATGTAACTCTCCAGTTTTCCCAGCACCACTTGTTGAAGAGACTGTCTTTTCTCCATTGTGTATTCTTGGTTCCTTTGTCATAGATTAATTGACCAAAAGTGCATGGGTTTATTTCTGGACTTTTTATCCTGTTCCATTGATCTATATGTCTGTTTTTGTGCCAGTACCATACTGTTTTGATGACTGTAGCCTTGTAGTATATTCTGATGTCAGGGAGCCTAATTTCTCCAGCTCTGTTTTTCTTTTCAAGATTTCTTTGGCTATTCGGGGTCTTTTGTGTTTCCATACAAATTGTAAATTTTTTTAAAATTAATTAATTATTTATTTATTTATGGCTGTGTTGGGTCTTCGTTTCTGTGCAAGGGCTTTCTCCAGTTGCGGCAAGCGGGGGCCACTCTTCATCGCGGTGCGCAGGCCTCTCACTATCACGGCCTCTCTTGTTGTGGAGCACAGGCTCCAGACGCGCAGGCTCAGTAATTGTGGCTCACGGGCCTAGTCGCTCCGCGGCATGTGGGATCTTTCCAGACCAGGGCTCGAACCCGTGTCCCCTGCATTGGCAGGCAGGTTCTCAACCACTGCGCCACCAGGGAAGCCTGTAAATTTTTTTTGTACTAGTTTTGTGGAAAATGCCATTGGTAATTTGATAGGGATTGCACTGAGTCTGTAGATTGCCTTGGATAGTATGGTCATTTTAACAATATTGACCCTTCCAATCCAGAAACATGTTGTATCTTTTCTTCTGTTTTTGTTGTCTTCAATTTCTTTCATCAGTTTTATAATTTTTGGATTACACGTCTTTTGCTTCCTTTGGTAGGTTTATTCCTAGGTATTTTATTCTTTTTGATCCTTTACCACTTTTTTATGTGGTTATATTAAATACAAAATTCAATCAATTCAAGTCACCACATTAACATATTGTGGAGGAAATATCATATAGTTAATTCAATACATGCAGTGAATATAATTTGCTACAAGACAACAAATATTTATGATAAACTTTCAGTAGACTAGGACTAGAAGGAAACCCCTTAAAATAATAATGAGTATCTTTGAAAAACCTAAAGCCCAGTATAAAACTCAATGGCAAAAAACCCCCACAAAACTCAATGGAAAAATACTGAATGTTTTCTCCTTACTCTCAGAAGCAAGTTGAGGATATCTAAGCTCACTACTTCTATTTAATATTGGAGTGGAGGTCCTAGCCACTGCAATGAAAGAAGTAAAACAAATAAAAGCCTTAGAGTATGGTTTATTTTTATTTGCAGATGACATGATTGTGTATGTAGAAAATTCTGTGGAAACTACTGGAGAAGTACTGAAATTAAAATGATTTAGCAAGATCTCAGATAAAATATTAGTATAAAAATTAAATTTTCCCTACATACTAGCAATGAATAATTTGAGAATCAAATTTAAAATATCACACACCATAGCACCAAAATAGATGAATTATTTGGTATAAGTTTAACAAAAGTTGTGCAGACTTCTAATCTAAAAACTATGAAACATTGCTGAGAGAAATCAAGAAGACATAAATAAATGGAGACATGATGTTCAGGTTCTGTGACCCATTGTTAAGATGTCAATTTTACCCAATTTCAACTGTAAATTCAATGTAATTCCAATCAAAATCCCAGCAAATTTTCCCTCCTAAAATATTGATAAGATATTTTAAAAATGTACTTGGAATGCCAAAGGACTTAGAAGTGGCAAAGCAATCTTGAACTATAAACCTGGAACACATACTGTACCTCATTCCTGACTTACTACAAAGATACACACATACGATCAAAGGATTTTTGAAAAGCTAGCCAAACAATTCAATGAGGAAATATAAAAACTCTTCAACAAATGGTACTTGATAGGGCTTCCCTGGTGGCGCAGTGGTTGAGAGTCTGCCTGCCAATGCAGGGGACACGGGTTCGAGCCCTGGTCTGGGAAGATCCCACATGCCGTGGAGTGACTAGGCCCGTGAGCCACAATTGCTGAGCCTGCGCGTCTGGAGCCTGTGCTCCGCAACAAGAGAGGCCGCGATAGTGAGAGGCCCGGGCACCGCGATGAAGAGTGGCCCCCACTTGCCGCAACTAGAGAAAGCCCTTGCACAGAAACGAAGACCCAACACAGCTAAAAGTAAATAAATTTTTAAAAAAATTTAAAATATGTAACATTAAAAATAAAAACAGATGGAAAGATATAGCATGATCATAAAATGGAAGAATTAATACTGTTAAAATGACCATAATACCTAAGGCAATCTACAGATTCAATGCAATCCCTGTGAAAATACACATGACATTTCTGACAGAACTAGAACAAATAATTTAAAAATTTGTATGGAAATCCAAAAAAGTCTGAATAGCTAAAACAATCTTGAGAAGGAAGAACAGATCTGGAGGGATCATGCTCCCTGACTTCAGACTATACTATCAGTACATAGCTACAGTTATCAAAACATTAGGGCACTGATACCCAAACAGACACATACATCATTGGAACAGAACAGATTGCACAGAAATCAACTCACACACTTATGGTCAATGAACATTCAACAAAGGAGGCAAGAATATACAATGGAGAAAAGACAGTGGTGCTGGGAAAACTGGACAGCTACGTGGAAAAAAACGAAATTAGAACATTTTCCCATACCCTATACAAAAGTAAACTCAAAATGGATTAAAGACCTAAACATAAGCCCAGAAACCATAAAACTCCTAGAAGAAAACAGGCAGAACACTCTTTGACATAAATTGTAGCAATTATTTTTTGAATTCATCTCCTAAGGCAAAGGAAACACAAACAAAATAAACAAATTGGACCTATATAAATTTAAAAGCTTTTTTGCAGTGAAGTAAACCTTGGACAGAACACAGACAACTTAATGAATGAGAGACAATATTTGCAAATGAAATGCCCATCAAGGGGTTAATATCCCTAATATATAAAAAGCTCATACAACGCAACATCAAAAACCAATCCCATTAAAAAATCGGCAGAAGACCTAAATGGACTTTTTTTTTTAAAGAGCAATTTAAAAACTTTATTATGGTATGTTTATGATTCAATTAACAATATATTAAACTTACTGCAAGAAAAAAATTAAGATAGAATGCAAATGCATGGCACGGTTTTACCTTTTTTTTTTCCTTACTGAATCTTTTGTAATCAAGTTCTGCTGAACTTTCTCATTTCTCACTGAGCAAGTTGGAAAAGATTAGAAGAGATTATCTTAGTCTTAGGTATTATGTGGATTTAGCTTTCCCCCCCTTCATTGTAATTCTTTAGAGTACTTTCTCTAATGCTGTATTCTCTTTTCTGTTTTGTTTTTTCACACACACACAATGTATTTTATTTTTACAAGAGATAAATGAACTGACACCAAGCATTGTAAATGGATGACCACAACAAAAGCAACAATGATTGCAATTACCAAACACGAAACACACTCATACTATGTCATAATATTGACATTCAGTCCAGTAATCCTCCACTGTAACAGCTCCTTTACTTTGCAGTGAAAATTGATTTGTATATTTTTTGCCTCTGAGTCCTTGTGGGATTTTTTTTTTTTTCAAACAGAAAGTCACAAAAATTATAATCATCCTCATCAGTTCACTCAGTCCCATGTAATTAATTTTTTTTCATCTTGATCTTTTGTTAGCACTTTTATGAATTCATCAGTTTTCCATTAGAGTTCTGAAAATGCTTATTCATTCAGTTCAGCAGTATAGTCAGTTACCAGAAATCTGTACTTGTCAGAGTCTTTTCCATGAATTCCTTGAAGATGAAACCCTTTTATAGGAACATTTTTGCAAAAGCATCAGAGTACACCCAGAACTGTCTGTAAATGACAAAAGACTTAAAAATAACCATGGTTAAAGATTTGATGAAAGTTCATAATAATGCAATTGACAAGGAAATTTAGTTATTTCTGAGATATACATTTTAAAGTAATAACTAGAATTATGACTTATAACATTATACCAGAACATATAAGATGTTTAGAAATTTCATGTAATGTCTGAAACATTTATATTAACATATTTCCATACAAATAACCCAAAGAAAGTTTAGTATTAGTTGTGTTTTGTTTGTTTGTTTGTTTGTTTATACTGCAGGTTCTTATTAGTCATCAATTTTATACACATCAGTGTATACATGTGAATCCTAATCACCCAATTCAGCACACCACCATCCCCACCCCACTGCGGTTTTCCCCCCTTGGTGTCCATACGTTTTGGACTTTTTTTTAAGGAAGAAATACAGATGGCCAACAGACACATGAAAAGACACATGCTTAAATCTGTAACCATCTGAGAAATGCAAATCAAAACCACAATGAGATATCACCTCACTTCCGTCAGAATGGCTATTATCAAAATGACAATAAATAACAAGTGTTAGTGAGGATGTGGAGAAAAGGGAACTCTTGTGCACTGTTGGTGGGAATGGAAGTTGGTACAGCCACTATGGAGAACAGTATGGAGGTTCCTCCAAAAATTAAAAGTAAAACTACATATGACCCAGCAATTCCACTCGTGGATATCTATCTGAAGAAAACTAAAACACTAATTCAGAAAGATATAAGCACCCCAATGTTTATAGTAGCATTATTTACAACAGACAAGATATGGAAGCAACCTAAGTGTCCATCAACAGATGAGTGGATAAAGAAGATATGGGGTGTATGTACAATGGAATATGACTCAGCCATAGAAAAAGAATGAAATTTTGCCATTTGCAACAACATAGATGGTTCTGTAGGGTATTATGCTTAGTGAAATAAGTCAGACAGAGAAAGACAAAAACTGTATGTTATCAGTTATATGTGGAATCTAAAAAATAAAACAAAGTAGTGATTACACAAAAAAGAATCAGTCTCGCAGATATAGAGAACAAACTATGGGTTACCAGTTGAGAGACGAAAGTGGGGAGAGGTAATATAGAAGTAAGGGATTAAGAGGTATACACTACTAATTGTAAAATAAATAAGCTACAAGGATATATTGTACAGCATGGGGAATAAAGCCAATATTTTATAACTGTAAATGGAATATAATCTATAAAAATTTTGTATCACTGTTGTATACCTGAAAGTAATATAATATAGTAAATCAAATATACCTCAATAAAAAAATTTTAAAAAGAAAATAAAGAAAAGATGTGTCCTTGAGTTTCATTATGAATTATTCTCAACCCAGAATCCATTCCTCTTATCAAAATCTTTCACCGTTTTTTTTGAGAATAGTGCTGAATAATTCAAGAGTAATTCCAGATAAAAGTTATTAGAATGTCCAAGTAACTTGATCAGGTTTTTGAATAAATACTTGACAGTGTGCAAAGTAAATATCCAGCAAGTGTGATGATGGAAGACTAAGGTAAGTGTCAGGGTAGAGGGAGGTGAGCAGGAAGAAGGAGGATTGAAGGTATTTCAAGGTCTGCTTGGCCCCATATTCACAATGATAGTGCCCTCAGGTGTCAGGAAGGACACTCTTGTAATAAGTGTTGTCAGATGTCCAGGAGGGTAATGTGATGCTCAAAGATTGACAGAGTAAGTGTGAAGGTTGAGGGGGCTGAGGATGAGAATAAAGGATGCTCATCTAAGTATTCCAGGGTAAATCTCACACAGTGTTCAGAAGGATGTTTTCCCAACGTGTCAGCGAGGACAGTCTTGGTGTGTAATTATTTTCAGATTTTCAGGAAGGGAGTTTGGGAAGCCTGAGAATGTTGCACAGCCTGTAATATTTATCTAACTAAAATAAAAGCAATTTGTTAGCAAAGTCTGGATGAGGGTAAAGGCTGATGGGAGCTATAGATGAACTGAGTGTGACAAAGACATCCAGAGAGACAGAGAGACTTGTAGAAAGATATGGGAAGATATTCAGAAAAGATATTCAGAAAAAGAAAAAGAAAACAAACCATAATAAAGGAAGAAGAAACAGTGGGGTATTCCCAGAGAGACAGAGAAAAAAAAAGTAAAGTAATAACACAGGAATAACATTCTTCTGATTGCTTAGCTTCACAAAATGGTATTTTGTGGTTTGTTCTCGGTTTCCAGCATGGAGCAGCCATTCAAAATTCATAGGAACAAGATGGAGCATTTACAGGGAACTGATATAAAGCAGTGAGTGGGATGAGCCTGGATTGGGAAAAGAATGAGAATTAGGGAAAGGATTAGAAGTTTTTTTCCTTAACTAGGAAAAGCCAATGGTGGAGGGAATTTGTACTTAGGAGAGATCTTTTCTGACAGTAAATTAATGAACCAGGACACAGGGAAGTTGTGAAAGACCTTCCCCGAATTTTCAGTACAGGAAGTATTGTGAGGTTTATCAGGTACAGCTGAGTGATGACTATGGTTCACTGGTGTGGGGAACTCCTATCTTCATGTGTAAATGCATTCTGTTTTTTGTGTAACCCTGTATATCCAGACTTCTGTGACTAGGAGATTTGAGACAATAATGAATCTTTGTCCCTAAACACCCTTGGAATTCTTCCACAGGTAATTCTGTTCATGGGATTCCTGCCTTCCTAACCCTTCTGTGTCTATTTTACATCATGACTCACAATCATAGCCTGAGGTTCAATCTTGCAAGATCTCATCCACGTCCTGCTTAATCCTTACTTTTCACAGTATACTCCCTCTCTGATACTCAAAGTCCTCCTCCTTTCTCTTATGCTTAATATTTGTATTTATATTATATTCATTCACTCATTCATTTATTCATCTAGTTAACTCGCATTTCTCAAGAGCCCACCCAGTGCTTGGCACTCTTCTAGGTCTTGTGAAATAGAGTTGAACAGCGTTAAGTTTTTTGTTCTCTTAGAGGTCATTTATTTGAAGAGAGACAGAAAACCAGAGAAGGCAAGAGGAAAGAAACAATGACACAAGAAAATATCAGGGAGTGATAAATATTGTATGAAAATAGAATCAAGTTATCTACTTATAAGTTGAGGGCTACTTAATTTGGAAGCCATTGGAGACTTCCATGAGGAGGTGATATTTGAGACTGAGCTGTGATAATGGATGACAAGTCACAGGTATTGGTAACTGGTAGAAACGTGCTGTGTCTGCACACCATGCTTTGCACACACAGTCAGATTTCTAATGCTGGACAGTCACTGCGCAGCCCCGTGTGTTCCTCAGCTCCTCTGATTGGAAGAACTGGATGAGAGCTGACCTTTGATCCTAACACCAAATCCTGCTGGGCCTCATATCACCCTAGGCCTTCTAATCACATCTATTCTCTGTTATAAGCTCAGTATCTTATCCCCTTGTTTGCCTGTGTCTAGTTAATTCTTGTTTTTATGAAACTCATTCATGTGTCCTTGCCCATCCCAGTCCAGGACTGCTGCAGAATCTTCCAGACTTTGTGTGGTGTATGACGAGCTGCAAGGGGCCTGATTTTGGACCAAGTCCTTGATGCTTCTCTCAAGATCGCCCCTCAGGCTTTGGTTTCTTTTCTGGTTTCCTCTCAGGGCCTGGCTCCTTTACTAAAAGCTGCAAATTAGAGTGTGCACTGGTGATGGGGCCGCGTTTGTGACCCCAAGAAAATGTCAGTGATCTCAGATTCCTTGATGGGTAGAGAAAAGAGATAGATCTCCTCCAGGGACTTGATCTTCATGTCCTTGACCAGGCGGCCCAGCTTGGTGACGGAGAGCCACTCCTTGTCCTCGGCCTTGCCTCCGTGAGCTCCGCGGCCTCGGCCCGGCCCCGACCGCAACCCCGGCCCCCGGCCCCGGACGCCGCTGCCGAAGCCTCCGCGGAAGTCACCGCGGCCTCCCATGCCAGGGCCCCCGGGGCCTCAGGGCCCTCCCACAGC
This sequence comes from Balaenoptera ricei, assembly GCF_028023285.1. Lineage (NCBI taxonomy): Eukaryota > Metazoa > Chordata > Mammalia > Artiodactyla > Balaenopteridae > Balaenoptera > Balaenoptera ricei. The sequence continues at coordinate 46,229,431 of NC_082648.1, forward strand.
ACTGGCGTCTCCCGCCATTTGGTGTTTTTACGGAAAAAAATAAGCATTCTTTCCTTTCTTCTCCTCATGCTGCAATGGAAACTGTTCAGTTCTAAGTTATTCAGTGGGAAGGTACCAGAATGTCAGTCCACAGGGATTTCCTTGTTGCTTCTGAGCAGTGGCCCCTGTGAACAGAGACACATGTGGATTTTGTCTTTTGTGCTCTTGCCCCAGAGAAAGTATTTGCCTGTCTCTTCTATCAGGCTCATTGTTCTTGCAGGGAAACCCTAAATTCTTTTTGCCTCACCAAGGACAGGGCTAGGAAGATGAGGCAAGAGGAGAGTGGGTAGCCAGGGTAAAGGTGTGACAGAACTGATGACATTTGCAGAGGTGAATTCAGAATGAGAAATGCACATCCAAGCTTGGGTCGCACAAATTTTGTTCCCTGAGGAAGAGTCAAATGTCTTGTTTGGAATGTTTCCTTCTAATTTCAGCTTTAGCTGCTGCCACCAGGACCATTGCTACTTCCACCACGACTACAGCTATTCATTTACTCAAAATACGCAGTATGACCACCCCATCTAAATGCTTTCTTTATGGGCCTCCTGGATTCCCTGAATTCTCTATTCTCACAGTATATTTTGGGGGCATTGAGGAGAAATCATGAGGAAAGCCCTATTTTCTTTTCATTTTTATCTAATTACTTTTGATTTTACAAATCAACAGATAGACATCAGAGGAACGAGGAGTTTGCAGCTTCTTGTTACCAATTTTACATGTATAGCTCTTGAAATATTGGCACTTAATAGGGAAAATTCATGTTTAGTAGAAATATCACTGCAAAGACCAAAGTACATGCCTCCACGTGGTCATGTACCTGTTTACGCTTGTTTTTTATCAGGAAATTCTTTGTTTTTTTAAAAAGAATTTTCAAAAACGGCAAAGAGCTTTATTTTTTTTTTTTTATATAGCTACTTTTATTTTTATTTATTTATCTATTTATTTATTTTTGGCTGTGCTGGGTCTTCGGTTCGTGCGAGGGCTTTCTCCAGTTGCGGCAAGTGGGGGCCACTCTTCATCGCGGTGCGGGGACCGCTCTTCATCGCGGTGCGCGGGCCTCTCACCATCGCGGCCCCTCCCTCCCGTTGCGGAGCACAGGCTCCAGACGCACAGGCTCAGTAGTTGTGGCTCACGGGCCCAGCTGCTCCGCGGCATGTGGGACCCTCCCAGACCAGGGCTCGAACCCGCGTCCCCTGCACTAGCAGGCAGACTCTCAACCACTGCGCCACCAGGGAAGCCCGCAAAGAGCTTTAGAATGAGCTTCCTAGAGGTTGAACGCTTTGAATTTTATTCAGGATATTTCTGGGAATTTGGAAATCCATTTGGGTCAAGGTACAGTGTTCATATTCCTGGTTCATTTTTTCCCTCTCCTTCAACTTTCATGTAAGATTAATTTCTAAATATATTGATTCTGAATATATGACAGGCATCATGGTATAGAATTCACATATATAATGTAATTTAAATTTCATAGTAACTCTATGAAATAAATATTTTCAATATGACAAAGTGGACAAAGTTCAATAAGAAACTTTCCCCTGTACATGGGCAGTAAGCAAAGGTATTGGAATTGTACATAAACAATGCAAGTCCTGAGGAATCTTTTACAATGATGATTTATACTTTTTCAGTGTCTGAAACACACTACTTGAACTACTACTTAATGCTCAGAAGTGATTAAGGAACTACTACTTAATGCTCAGAAGTGATTAAGGAAACAATGTTTTTTGATGAAATCCAGTTTTTTGATTTTCTTTTTCCTATTAGTGTTTTTTTTTTCTAAGAAATGTTCACATTTCCTAAGTTTAGAAAAATGCACTTTTTGGTTTTCTTCTAGATGATTTATATTTTTAACATTTATGATTAAATCTTTGATTATTGTGTATGGTATGAGGTATGAATCATGTTTTTGTTCTCATATAGGCAGTTCTGTGTTTATTCAGCATAATTTGTTGAAAGACTTTACTTTATTGAATAGTCAGCATTTTTGTCAGAACCAATTATCTGTACTTATGTCAGTTTATTTTTAGACTCTCTATTCTTCTTCATTGATGTGTTTTTCTATTTATGTCAGTATCAACATGATTTGATTAATATAGCTGTATAAGTTTGGAAGTCAGGGGTGTGATTCTTCAAACTTTGTTCTTTTTCAAGATTGTTTTGGTTACCTGATGCTTTTTATTTTGTCACATACATTTTGGGATCTATTTGTCAACTTTAACAAAATAGCCTGCTGAAATGTTGATTAGGATTTAAATGAAGTTATAGATAAATTGATATTTAACATTATTGTTTCTTCTAAGACATAAATATAATATACATACATTTATTTAGGGTTATTTGATGTCTTTCATCAAAGTTTTGTAGCTTTCACTATAGAAGCCAAGTATTTTTCAGTAAACTTATTCATAAACAATTAAATATTTTGATGCTGTTTTAAATATTGTTTTTAAAATTTTCATTATTCAATTGATCATTGGTAACATGTGGAATACATTTGATTTTTACATATTGACTTTCTATCTTATGACCTTCCTTAACTTACTTATTGTTTCTAGCAGACTTGTGTGTGTGTATGTGTGTATATGTAGTTATACATGAATACAACTGTGTCATCTGCATGTAAACTCAGTTTACTTCATTGTTTCTGAGCTTTTTACATTTCTGTAACTTTTTTTCTTGCCTATTGCACTGGCTAGGACATCCAGAATGATATTAAATAGAAGTGATAAGAACAGAAATACTTACTAAATCTAATTCCTGATTTTAGGGGAAGGATTTCAATTCTTCTCCATTACATATACAATTAGTTGTAGTATTTTGTAGATGCTATATATCAGATCGAAAAAATTTTCTTCTATTCCTGGTTTACTGAGATTTTTCTTTTTTCTTTTTAAACATGACTGGGTTTTGAATTTTTTTAATTGAAGTATTATTGATTTACAATGTTATATTAGTTTCAGTTACACAACATAATGATTCAATATTTTTATAGATTACACTCCATATAAATTATTATTAAATATTGGCTATATTTCTTATGCTGTACATTGTATCCTTATATCTTATTTATTTTTTACTTAGTAGTTTGTACCTTTTAATGTCCTTCATCTATTTTACCCCTCCCCTTACCTCTGTCCCTAATGGTAACCACTAGTTTATTCTTTGTTTCTGTGAGTCTTTTTCTGTTTTGTTATATTTTTAATTTTATTTTTTAGATTGCACATGTAAGTGAAAACATACAGTATTTGTCTTTCTCTGTCCCCCTCCAGGTCCATCCATGCATTGCAAATGACAAAATTTCATTCCTTTTATGGCTGAGTAATATTCCACTGCATATATATATATCACATTTTCTTTACCCATTCATCTGTTGATGAACACTTAGGTTCCTTCCATATCTTGGTTATTGTAAATCATGCTGCAATGAATATTGTGGTGTATCTGTATTTTAAAATTAGCATTTTCATTTTCCTCAGATGTATACCCAGGAGGGGAACTGCTGGGTCATATGATAGTTCTATTTTTAAGTTTTTGAGGAACCTCCATACTGTTTTCCATAGTGGTTGTACCAAGTTACATTCCCACCAACAGTGTACTATGATTTCTTTTCTACACGTCCTCACCAACACCTGTTATTTCTTGTTTCTTGACAATAGCCATTCTGACAGGTGTGAGGTGATATTTCATTGTGGTTTTGATTTGCATTTCCCTGATAATTAGTGATGTTGAGCATATTTTCATGTGCCTTTTGGCCATCAGTATGTCGTCTTTGGAAAAATGCCTATTCAGGTCCTCTGCCCATTTTTAATTGAGTTGTTTGTTTTTTAGATATTGAGTTGTATGAGTTCTCTATATATTTTGGATATTAACCCCTTATCAGACATATCATTGGCAATTATCTTCTCCCATTCAGTAAGTTGCCTTTTTGTTTTGTTGATGGTTATCTTCATTGTGCAAAAGCTTTAAGTTCAATTAAGTCCCATTTGTTTATTTTTGTTCTTCTTTCCCTTGCATGGGAAGACAGATCCAAAATAACACTGCCTATACCTATGCCAAAAGGTGTACTACCTATGTTTTCTTCTAGAAGTTTTATGATTAAGATCTTATATTTAGGTTTTTCATCTGTTTTGAGTTTATTTTTGTATATGGTGTAAGAAAATGTTCTGATTTCAGTCTTTTATATGTAGCTGTCCAGCTTCCCCAGCACAATTTATTGAAGAGACTGTCTTTACTCCACTGTATATTCTTGCCTCCATTGTTGTAGATTAATTGACCGTATGTGTGTGGATTTATTTCTGGGATCTCTATTTTGTTTCATTGATCTGTGTGTCTGTTTTAGTGCTAGCACCATACTGTTTTGGTGACTATAGCTTTGTAGTATAGTCTGAAGTCAGGGAGTGTGATAACTTCAGCTTTGTTCTTTTTTCTTAAGATTTCTTTGGCTATTTGGGGTCTTTTCTGGTTCCATATAAATTTTAGAATTATTTGTTTTAATTCTGTGAAAAATGTCATGGGTATTTTGATAGAGATTGCATTACATGGTTGCCTTGGATAGACAGATGGGACGTTTTAACAATATTAATTCCTCCAATCCATGAATATGGGCTATCTTTCTATTTACTTCTTTCATCTTCAATATTCTTCTTCAGTGTCTTTCAGTTTTCAGAGTGTATGTCTTTCACTTCCTTAGTTAGATTTATTCCTAATTTTTTGGAATGGTTTGAGAAGGATATAGGTGTTCACTCTCTTCTAAATGTTTGGTAGAATTTACCTGTGAAGCCATCTTGTCTTGGATTTTTGTTTGTTGGAAGTTTTTAAATTACTTCTTTGATTTCATTACAGGTAATTGGTCTTTTCAAATTTTCTATTTATTCCTGGTTCAGTCTTGGGAGATTGTACATTTCTAAGAATTTGTCCATTTCTTCTAGGTTGTCCTAGTTGTTGAGTGGCAAGTGACCTAAGTTGAACCGATCAGACTGAAGCCAAAAACTTTTGTATTGAAATAGGGGGAAGAGATTTATTCTTCATGTGACATGTACTTGAGGAAGCATTTAGTCCAGGATTGAATGGCAGCCATTTTTGGATTATGAAAGGCAAAACTAATTGAAAATAGAACAATTATCAAAGAAGCAGAGGCAAGAAATGGAAAGAATAAACTGCTTGGTCCCATTATTTGTGCTATAAACTCAAGCCTCAACTGAAGACAGCTCTATCTCTAAATTCTCGGGCACATGAGACAATACATGTCCATTATTACCTTAGACCATTTGAGATTTTTGACACAAAGTCATTTCTATTAGAACAAAGTTGCACAAACATAAGGCATTTTAAAAAGTACTCATCAGCCTGTAGACTAGTGACCGGCATGTGATAGAGGTATTTGTCTTGAAAATGTTTTTGTATTAGGAGCAATAGTTAATTATTGTTATGTGTAGCAATAGTAAAAATTAGCAATGAAACTAATGATCATTTATGTCTTCAGGTTCTGGATGAATGTGGGTGTGACCACAGAGGCCTGAGCATGTGTTCAAATGAGACTTAGCTGAGCTTTCTCTTTCCTACTTGTCACCATCTTCCCTCTTAATTGGCAACACCTGCAAACACAGAGTTCTTGTCTCAGTAGAAGACCCCTGGCTCTTGAATATGTCCCCTTTGACATTTAAACAACCAATGCTTCTCATATGCACCATAAAACGCTCATATTTCAGCTCCTTCATAGGCATTCTAAAAGGGATATAGCCACATTGAGGGACCAAGGGAACCAATTTTCTTTCTTGGGTAAGACCTGGAAAATTGGTCATCTGGGATTAATTATCCCTTTCCACTTCCAATACTTCTCCCTGCCTACAAGCATATGCGATTTTTAAGGGACATTTCCCAATTGCCATGAATTCTTGAAGTTTTTCTGAGTTCACAGCCCTTTGAACTCTTTACATAATTTTTGTTTGTTTTTGTTTGCAAGGAGTTCCAAAGCAGAAATGCACTGCAACATCTTGCTCAGTCATCATTGCTATGTTGCCTTATGGTTATTACTGACAGTTAGTGCCCCCTTGGGTTTAGTCTTAACTTCATTCTGCTGAAATCTTAGCTCATTTCTCTCCTCCCATTCTTCAGCAGGGAAGAACAATTGTTCCCCATTCTCTGCAGGTAATAACGTGGCCTACACATGTAAGCAATGACTCAGTTCTCACTCAATCTGCTCTCTCTCCAGCTAAATCATCCTAATGCCCACTGGACAGGTTGAAATAGTCCAATCTATTTTTAAGGCACTTTTGGCAACAGACAACTTAGAAAATTCACTCACCCATCTCTCTGCATCTAGGCAGGATCACTTTTTGCCTGGTAGAGCAATATTCTTTCTTCCTTCTGAAGTATTAAGATCCTCAAGGGGAGGGAACAATTCCCAGACTTTCCTCCTACTGTTTCTTTACATAGCCACTAAAGCCCTACTTTCAAATTTCTTACTTTCTTCCTTTGGGTGTACAGATAAAGAGAAGGTCCCAGTGCCTGTTTTAATATATATTGGGAGATAAATTTTATATAAGGAACAAATTGGGAGCCATTTCTGGTGTAAGAACTAACATAGATTTGAATGTATGAGGAAGGCTTTGCATCTAACCTAAATCTTTGTTGCTATTGTTAAGTTCATGAGATGGTGGAAGTATTTTATTACAGTTCATTTGGGAGGATAAGGATGCAACAAGGTGGAACGAAACCAAATGGTGAAATACCTCATGACTAAATCAAAGATTCAATGGTTAAGATTTGAGATCATCTAATCTGGTCTCCTCATTCCTCATTTGTTCATTTATTTAAGAAACAGAGTGATGCTTATGCATCAGGTGGTTTTCTAGCCCCGAGGACATTAGTGAACAAAACAGATAAGTGTCTTCCTGCACATTCTATTAAGGAAAAAGAGGCAATAAACATGTAAGTAAACATAGACTGTGAAGTAGTGTAAGTTCTGTAGAGAAAAATTATGGCAGGAAAGGGGGATATGGATTAAAGGGGCTTCGACAGCTGTAATAGGGAGTTGATGAGGACTCTGAGGCTGAGAGAGAGAAAGAGACTTATCCAGGGTCAGGAGGCAGGTTTAGAGCCATGACAATGCACAAGCTAATATTTCTTACTCTCAGTCCTGTGTTCATTCCTCTATTTCTTCTGCATGCACCAAGATCAGAAGGCACCCTACTGAAGGTTACTGCATCCTGGCTCACTAATGAGAGGCCACAGGGAAAAATGCTGAACAACGCATTTTTCTTAAAATGCTATAAATACAGTAACCTTGATTTTGATTATAGTATAAAAGTTGAATTAACAGGTACATTTGGGAAGTGGTATAGGATATAAAAAGAGACTAGTTGTGCCTTAAATTGCAACTTATGAAAAGAAATAATATAATGCTTTTATATATATATATGATTTACTGTTTGCTTTCATGCATAGAAATCATCTGCTTGCATATGATTGTTTACTGGTGACCAAGTATAGCCATAGGAATGTACAGAAGGAGATAGTTGTATTAAAGAATGGTAACTTTATCATGCACTAAACATCTGAGAAAGAAATTTTCTTAGGATAGAAAATCTTTACAAAACAGTGTCATTAGAATTGTCAAAGAATATACAAATCAATTTTCACTGCAAAGTAAAGGAGCTGTTACAGTGGAGGATTACTGGACTGAATGTCAATATTATGATATAGTATGAGTGTGTTTCGTGTTTGGTAATTGCAATAATTGTTGCTTTTGTTGTGGTCATCCATTTACAATGCTTGGTGCCAGTCCATTTATCTCTTGTAAAAATAAAATACAGTGTGTGTGTGTGAAAAAAAAATAAAAGTGAAAACATAAATAATTATAAATACATACTTGCTACATCATGAAAAAAAAAAAAAGAATTGTCTTGAGCCATTTGCTGTCCAAGCTCGGGTGTCTTATTATAGACCTTTATGGAAACATTTCCCCATAGAGACAGGACTGAGGAAGGATGGATGAAGCAGAGGTCTTCCTTAGATACCCTCATGCTATTAATTCCCATCCTCACACTAACAAAGAGGTGGGTACAGGGAAAATGATCATGCCAACCAGCAGATAATATAATAGTCATTGTGCATTAGATATTAATAAGCACCAAACATCAGCCCTCTCCACCCCTAGAAGAGTCACATCACTAATTTGGTTTGGTTTATAAAAACTGTGAAGTCTTGAGACCTTAGGGGCTGTGAATGTGTTAGAATAGGCAGCAAATGTGTGCTGAGCAAGGGCAGGAAAGTGACTGGAGATTAAATGTTCACCTTGGAAAACTGCCTAAGAATACAAACTGATGCCCAGGAAATTGAGACTTACAGCTGTTTTATGAGAAAATATTGTTTTTCTGTATTAAAGTCATTATGTCCTAAAGAATTAACAAACCTCAGAAATGGAAGAAATCTCAGATATCATTTATAATATTAATAATTTCAAACCCTTTGCTCATGATTAATAAGTGCCAGGCACTCTGCTCTGCTCTTCCAGAAAATAACTCATTTGATGCTCACAGCAAGCTTATGGAGTAAATATTATTATAATTAGTATTGAACAAGATGGCCTTAATGTTCCCTTCAACCTAACTGAGCTTTAGGCAGGCTTCTTCTTGATTCTAGGCTCCTGACCTCCATTTTCTTAGAGCATTTTTTTTTAGAAAACTTGCCATTGTAGGCTTAAAGACTTAAATATAAGACATGACACCATAAAATTCCTAGAAGAGAACATAGGCAAAACATTCTCTGACATAAATTGTAGCAATGTTTTCTTAGGTCAGTCTCCCAAGGCAAAAGAAAAAAAAGCAAAAATAAACAAATGGGACCTAATCAAACTTATGTTTTTGCACAGCAAAGGAAACCATAAGCAAAGCAAAAAGACAACCTACAGACTGGGAGAAAATATTTGCAAATGATGCGACTGACAAAGGATTCATCTCCAAAATATACAAACAGCTCATGCAGCCCAATATTAAAAAAAAAAACAACCCAGTCGAAAAATGGGCAGAAGACCTAAATAGACATTTCTCCAAAGAAGACATAGAGATGGCCAAGAGGGACATGAAAAGATGCTCAACATCACTAATTATTAGAGAAATGCAAATCAAAACTACAATGAGGTATCACCTCACACTGGTCAAAATGGTCATCATCAAAAAGTTTACAAACAATAAATGCTGGAGAGGGTGTAGAGAATAGGGAACCCTCCTACACTGTTGGTGGGAATGAAATTGGTGCAGCCACTGTGGAAAACAGTATGGAGGTTCCTTAAAAAACTAAAAATAAAGTTGCCATATGATCCAGCAATCCCACTCCTGGGCATATATCTGGAAAAGATGAAAACTCTAATTCAAAAAGAAACATGCTCCCCAATGTTCATATCAGCAGTATATTTACGATAGCCAAGACATGAAAGAAACCTAAATGTCCATGGACAGACGAATGGATAAAGAAGATGTGGTGTGTGTGTGTGTATATATATATATATATATATATATATATATATATATATATATATACAGTGGAATAATAGCCATAAAAAGGAATGAAATAATGCCATTTGCAGCAACATGGATGGATCTAGAGACTATCATACTAAGTGAAGTAATTAGACAGAGAAAGACAAATATTATATGATATCACTTATATGTGGAATCTAAAAAATGATACAAATGAACTTATTTATAAAATAGAAACAGACTCACAGATGTGGAAAACAAACTTATGGTTACAAAAGGGGAAAGGGGGTGAGGGATAAATTAGGAGCTTGGGATTAACCTATACACACTACTATATATAAAATAGATAACCAACAAAGACCTACTGTATAGCACAGGGAACTACATTCTATATTTTGTAATAACCTATAATGGAAAAGAATCTGAAATATATATAAAGAATGTATATATATATATATATATATATATATATATATATATATCTGAACCATTATGCTGTACACCTGAAACTAACACAGCATTGTAAATCAACTATACTTCAATTTTAAAAAGTAAAAAAGGTGGGAGGGAGGGAGACGCAAGAGGGGAGAGATATGGGGACATATGTATATGTAAAACTGATTCACTTTGTTATAAAGCAGAAACCAACACACCATTGTAAAGCAATTATACTCCAATAAAGATGTTTAAAAAATAAATAAATAAATAAAAATAATAAAAAGTAAAAAAAAAGAAAAACACTCTTGCCAGTTCTACAACTCAGAACTGTCTTTTACAAGGACCTGGGAGCCATCTCTTTGGAATGTAATCATCGAAAGAGAATTAGCACCTTTATCTCCCAGTTTCTGTGGGAGGGTAGGAGCCTAACATCATAGGGTGCCTAGCCCTAAGTTGAAAAACTATCTCCTGTCACAAAGATATGAGAGAGATTTTTCCTTTGGATAAAGCTAGTTAGCAAATACAGATAGCCTATGGCCACCTCCTAAGGTCTTCTGGTGTTTTTCCATTAGCTCACTCTCACCCTTAAAAACTATCACTCCTGCTTCAGCAGAGTTGAGTTCAGGCTTAGTTCTGGCCTCTCTCCATATTGCAATAGCCATGAATAAAGTAACACAGTTAGTGAGTGTCTAGATTCTAATCCTACCCCTCACTTTACTGACATTCTGATGCTGTGAGTCAGGGCTTTCTGTCTCATTAGAATCCTTCCTAGAATAAACATTGCTGTGCTAAAAGCACTTTTATACCATTACTTTGCTTATTCCGATCCAGTATACTAGACAGGACAGTTCTCAGTATCTTTACTTTACAGTTGAGAACTTAGGGAGGTTAAACACCATGCCTAAATCATACAGCTGGCTAGTGAATGATGAGGGTATAGGCTTTCATGTTTGGGGCCCCAAGTAGGGTTTATATCCTCATTGCACTCTGGAGCTGTGAATCTAAGTAGAGTCAGATACCTGGGAAGGGATAACTTGAAATACCCACCCAATCCTCAGATTTTGGCAACTCTGAAAGCTTATACCCTCTCCAAACGAGCTAAGTACCTCTGGGCCCTCCATCCCCATTCCAATGGTCCCTCTCCCCACTCTTCCACCCAGTAGCCTCCAGAGGCCTTCATGTAGTTCGGGAAAGCCATCTCCTAAAGCCTTTTCCACCCACATTACTTTCCTTTGAATCAGCTCCCTGTAATGACCCTGTCTTTCCCAGCCTATACTTAGAATTCACTTAGAAACTGCAATTTGTATATGGACACTTGTCACTTTGCCTTGTGGGGCTGCAAATATGAGCAGCCTGTTTCTTGTGGGTGTCCTACATCCCAGATTGGCTCCTCTCCTTTCACCGGGTTTCCTAGGTGACCCAGGATGGCAGTGAGGGCAATGGGGGTGAGGTGGGAGTAGTTGTGGCAGAGAGAAATCAGCATTGAAAGGGTGTTAGGTATTAATCTCCAAAATATACCAACAACTCATGCAGCTCAACATCAAAAAACAAACAACCCAATCAAAAAATGGGCAGAAGATCTAAATAGACATTTCTCCAAAGAAGACATATAGATGGCCAATAGGCACATGAAAAGATGCTCATCACTGCTAATTATTAGAGAAATGCAAATCAAAACCACAATGAGGTATCACCTCACACCAGTCAGAATGGCCATCATCAAAAAATCTACAAACAATAAATGTTGGAGAGGGTGTGGAGAAAAGGAAACCCTCCTACACTGTTGGTGGGAATGTAAATTGGTAAAGCCACTATGGAGAACAGTATGGAGGTTCCTTAAAAAACTAAAAATAGAGCTATCATATGATCTGGCAGTCCCACTCCTGGGCATATATCTGTAGAAAACCATAATTCGAAAAGATACATGTACCCCAGTGTTCACTGCAGCACTATTTACAATAGCCAGGACATGGAAGCAACCTAAATGTCCATCAACAGAAGGATGGATAAAAAAGATGTGATATATATATATATATATATATATATATATATATATATATATATATATATATATATATTCATTGTGTGTGTGTATACACACACACACACAGACACACACAAATGGAATATTACTCAGTCATAAAAAAGAACGAAATAATGCCATTTGCAGCAACATGGATGGAGCTAGATATTGTCATACTGAGTGAAATAAGTCAGACAGAGAAAGACAAATATCATATGGTATTGCTTATATGTAGAATCTTAAAAAATGATACAAATGAACTTATTTACAAAACAGAAATAGAGTCACAGATGTAGAAAACAAACTTATGCTTACCAGTGGGGGGGAAAGGATGGGGAGGGATAAATTGGGAGATTGGGATTGACATATACACACTACTGTATGTAAAACAGATAACTAATAAGGACCTACTGTAGAGCACAGGGAACTCTAGTCAATACTCTGTAATGGCCTATATGGCAAAAGAATCTAGAAAAGAATGGATAAGTTTCCCCAGTTTCTGTGGGAGGGTAGGAGCCTAACTTAGGGGTGGGGGGAGGAGGGCTAATTCCAAGTTGCAAAACTATCTCCTGTCAAGAAGATACGAGAAAGTTTACTTTTCCTTTGGGTAAGGACAATTAGCAAACAGAGATGGTCTAAGATGCCTGCCACTACAGCTCTTAAAAACTCTCCAGCCCTTTGTTTCCACCTAGCTAGGCAACCAGACTGGCTTATGCTCTATGACTGGCAATAGTATCAAAATAAAATAGAGTTCTGTTTGCTCATAATATCTGGTACGATTTTTTTTTTCTCTAACACTCATGGTTATCCTTTCTCTCTCATCCCTCTCTCCTGATCTTTGCTATTGTCGACTGAAAAATTATTCACAACCTAAAAGTTGAGAGTTATTATTATTTTTTAAATAAATTTATTTATTTACTTTTGGCTGCATTGGGTCTTCATTGCTGTGCCTGGGCTTTTCTTTAGTTGCAGTGAGTGGGGGCTACTCTTTGTTGCAGTGCACAGGCTTCTCACTGCGGTGGCTTCTCTTGTGGTGGAGCACGGGCTCTAGGCATGTGGGCTTCAGTAGGTGTGGCACACAGCATCAGTAGTTGTGGCGCACGGACTTAGTTGCTCTGTGGCATGTGGGAATCTTCCGGGATCAGGGCTCGAACCCATGTCTCCTGCATTGGCAGGCAGATTCTTAACCACTGCGCCACCAGGGAAGCCCTGAGAGTTATGTTTTATTTGGTGGGAATTTTTAGGACTTCAAGCCTGGGAGGCAGCATCTCAATAACCCTGAGAGTACCGCTCTGAGGAGGCAAGGGAGGGGAGCTAGGATACACAGGAGTTTTGTAACAAAGGGCAGGTAGTCGGGAACATCAAAAGATTACTGTTAATTAAAGAAAATCAGATATGTCAAGTTAAGGAATTTAGCGTTTTTCTATGTATGAGAAGATGCAGGAGTACGGGCTCACTGAAATCATTCCTTTGATATGCACCTCGGCTATCTGGGGCCAGTATCCTGTGTTTTCATATCCTGAGTTTCCTCAGGGCTCACCGACTCACGTTGAAGGGCTGCAGTCGCTGATGACTGTGACATCCTTTGTTTACTGGTATGGTAGGCAATATTCTAATTGTCTACCATACACTATCTTGCAGTGTATTAGGCAACCAAGTAATACATTACTGTAAGCGTGCGCGCGCATGTGACCTCTCCCACCCTACTAAAATTTTCTTCGAGAAGGAATGTATCTAAAATGCTCTATACCACATATGGCCTGGTAGAGTCCTGTCAGTGTTCAAGCTCTGTTTATTGACAAAACATTTTCCTTCTGACACAAACCACAACTGCTTATTCTTTTTAAAAAATGCCAAGGTTTAAAAACATATTTTTATTTGTATTGTTTTCTGCCAGCAGAAAATACTGTGAATTTTTTGCAATGGCCAAGAGGAGGGACTCTGAATCCCGCTCATCTCTTTTCCTATAAAGATCCAAAATTTAGGATACAGGGAGAAAATGGTTTTAGTGGGGAGGCTCCAAGTGGATCTCCTTGGATGAGGCCTCAAGAAGAAAAACAAGACACCGGTATGGTGGAAGACTTCCTGGAATTTAATTGGGAGCACAGGGGGATGAATAGAGGATCAGGGGGATTCCTACTGTAGGCTGCACCAAGGTTTCAGGGTCTGAAAGTGGGATTTGTGCTTCCTCATTTAGCTTGAGCCCTTTGAGGGTATTCCAGTAGCAACCCTTGTTCCTGAAATTTGATCATCCTTAAATCTTCTAACTGTCCTAGGCAGTGTCAAAGCTTGAGAGAAAATTAAGTATTTGTCCAGGTTACCACTGTCCCTACCATGTAGATCATGTATTCTAATACCCACAGAGTAGAAAAACCAAAGAGAAATGAAGTGACTGCCTAAGGTCTGTCTCTATGCATGCTGTTCATGATAGCATCAGGATGGAGATTCCAAGTCTCTTACTCTGGTCTTCTGTCCGGTGTACCATGCTGCTTTTCTCCTACTGAGATCAGGAGTTTGTAGGGCCAGGGAGCAGGAGCTGGATATTGGAGGCCATACAGCCTCCTGCAAGAGGAGGTGGGAGTTAGGCTCTTCTATGAAGCCGCTGCTGTCAGAGCATGTGCTGTGGTGGTGGTGAAAGGCTGCAATGGGAATTTAAAAGAAACACATCATGCATTTTTTTAAAAATTGAAGTATAGTTGATTTACAATGTTGTGTTAGTTTCAGGTGTACAGCAAAGTGATTCAGTTACACATACAAATATTCTTTTTCATTATAGGTTATTACAAGATATTGAATACAATTCCCTGTGCCATACAGTAAGACCTTGTTGTTTATCTGTTTTATATATAGTAGTGTGTATCTGTTAATCCCAAACTCCTAATTTATCTCTCCCCCTCTCCCACTATCCCCTTTGGTAACCATAAGTTCGCTTTCTATGTCTGTGAGTTTGTTTCTATTTTGTAAATAATTTCATTTGTATCATTTTTTAGATTCCACATATAAGTGATATCATATGATATTTGTCTTTCTCTGTCTGACTTACTTCACTTAGTACGATAATCTCTAGGTCCATCCATGTTGCTGCAAATTGCATTATTTCATTCTTTTTTATGGCTGAGTAATATTTCATTGTGTATATATACCATATCTTCTTTATCCATTCATCTGTCTGTGGACATTTAGGTTGCTTTCATGTCTTGGCAATTGTAAATAGTGCTGCTATGAACATTGGTGTGCATGTATCTTTTTGAATTAGAGTTTTCTCTGTATATATGCCCAGGAGTGGGATTGCTGGATCATATGGTAACACTATTTTTAGTTTTTGAAAGAACCTCCATACTGTTCTCCATAGTGCCTGCACCAATTTACATTCCCACCAACAGTGTAGGAGGGTTCCCTTTTCTCCACACCCTCTCCAGCACTTATTGTTTGTGGATTTTTTAATGATGGTCATTCCGACTGGTGTGAGGTGATACCTCATTGTAGTTTTGATTTGCATTTCTCTGATAATTAGTGATGCTGAGCATCTTTTCATGCACCTGTTGGCCACTTGTATGTCTTCTTTGGAGAAATGTCTATTTAGGTCTTCAGCTCATTTTTTGATTGGGTTGTTTGTCACATCATGCATCTTTGAGACAACTTTGTGTACTGGATTGGTAGAAACTTTTATACCCTACCTGGGGAAATGTTTCTCACTACTATAAGTAATATTTAAAGTTATTAGCAGCAGCAGCAATGGAATCAAAGAGTCATGTGACTTAGGCTTTCTGCTCTTCTCACCATGAAATGAGATTCCTGAAAAAGTTCACTTCTTAATGTTTAGACTTATAAAAGTATACCTATGCTTTTATTCTTATTCTTTTGTATAGACTGCTGAGCACTGCTGGAGAAAATGACAAAACTATTCCCAATCCATGTTCTGCACCTTGAGCTGAGCCTTGATGTTATTCACCAATTTGACTATTAATACATATTTCTATTAATAAATATTATTCTTGTCCCTTCTCCATAGTGGTGATCTCAAATCTTTATGATCCTCCTCAGATTTCCTGCCTCATGCTTTTAATGATGACCCAATAGGAAAAAGAGAGAAACCAGTAAGCATATATTTCTTGACCTCTTCTCCAGACAACCAATGTAACTGTATTCACATCTGTCCTTTTTCCTTTCCTCTAAACTCAAAGATCAGTACCTCAGTTCCTGGCTAAACCCTCCAAAAGTGCTTTGGATCTCAACTCATTCCAGCTCTCTGTTGACCTCACATCCTCATTTCCCTTCCCTCCTGAACCATGGCCTTCTCCACCCTATTGATTCTTTTCCTTCAGCAAATATACATGCTTAAAACTTCCACATCCTAGAAAACAAAACAAAACAAAACACTCCTTAGAGTCTCTTGACCCCTTTACCTACTTTGTTTGCATAATTTCCTATTCATTTTTCACATTAATATTGTAAAGCCCTGTCACACAAATAAAAATACTGTTATCAAGTTTCCTAATCATTTTCTAGTGGAAAATCCAAAGGTATAGTTGCATTGTCTTTCCTAGTGGATATTTTATGACATATGTTACTGAACACTACACCTTCCTTCTTGAAGCAGTATTTTGCCTTTTTAAACTTATACTTTAAAATATTTGCCTTCCAACTTGCTTCTACTGTATTTTGTTCTTAATAAAAGGGCATTAATATTCACTTAGTTACCTAAGATGAAACCTGCAAATTTCTCTGTGTTCCTTTATTTTTCTCATCCCTTCCCTCTCCCACAAACACAAATATGGTTGGTCTTAGGCTTAGCCATTGTACATATTAAATATCTCAAAATCTCACTCTCCTTCCTCTCTATTCCCAGCACTCTTGTCTTACTTCTGGTCATTACATTTCTCCTCTATCTTTTGTGGTAGACCCTTAGATGATTTTCCCTACTCCACTGGCTCCCTATTTAATCCATCTCCCATACCTCTGCTAGAATGATCTTTCTAAAAGATAAATCTAATCATGTCACTTCCTTCATAAAATTTTAAGTAGTTTCCTATCTTCCTAGACTAAATCAAAACACTGAAAATAACACAGAAGACTTTGTTTCATAATCTGATTTCTATTTATCTTTCCTATTCTTAATTTTGATCTTCTCCCACATATTCCCTTTCGACCACTAGGCAGAAGGTGTAGCTTCTGAAGATACAGTATTATGACATTCCATTCCTCTTTGCCTTTGAACATGTTTTCTCTCTGCCTAGGATATCAATGTCTTGTTTCTTCTTCTACCTCCCCCCATAACTTTCCTGTGTTCAACCTTTACTCATCTGTCCAGATTCACCTGGACATGTCATCCTCTGGGAAGTTCATTTTTCTATGTCCCTATGGCATTTGATGAAATTAAATCAAAGTAATTGTGGATTTTCCTATCATGTCTTTCACTAAACTATGAGCTCCAAGCGGCCTGTGAGTGTTCCTGCTTAACCTGCATAACACTCATCTTGCCAGTGAGTTTATAAGAAGGCAAGCAAAATTCAGTGTTGACAAAGGTAGTGAGGTTATTGGTGCTTAGCTCAAAGGGTTAGGGCACAAGTTAATGAAGGTCAGATTCAAGTACAGGTAGTGAGACTTGCTCTGATCCACAGCTACAGTCCGAGCTCCTGCACACTCTGGGCAGTGTGCACTGATGAAAACAGCACTGGTTTGGAGTCAGGAGACCTAAGTTCTAGCTCTGATTCTGATATTAACTAACTAATTACATAATCTTGCTAAGTAATTTTCCTGCTCTGAGCCTTGTCAAGCATAAAACGGTTTTTGCTCTCTATGTGATTATAAGGTTTATGTGAGATAATATCCCCAAAAAGGTTATATAATCACTAAAGGCCATTCACATGAAGGGCTAGGTGAGGTGGTGTGGATAGAGCCAGGGCCTCTGCTCTGCACATCTCCAGGAGGAATGCTTACACCACAGTCTATGTGAATGTTGACACATGAAGCCATGTGGCGTGACTGCCTTGGATACAGCCTCGGTAATCCATTGGAATATGTGAAATGTGTAACTCAGAAAATGAACATTATGTTATGCATATAGAAATTACTCTTCTGCCTTCCACAGTTCCAAAGAAGAATGAGGCAGTACAGACAAAGGGAAAGCAAAGGAAGAGAAACAAAGACGCAAAGAAGTGTAATGGCAAATACAGATTCAAAATAAGAAGTCAAATTTCCTTGTTGAGAAATAGGCTTTGCCTCCACCCCCCCTTTTCTTAAAGCATGGTTCTTTTGTGTGTGTGTGTGTGGGGGGGTGATGAGACCTCTTAAGATTTACTTTCTTAGCAACTTTCAAATTTGCAATACAATATTATTGACTACTGTATCCAGGCTGTATACTATATCCCCATAGCTTATTTATTTTATAACTGAAAGTTTGTACCTCTTGATCCCCGTAACCCATTTCACTTACCCTCCAACACTTTACCCCTCTGGCAACCCCCATCTGTTCTCTGTATAATGAGTTTTGTTTTGTTTGTTTGTTTTGGTTTTAGATTCCACATAGAAGTGCAATCATATGGTATTTGTCTTCTCTGTCACACTGATTTCCTTTAGCATAATACTCTTTTTATTTTTATTGGAGTATAATTGCTTTACAGTGGTGTGTTAGTTTCTGCTTTATAACAAAGTGAATCAGTTATACATATACATATATCCCCATATCTCTTCCCTCTTGCATCTCCCTTCCTCCCACCCTCCCTATCTCACCCTTCTAGCTGGTCACAAAGCACCGAGCTGATCTCCCTGTGCTATGCAGCTGCTTCCCACTAGCTATCTATTTTACATTTGGTAGTGTTTATATGTCCATATATACACTACCACTCTCTCACTTTGTCCCAACTTACCCTTCCCCCTCCCCGTGTCCTTAAGTCCATTCTCTAGTAGGTCTGCGTCTTTATACTCTTGAGGTCCATGTATGTTGTTGAAAATGGTAAGATTTCTTTTTTTTTAATGGCTGAGTAGTATTCCATTGTATACATATACCACCTCTTCTTTATCCATTTATCCATTGATGGACACAGGTTGTTTCCATACCTTGGCTATTGTAAATAGTGCTGCAATGAACACAAGGGTGCATATATCTTTTCAAATTAGTGTTTTCATTTTATTTGGATAAACGCTCAGAAAAGCAATTATTGGTAGTTCTAATTTTAATGTTTTGAGGAACCACCATACTGTGTTCCATAGCAGCTGCACCAATTTACACTCCTATCAGCAGTTCATGAGGGTTCTCTTTTTTCCACATCCTTGCCAACACTTGATATTTGTTGTCTTTTTTACCATTTTGACAGGTGTGAGGTGAGATCACATTGTGGTTTTGACTTGCATTAGTGATGTTGAGCATCTTTTCATGTACCTATTGACCTGATCTGTATGTCTTCCTTGGAAAAACGTCTATTCAGACCCTGCCTATTTTTTAAATAGATTGTTTGTTTTTCTTATTAATTGAGTTATATGAGTTCTTACATACTTTGGAATATTAACCACTTACTGGGTATATGATTTGAAAATATCTTCTCCCATTCAGTTGGTTGCCTTTTTATTTTGTTGATGGTTTCCTTCACTGTGCAGAAGCTTTTTAGTTTGATATAGTCCTATGTGTTTATTTTTGCTTTGTTTCCATTGTTTCTGGAGTCAGAGCCAAAAAAAAAAAATATTGCTAAGATCAGTGTTAAGGAGCTTACTGCCTATGCTTTTTTTTCCTAGGATTTTTATGGTTTCTGGTTTTACATTGAAGTCTTTAATCCATTTTGAGTTAATTTTTATGTATGGTGTAAGATAGTGGTCCAGTTTCATACTTTTGCATGTGGTTGTCTAGTTTTCTCAACATAATTTATTGAAGAGACTCTCCTTTCTTCACTGTATCTTCTTGCCTCCTTTGTTGTAAATTGGTTAACCATATATGGGTGGGTTTACTTCTGGGCTCTCTTATCTGTTGCATCAATCTATGTGTCTGTTTTTATGCCAATGCCATATTGTTTTTATTACTATAGTTTTGTAGTATAGTTTGAAATCGGGGAGTGTGATGCCTCCAGCTTTGTTTTTCTTTCTCAAGATTGTTTTGGCTGTTCAGGATCTCTTGTGATTCCATATAAATTTTATGATTGTGTACTTGATTTATGTGAAAAATACCCTTGGTATTTTGAAAGAGATTGTACTGAATCTGTATATTGCTTTGGGTAGTATGGAAGTTTTAATAATATTAATTCTCTACTCCATGAGCACAAAATATCTTTCCATTTATTTGTGTCTTCTTCAATTCTTTCATTAATGTCTTATAGTTTTCAGTGTAGAGGTCTTTCACCTCCTAGGTTAAATTTATTCTAGGTATTTTAATTTACTTTTTGATGCAGTTATAAATGGGATTGTTTTCTTAATTTCTCTTTCTGATAGCTCATTGTTAGTGTTTAAAAATGCAACAGATTTTTGTATATCAATTTTGTATCCTGCACCTTTACTGAATTTGTTTATTAGTTCTCACAGTTTTTTGGAGGAGGCTTTAGGGTTTTCCATATATTTGTCATCTGCAAATAGTGACAATTTTACTTCTTTCTTTCCAATTTGGATGCCTTTTATTTCTTTTTCTTGACTAATTGCTCTGGCTAGGAATTCCAGTACTATGTTGAATAAAAGTGGTGAGTGTGGTCATCCTTTCCTTGCTCCTCATCTTAAAGGAAAAGCTTTCAGCTTTTCGCCATTGAGTATGATGCTGGCTGTGGCCTTGTCATATATTACCTTTATTATGCTGAGTCATGTTCCCTCTATGCCCACTTTGTTGAGAGTTTTGATGTATTTAAATTGATAGCAAGTTAAGTTTGAATGCGTTCTAGAACTCTATATTTTAACCCCCCATCCAAATTTTGTGGTTTTTATTTTTATTTAATTTTGTTTTTTTAATTGAAGTATAGTGGATTTGCAATGTTGTACAAATCTCTGCTGTACAGCAAAGTGACTCAGTTTTACACATAATACATCCTTTTAAAATATTCTTTTCCATTATGGTTTGTCCCAGGAGATTGGATATAGTTCCCTCTGCTATATAGTAGGACCTTGTTGTTTCACATTTTGTGTTTTTGATGTCACATTTTACATCTTTTTATTTTGTGTACCTCTTACCTAATTATTTTAGTTCTAGTTATTTTTACTGCTTTTGTATTTTAGCCGTCATACTGGATTTATAAGTTATTAATCCACTACCTTTAATATATATTTACCTTTACCAGTGAGATTTTCACTTTCATATGTTCTCTTGTTAGTAATTAGTGCCCCCTTTTTTCAGTTTAATGAAGGTTCTTTAACATTTACTGCAAGACTGGTTTAGTGGTGATGAACTCCTTTAGCTTTTGTTTGTCTGGAAAGTTCTTTATCTTTTTTTCAATTCTAAATGATTACCTTGCTGGGTAGAGTATTAATTGGTTGGAAGTTTATTTCTTTCAGCACTTTGAATATATCATGCCACTCCCAGCCTGCAGTTTTTGCTGAGAAATTGGCTGATAGTCTTATGGGGGTTAGCGTCTGCATAACAAGTTCTTTTTCTCTTGCTATTTTTAAGATTCTCTCTTTATCTTTAACTTTTGACATCTTAATTATAATCTTGGTGTGGCTCTCTTTGGGTTCATCTTGTGTGGAACACTCTGGGCTTCTTGGATCTAGATGTCTGTTTCTGTCACCAAGTTAGGGACATTTTCAGCCATTATTTCTTCAAATACGTTTTCTGCCCCTTTCTTTCTCTCTTCTCCTTCTGGTACCCCTACAATTCAAATGTTATTCCTCTTGATGTTGCCTCATAGGTCCTTTAAGCTATCTTCACTTTTTAAATTTCTTTTTTCTTTTTGCTGCTCTGTTGGGTGAGTTCCACTGCCATGTCTTCCGGATCACTGATTCTTTCTTCTGCTTCATCTAGTATGCTGTTGAACACTGCTAGTGTACATTTCAGTTCAGTTATTGTATTCTTCAAACCTGTGATGTTTGTTTTCTACTTTCTTTTATTATCTATAATTTTGTTTAAAGTTCTTACTGTGTTTATCCATTCTTCTCCTGTGTTTGGTGAGCACTTTAATGACCATTAGTTTGAATGCTCTATCAGGTAAATTACTTGTCTCCGTTTCATTGAGGTTTTTTTGTTTCTTTTCCCTGGGTTTTTATCTTGTTCTTTCATTTGAAACATATTCCTTTGACTCCTCATTTTTGCTTGACTCTCTTGTGTTGTTTCTATGTGAAATAGCTATGTTTCCCAGTCTTGAAGGAATGGCCTTGTGTAGGAGATGAACCTTATCATTTAACCTTTCCCCAGCTGGTTGTCTCTCAAACATTTGTGTTTGTCTAAGCAGCCTGATTTATTCTTGGTAGGTCCCAGTTGTTGAGAATGTGCCATGACCTGTGAGTGTCCTAGAGGAGGGATCTCAGTTTTGGGCTGATTGAAAGTTAGACCTTCAGGCAGCAGCTTTTAAGATATGCAAATATATACGGTCCTGTGGGACTGAAATTGTAGACTCTGCTGGCATCAAGACCAAGAACCTGGAGGTGTCCCTTTGAGAGTGTCACAATTGAGTGTATAAGCACCTTTCTTGGAGGTACTGGTGAGTTGTAGTGAAGTCAAGTGAGAGTACTGGCTAATGTTCCCTGAGAACACTTCTGTAGCATCTAGATGTGTGGTTAACTTGAACCCTACTTCTCAGGCTGACGCTCCAGGACAAGTAAATAGGCCTTTTGCATGGGAAGACTGGGGGTTGTTTCAGTCTGCTGTCTGTGCAGTGCCCTGGGGGTGGTAGCCTACCAAGAACTATCTCTCTAATTGTTTCAGACCTGTGGAGCCCAGAAAGGCAATCCTATTGGCCATCAGAACTAGGTTGACTCAAGGAGCATTCCCTGTGTGGGCTGTGCTCACCTGGCCACTTTTGTAGGGCCATGGGGGAGTAGTGAGCAGGGGCAGGTCACTCAGCTGGCAGGTTAAAACATGTTTCTTTAGGAAACTTGTAAATTCTTTGTTTCTTTGAAATGTATGCAAATATTTTTTAAAGGCTAAATAAGCCCCTTGACACCTTTACAAACCAGAAATGTCTCTCTCAAGGATATGGAAGCCATTGCTTTGAAATGTATCAAGGATCATAGAGCCCCCATCTCTCAGTCTCCAGTCTAACTTAGATGCCTGGCTCCAAATGCAAAACCACGAATTGCCATAAAAACATGAGAGGTATTTATTATTCCTTTGGCTAAAGACAATTAGCTAATATGGTTGGCCACCTAAGTTACCAGGTGAATCTAGGATGAGCTATGTGTGGAAAATGGTGCTGTCAAGTCCTCTTACTCAAGGACTAGTTATTGTTTATTTTGACAACATGTATGTAATGGGTTGTATCTTCTTGGATATATAAGAGAGTAAGATTCCTTTCTGTCTCTGCAATCTCTTTAGCACATCTTTTGCCTGTGATGAACATCATATTCTGGTTTAACGCTTATTCAAAAACAAAACTTTTTTCTTTCTCTTATACCTTTCTGGAGAGGGATTCTGGGGCGGCAGAAGATTTTGTTTTTAATTATATTTCCCCCACAGACACAAAACAACCTTGGTAAGAATTGTAAATGAGGCAGAAAAATAATTATCACATTCTCATAATCCTCTCTCTCTTTCCTCTCCTTTTTCTTGTCTCTCCCTACACTTCCTATCTGATAGTTCCTCTTGAGAATTTATTTTGGTATAAAAATAACTGTGCCCAGGGTCATCACATATAAAATGGGGAACAATAAAACAACTTATATCACAGGATTAAATGATTTAATTCCCACAAACTGCTAAGGATAGTGTGTGACATGTAATAAGCACTATATATATTTGTTATTATTAATATTATCATATGGCAAAATCTTTCATCAAAGAGCAAGTCTGCAGCTAGCTGGCTCACAGAATTTCCACCAAGTACAAACAGATAGTGTGTTGAGTTACCCACCATTTGGGATTATCTCAGACTAGTTTTCTTCTTTATCCTATGCTCTGCACCAGCCTCCCCACCTAATCCTTCCTGACTCTTCTCCCACTTGCTGCTAGCAGTGTTGACAATAAAATGAAACCTCTCACCTCTAGATATGATCACTTCACAAACAGGATATATATTATGCTGTGCTACCTCAGATCTGGTAAAAGAAACAACAACAACAACAAAATAAAAATAAAAATATTCTCCTTAGCCCTGCTTCTCATAAATGTGGTAAAGGTCAAATGATTTAAATTTCAGCAACAGGGCACCAATAAAAGGGCCGTGAAGTTGAAATTCTTGAGCAAGGTGCAAATTATGAGGGATGAGTGTCATTCTTTGCCAGGAACTTGGAGGAAGATTAAGACTTCTCTGGAAGAGACTAAAAGATGGAGTGGGAGGGATGAAAGCTGATGGCTGGGAACAAGATCCTCTTCTAACAGAAAATGTGCCCTTGTGCTAATTACAGAAAGGCGCTCATCTTATATAGATAAATTAGGGGAAAAAAAGAAACTCCCTCTTAGAAGAAGAAGACCCTTGAGATTATGGAAGGCAAGCTCAGTAGAGCTGGGTTCCAACACCTATTTGCCTCTTCAAGTGAGTGTCTTTGTGAAATATGAGGACCACACAACTAGACACAGCTGCTGGCTGGGTGCTGCTACCACTTTCTATCCATGCTTGCACCTCTCCTATGCTTGATAACAAGTAGTAGATTAACACCTGGGACTAGATACAGAGATCCTGGGAGATAATTACAGATCCTGGAAGGGGCAGTAGATCTGAGGAACTGTCCCACCTAGTTCTGCCTTTCATAGTGGTGAGTGAATTTCCCTACCCATGTTTCTTATGCAGTCTTTAATCTTGGCAGTACTGAGCTGTTTTCATAGCTACTTCCCACTCCTTGTGATCTCTTAAAGGATGATAGAGGAGTGGATTGAGAGAGATAGCTTATAGCTTTGTGAGAAGATTATTAAAGAAACTCATAGAGCATTGGAATGATTTGGGAACCACTGTGACCCCCTGCCTCAGCTGAAGTCTGTGTCAGTGAAGAAGAGATCTCTCATTTTTCTAGGGGAATCATAAAAGGAAAATCTATAAAATCACCTCCTCATTTACCTGAGAGGCTAAGTGCATTGAATTTCTAAAGTTACTGTGTTTCATTGAATCTGATAAATCATTGTTTGTAAGACATAATTATTTTTGTATTCCATTAAGAAGACAAGTATATGTATTATATATATATATACATACACCCCCCCCCACACACAAGTATATTGGTTGACACTGCCAATTGTTAGACCCATTCTATTTCAGAGATATTCAAGTGCAGAAAAATGTACATCTTAGAATAAGTGAAATACAGCATCTCTAACCACAGTAACTCCTGCTGTAATGAAATCCCATCACCCTAGCAGAAAATGGAGTCTAGTTACATCTAGTTACTTATTTGAAATGTTTAACTCCTAGAAACTTCCTCCCTGGCAACTCAATTCCAATCTTTCTGTATACTGACCTTTAGTCAAAGATGGGACGTTTGTGAGAGGAACTGATGTTTTGGGTATTGCATGAATTGTCTAGAAAGGTATAATCATATAGGTCCTGCACAGCCTGCTTTGCTGGACATCTTGGCATTTTCTTGTGCGAGGCTGACATCTGCTGGACAACTAACACTTGAGCAAGGTTTTGTTTTGCTATTTTAGAATAAATTAAATTTTTTGGCAGGGAAACCTAGCTGTGGTGCATATACTCCACATTTTCTATTTGAATTTGATAAGTTTAGCAGTTAATTTCCTTTTCAAATTTCGTATGCTGTGGCTGAGTTTCAATGAGCTTTAGAATAAGAGCTTAGCCTCAGGGCATCTTTAATATGTGAGGATAAAGCCCTTTAATTAAACTAGTCTTTCTTAACCCTCATGGGGTGCCAGAATCACTGTGATAGACTGTTTATAAAGATGCCCACAGCAACCCTCCCATTCCACATTGCCTTTTCACAGTGTGACTTTGCCACTCCTATT
The DNA here is from genome assembly GCF_028023285.1 of Balaenoptera ricei. NCBI lineage: Eukaryota > Metazoa > Chordata > Mammalia > Artiodactyla > Balaenopteridae > Balaenoptera > Balaenoptera ricei. The sequence goes on from NC_082648.1 coordinate 46,255,424, forward strand.
AAAAAAGTAAAGTCTGTTTTCCTTCCTTTTGAATCTAGGTTGGCTTTGTGCTTTGACTTGAGCAATAACATGCGGTAGAGGGGGCATTGTACAACTTAAAACACATCCTTAAAAAGAGCCATTGCAACTTCAGTTTTTGCTGAACATCCACGTAAGAAAGACAAGTTAGACTACTGAAGAATGACTCACCACATGGAGAGAGTGCCTGCCTGGCTGACAGTCAGCAGCGAGCTTCAGCACCAAGGCTAGCACCAATAGGGTGAGCCCATTTAGACCTTCTAGGCCAGCCCAGTCAACTAGCCAAAAGCAGCTGCATAAGTGAACCCAGATGAACCAAGCAGAAGAATCCCCCCAGCAAACCCACGAAATAGCAAGAAATAATAACTAAGTTTTCCTTTAAGTCGCTATATTTTGGGTGGTTTATTATGCAAAAATAGGTAACTGCTAACACTAGGAAACTTTTGAAGAAGAATAAACAATAATGCCCAAGTCCAAACCTAAGAGATTTGTATTTAATTCTATTAGGTGGAGTCCAGGAAATAGCAATTTTTTAAAAAGCTTGTAAGATTGGGATTCACTGATCTAAATATTTTGCCCATGATGACCTTTTCTAAAATCAGCAGCAGCAGTAACAGCAACATCATAACAGTTATTCCAGCATGGTACATTACCTTCACAAACTCTCTGTGAGGTTTCATAGGAACAAACAAAGTTAAGTGATTTTGGCAAGATTATTGAGCTAGTGGGAGGTAGGTCATTTGACTCCATATCTTAAATTTTTTCAACTACATATAGTAGATTGCTGTCTTCTGATATTTACCTCTTTTGTGAGTGACTGATACATACAAGCTATATATCTGGAGATGAAAGTTATGGGTTAGAGAGAAAGTAGAGTGATTAGGACCCTAAAACCACAGATAATTTGAATTAAAGGAGTTAGAATCATAAAGACCTTTGTGATTCTGGACCAGTAACAATGAAATTTTGGTGTTAAACAAAAAGCTATTGGACTAGGAAGTGCAGTAAATAGTACTGAGATGTTCAAAATGGAGGGAACCCTAAGCAAGATGATTCATTTACTTAGTTCAAGAAATATTTCAATTCTTCCTATCTTGGAAAAATCATTATCTCTGATGCCATATTCTCTGTGGTCCTAGCGGATAGGCAGTTGAAATAGCAGGAGATTAATTTCTGCTTAGTTTAAATAATAAATCTTTAGCCAAAATTTTCAAAAAATAAAGGAAAGCTCTGAAAGAGTTAATACTCGAAACTCATATCTAGAGGAAAGACATTTTAGCTGCAATAACTACCTACATGAGATTCACTGTCCTTCTTTGAGGAGGGAAGGAGAGCTATGTACATCAGACCCTAGCTGCAGAATGGAACTCAGAGCCTAAATGAACATAGATGTGAGATACATTGAGGACTCTTGCCTAAGTCCCATGATTTGGGCTGATTAGAAAGTAGCTAAATGCAGGTGCTGGGGTATAAATCTCCATGGTTGGTCTTCATCCGGTTGGTCTTCACCTGTTGCAAACTACAATGCTTCTCAAACTTCAATGTGCAAGTAAATCACCTAAGGATCTTAATAAAATTTGATCCATTAGGTCGGGGGTGGGGAAGGGCTGGGATTCCACATTTCTAACAAAATCCCAAATGATGCTAATACTACTGATCTGCAGACTACATTTTGAATATTAAGGTTATACAGAATTTTCCCCCCGAACAACAGTTCTCAGACTGTGATCACCAGACCAACAGCATTGACATCACTTGAGAATTTGTTAGAAATGCAAATTCCTAGGCCCTGTCCAGATCTATTCAATCAGAAACTCTGGGAGTTGGGACCCAGCCATCCGTAGTGTCACAAGCTCTCCAGGTGATTTTGATGCTAAAGTTTGAGAACCACTGATCTAGCAAAGTATTTATCCAGCCATAATAGAATTACCCTAGGAGCTTAAAAGCAAAAAAATCAGTCCCTGGGCTCCACGCCATACCAATTAAATCAGAAGACAGGATGTGGGACACTTCACTGTGAGTATTTTTAAAAATCTTCCCATGTGCTTACAATGTGCAGCGAGGTTTGAGAACCACACACACACACACACACACACACACACACACACGAGAGAGAGAGAGAGAGAGAGAGAGAGAGAGAGAGAGATCCACTTCACTTACTTCCTGAGTCTTTGCCAGCAAAAGTCTGGTAGAGGTGGTGGTTTCTGGATCTGCTGGGCCAGCGGCTCTCCTCCTCCTCACTGTTGCTTTGCACCTGTAACCAAGATCCCGGCAGAACTCAGTCAGTGCCAGTGTTGGAGAAAAGTGCAGAATGGCAGATAGCTGTAAGGGAAAGAGGCTGAATGTACTTGAGAGACTTGGCCTCTTCTCTTGTGGTAGGAGCCTGGTAGTGAGGAAGGCAGGAACAGCTCTACATTCAATGAGAGGTGACATACATGCAAATGACACTGCAAATCATCATGGCTTCTCTTTGTGTCAAGGATTTGAGGGCTTTTCCTCGAGACTCTAGCACTTGATGGCAGTACTGTCTATAGACCCAGGCAAGAAGAATTCCGAGTTTTAGAGAGCTCATGGGATGAAGAGTTGGTGGACCTAGAGGATGTGTCCACTTTGATCTTGTACTACCCCTTCTAGACCATGCTCTGGATACCCAGAATCCCCCCAAATGCTATTCAAATGGCCCCAAGCCTGTTTCAGGGAAATGCATTGGCTTTGCCTGGTGTCTTTTCTCTCAAAGACCAGCATTTCTCCTAGTGTATGCACTCCCAGGCCTGAGTGATGACTAACGGTGGTTATATGTGTGGGTAGGGGGTTTGTGGCATTTGTATATGCAGACTGGGGTGTTCACATATGTCTGTGCAAAATCCCTTATGGTGCAGGGCAGATCTGGCCATGGGAAGAGAAGGGGACAGGATAGGGAGGGGCTCTGCCCACATGGCAGAACCCTGCCATGTTCTAGCACTGAAGTCCTAAGAGTGAGAATTCTAGATTTGAACCTGAACTTCTAGGACTTTGTGGTTACATACTTGTCAAGGTAGAAGAGAAGATTTTATTTAATCGTGTTTAGCCTAGTGTGTAACCTCTATCTGTACTCTTGTGTGGATCCCACAAATGACAGGGGCAGGTGTGCTTGATGAGAAACTTCAGTGAAGATCAGATTAGATAAGGAATTAGAAAAATAGTGCTAGAAACCTGGGCACTCTTAAGAAACCAGGCTCATTTCTTTTTCTCCCTCCTTGTATATTAACCCATTCCCAAAGGTTTCTGAATGTAATTCAAGAATTGATATATCTGGCGAGGAAAAGGAGCCTGGATTTCCTTTACCCAAGGGCAGGAATCCAGAGCCTTTCTCTGCCAGCCTCTCCCTCACTTTCAACCCACTCACCTCCAAGTCCAAAGTGTCCTGCAGCTGCTGGGTTAGAGATCGGTGCAGTTCTGTTCTCTCTTGGCCCTGTTTCCATTGCTGTTGGATGATGGACAGGTCCAGTGATTTAACCTTCCTGCCCATGGGATTCTTCTGAAACAGACTCTTTCTTGCTCTGCTCTTTCTTTTCCAGAAGGTCTCATCCTTGGCTAAATGGGCTTCCTTACTGGTGGCTTGTAGACCCCACAGCTGTCTCTTTACCTGTGCAGGGTCTGTGCTCCACTGTAGATCTGCCCTGGGCAGAGAATGTGTGCAACAGGGGTTAGAATCCAGAGTTTCTGATGGTTCTTGCAATGTGGACATCCCCTGCTGTGTTTCCTCTTTAAAGCAGAGGGCACATGGACAGGAAGAAATGGGCAGCTTTGTACCCCTGATGGGGGGCACAGGATCTCCCTGTGGGACTGGCCCAAACCCAGGGTCTTGCTGGAGGACCAGCTTCTCTCCTCGCACTCTGTCCATCACTTCCCACACCACCTGGTCTAAACTGTTCCTTTTGGGGGTGTGGTCGGGTGGTGATAGCCTATCTCGTGGGCATGTGTACAGGCACATTTTGGAGATGGCTTTCCGGAGGCGCTCTCTGGGTGAGTGAGGTTCAGGTTCTGGGGCCAGAATCTTGACGGATGGCACATCAGTTGGGTTGCAATTCCAGAACATGTGGGATGGTGTGAACTTTTGGACAGGGGTCTTAGATACGTAGGAGTAGAGACAGAAGAAGGCATCGGCGGTGACGGCCAGTGTTTGCACTTGCTTAAACCTGCCTGAGTGCAAGGGTTGAAGATGGTGAGTCTAGGGGTCATCAGCAAATTACTTCTTGAATCTTTCCCTTCAATAGCCTTCCTAAAACTCAAAATTCAGAAAGAAGGTGCCATTTTCTCTACCAGCGTTTCTCCCATTTAGATTTCTGACACCCAGGATTCTCTTTCTTGACCTTCTTGACTTTTTGACTCCCTATCCCAAATAGTCCAAAAATTAATTCTATATGGGATGAAAAACTTTTCTGTATCTTGATTTAGCATATCCTTTCTGCTGTCAGTATACAATGGTCTCTATCACTGTGTTTGCCTTAGATGACAAACATGACTAAAAAGGGCAAAACTAACATTATTTTCTTAGTAAGAAACCTTTAGGGTTATAGAAGTCTTCTTTGATAGCAGCAAATTGGAGGGATAGCAATTACTAAGCAATGGACAGGGGTAGAGAAATTTAGATGGACTATATCATTTCTGCTAGACTTTGCTTCTCAAAGTGTGGCCAGTAGTCCAGTAGCATTGGCATTACTTGGGAATTTATTGTAAATACAGGCTCTCAGACTGTATCCCACACATTTTAACAATATCCTTCAGTAATTCATACATACACCCATGTTGGAAAAGCACTGTGATAAACCATATATCCATTAAACTGTAAGTGTCCTAAAGGCAAGAATCATGTTTCTCTTGCCTAGCTGTTGTTCTTCCAGAATTTAACAACTAATTATGTACTTGGCACATAAAATAAATTCAATAAATCATCCTCAATCTTTAGTGTGCATAAGAATCATCTAAAGTGCTTGTGCAAATACTCCAACTCAAAATCCTTGTTCCAGCAGGTGGAGCTCAGAAGCGTAGTTTTACCAAGTTTTTAAGCTGAATCTGTTACAAAGAACCTGAAACAGCACTATCAGAAACACTATGTTGGGGGGCTGTAAAAGAATATAATTTGAAATATATTGTAACATATAGAATAAAATAGAGTCTTTTATCCCTCATCCAGGTAGAGAAGCCCTATATATCTTTCCTTAGTATGGAATTGGGACAACTTAAATCATTGTTTCCCTAGGTGTGGTCTAAGAATTATACATAAGAATCACTGGCGTGCTTACTTAAAATAAATATTCCTGAGCCCTTCCTTCTCTGGAAGAAAAGCCTATGAATATGAATGTTTTATTAACTCCTTCACAATTTAACATAATTAACAGAACCACTGCCCTAAATGGAAATGATTTTAATGTAGTGGCTATAAATGGGGAACATTCAATAATTCCAACTGAGAAATAGAAAATGGGGACAAGATTTAAAGACATTGTTCCTATTTGATTCAGCTAAAAGAGAGAAGATCTAAAGAAAGTAATAGTGATATGAGGTCTCTTGAAGACAATTTCTTCAAGAGAGAGAAGCAGAAGTCAAAGTTCTCTTTCTTCACTGAAGACAGCATAGGAAGAAAGAGACACAAGAGACAAAGGTCGAGTGAAGCTGACCAAGAGAAAATAGGATTTAGAGCCACTGATCCCTGTTGTGAATGACTGGAGGCTGGGAGAGAAGTTGAGCATATATCTGTGGTAACACTCACTGGCCAGCATGAGGCATGGGTCTTCCATCTCAATCCTCCGCATCTGGGACTTCAGGAAGAGCTGGAAATCAATGCCTTTGGCCTGAGAGGGGGTGGTGAAAAATCGGGCAGGAATTCGAGAAGTGTCTTTGTGGTCCTCCTGGCCAAAGCCCAGACTGAAAAGGACATCTTCTGCATCTTCTTGCACCTTGTCCAGAATCTCTGAGATGCTGCAAAGAGGGGGTTTGGGTAAACAAGCAAAGCTTTGAGACACAGGGTAATCCAGAGTATCTAATAAAAGTGTCAGGAGACTGAGATACCTTTCTGGCCATTTCTCCATCTACCACTGTGACTGAGAAAAGCTTTCACTTCTCTGAATCTAAACTCTCTGTCTGAAACATGGGAATTACAATCTCTCCCTGGTTTAAAAATTGAACGAGATTCTGTCATGACTACAGTGATAACAGACGAATGAAAATTTGCTATGAGAGGGATCTGAAAAATCAAAAGCAGTCTAGACGCAAAGAAACCTTGCGGTTGTGTTATTAACCTGTCAGTTCCCACTTGCACATACTATGATACAGCTGGCTTTTGCCAAGCGCTTTGTAACTTGCTACCCAGCTTGTGCCAGTGGCTGTGTGGAACAACCAGGCAATGAGTGTGTAAGGAACATAAAACTCATTTTATTCTCACCCTGAGAATAAAATTTTATCTATACAGGTATGCTCAAACCTGCTTTTGACAAGTAGGCCCCTTTACAGCACAATTTCAGGACAGAAGTCCTGCATTACAGACCAAACACTTTCTCTCTGTCTCTGTCTGTCTCTCTGTCTCTGTCTCTGTCTCTCTCTCGGTATGGCACCAACATATGTCTACATCCAAAGCTTGGTAGCACCAAGCTGGGTGACACTAGAGCTCACCAACTATGTGTTCCAAACAACAATGTGGGTAGGGGAGCTGTGAATTATTTGAGGCTTTGACTAATCACTGTTACTCTCTTCAGAAAGGATGCTGGGCTTTTTGATCCAAATCGAGACCATCTTATTCAAGTAATAGCTGGATAATTGGAATCCCTGGATCTATTTTCATGCATTCCTCCTAACTGCCAATTTTATCTTCATGATCCTAAGTTTCCTTATCTGAATTGTGGGCATAAGACTAGATCACCGAGGAGGGGGGAGATCAAGGTGGCAGAGAAGGAAGATGCTGAGTTCACCCACCCCCAACAAACAGATCAAAAATACATCTCCATGAGGAGCAATTCTCGCTGAAAACACATTGGAGACTGATACACTCTTACACAGCCAAGGCTGTAAAGCAAGATCTACATGGAATTGGGTAGGAAGAGAAGAGAAACAGTCAGCAGGACCTGCATCCCTGCAAGGGGACACAGAGGAAGAGGGGGATTACATGGGCTCTGAGATCCTCCCTGGGGAGTGGGCAGTTCAAACCACAAATTGGGCACCCCAGCCCTAGGGTCTGATGCTGGGCAGAGGAGTCCCATTAGCTGGCTTGACAACCAGTGGGACTAACAGGAGGGCTGCAGGAACCCTAGACTCTGCTCGCGAAGAGAGCACACTCGTTCGTGACTCCCTGAGACAAGGAGGAGGAAGCAGATTGAAAGTGCCTTGTCTCTGGCCAGCTTCCTGCAACCCACACGGGGCACCCACTCTAGTCCCTCTTGCTCCATGGTGCAGCTCTCCACTAGGGTGAAGGCTGCCATTACTGAGAAGAGTGTGTAGTTGTGGGCGATGGAGCTGGCTTGGACCTGGCGCTACATCTGAATGGGGCGATGGCAGCCATTACTGGTGCTCCCAGCAGAGGCAGATGGAGAGCGATCTGGAACTCTGACTCGTGTGCCAGGACCGCTCCCCAGTGGGCCCTTGCTTGCAATGGGCACCTGCCCTGGCCCTTCTTGCTCCAGCCCTGCTCCCCTCTGGGGCGAAGGTATCAATGCTGGGATGCAGGAGAGCACACACTCAGAGGGAATGGAACCAGCTCAGACCTGACCCTCAGGAATTCTGCTCCAACAACTTAGGACACAGTCTTGCCCCGGATAGGGTGCTGTGAGCCACTGAGCACAGGATAAGCCCTGGCTCACACCAGGCTCTGGCTCTAGCCCCTCCATCTCCAGCCACAGCTTCCACTAAGGTGATAGCTGCCAGCACACCCCGGGGGGAAGAGGTGACTTGTGTCCACTTCAGACCCGGTTATAAAGCTATAGTCATCAGAACAGTTTGGTACTGGCACAAAAACAGATATATAGATCAATGGAACAGAATAGAGAGCCCAGGAAAAAACTATGCACTTATAGTGCATGATAAAGGAAGCAAGAGTATACAATGGGGAAAAGACTGTCTCTTTAATAAGTGGTGCTGGGAAATTGGATAGCTACATGTAAAAGAATTAGAAAATTTTCTCACCCTGTATAAAAAAATAAACTCAAAATGGGTAAACACTGTTCCATAAGAACAGAAGTCATAAAACTCCTAGAAGAAAACACAAGCAGAATACTCTTTGACATAAATTGTAGCAATAATTTTTTTGATCTCTCTCGTAAGGCAAAGGAAACAAAAGCTAAAATGGACAAATGGCACTTAATTAAACTTAAAGCCTTTTGCACAGCAAAGGAAATCACTGATAGAATGAAAAGACAACTTACTAAATGGGAGAAAATATTTTCAAATGATATGACTGATAATGGGTTGATATCCAAAATGTATAAATAGCTCATACATCTCAATATCAAAAAACAAAGAACGTAATTAGAAAATGGGCAGAAGACCTCAATAGACATTTTCCCAAAGAAAACATACAGATGGCCAGTAGGCACATGAAAAGATGCTCAACATTGCTAATTATTAGAGAATTGAAAATCAAAACTACAATGAGGTATCACCTCACACCAGTCAGAATGGCCATCATCAAAAAGTCTACAGGGCTTCCCTGGTGGCGCAGTGGTTAAGAATCCGCCTGCCAATGCAGGGTACATGCGTTTGATCCCTGGTAGGGGAAGATCCCACATGCCATGGAGCAACTAAGCCCGTGCGCCAAAACTACCGAGCCTGCACTCTAGAGCCCATAAGCCACAACTACTGAGCCCGCATGCTGCAACTACTGAAGCCCATGCACCTAGAGCCTGCGCTCCACAACAAGAGAAGCCACTGCAATGAGAAGCCTGCACACTGCAATGAAGAGTAGCCCCACTCACCGCAACTAGAGAAAGCCCACGTGCAGCAACGAAGACCCAACGCAGCCAAAAATAAATTTTTTTTAAAAAGTCTACAAATAATAAATGCTGGAGAGGGTGTGGAAAAAAGGGAACCCTCCTACACTGTTGGTGGGAATGTAAATTGGGCAGTCACTATGCAGAACAGTATGGAGATTCCTCAAAAAAACTAAAAACAGAGTTACCATATGATCCAGCAATCCTACTCCTGGACACATACCCAGAAAAGATGAAAACTCTAATTCGAAAGATACATTCACCCCATTGTTCATAGCAGCACTATTTACAACAGCCAAGACACGGAAGCAACTTAAATGTCCATCAACAGATGAATGGATAAAGAAGATGTGGTATATATATACAATGGATTACTCAGCCATAAAAAAGAATGAACTAATGCCATTTGCAGCAACATGGATAAATCTAGAAATTATCATACTAAGTGAAGTAAGTCAGACAGAGACAGATAACATATGATATCACTTATATGTGGAATCTAAAAAAATGATCCCAATGAACTTATTTACAAAACAGAAATAGACTCACAGACATAGAAAACAAACTTAAGGTTACCAAAGGCGATAGCAGAGGATGGGGAAAGATAAATTAGGAGTTTGCGATTAACACATATACACTACTATATATAAAACAGTAAACAATAAGGACCTACTATACAGCACAGGGAACTATACTCAATATCTTGCAATAACCTATAATGGGAAAGAATCTGAAAAAGAATATATATATATATCTATATATCTATATATATATCTGAATCACTTTGCTGTACACCTGAAGCACTGTAAATCAAATATACTTCGAAAAAAATTTTTAATGCAGATATTTGAGTCTCATCTCCAGAGATTCTGTGTTAACTGAACTGGGGTGTTGCCAGGGCTAAGGTTCAGTAAAGACAAATCACTAAAGATAGTTAATAGCTAATAAGGTCTCAAATTCAAACTTTGACTCCAAATTCCAAACAACTTTTATTATAGCACACTAGTTTTCATCACTTTCCATCTTGTTTTAAAGTTATTTGTGTGTGTATTTTGTTCACCCTATAAGCTTGGTGGGCTCCTGGGGGCAAACTCTTTGTCTGCTTCATCTTCAAATTCCAGACAGTCATTGCCTGGCCTGCATTTGGGGGTACAAAATTATCTGAATGAATCAGTATTTTATTGCCTCAATCAACCAATCAATCAATCAATTAATACATTTATTGATTGTTTACTGAGTACTTATAAGTCCAGGAACTGTGATGGTACCAATACTACACCTCCTGGGGTACAAGGTGCAGGGGAGGAGACACCTGTATTTTACACACAGCATCCAGCTCTGAGCAGTAGATTCCTCTGCATCCCTACTATTCTTGAAGCAAATATTGTTATGCTTGTCAAGTATGTGACTACATAAAAGCTCTAGTAGTATATCCCAGAAAAAAACTGGCAATGGTTCTTAGTTCCATTCTCTTCTACCTCTCATCTTCCCCACCCTTACACCCCCTGCCAAACTTGGCACATACCTTGAACTAGTCTTGTTGGTCCCACCAGTCATGCTGCTGGAAGCCAAACTGCAGCCAAGATCCAGTAGCTGCCCAGGCCGGGCTGTCTCCAGGAAACTCCTGCAGGGATCAACGTTGAAGTCATACTAATCTTGTAAGCAGTCTGCACCCTGGTTCCTAGACATGCCCTACTGGGCATTGTCACTCCCTGCTGGGTACCTTTGAACCATCTACTGTAAAAACTCAATCTATGGTCTCATTCCTAGTTGGAAATTTCACACTCTATTGTGAACCTTCAGCTCTTTGTTTTTAACTTCTTGGACTCTGACACCCACCCCAGTTCAGTAGGTCCTGAAGGAGACATCGTTCAGCCTGACTCAACCGAACACTTACCTGGAGAAGAGTTTGCTGTTGGTGGCCAACAGTGTGGCTGGACAAGGAACAGAAAGGCAAAGAAAAAGTTAGAAGGGAAACTGCAAATCACCTAAGCTGCCCCTCTGAGCTTAAAACTCAACCCCCTCTGTTCCCCTCTGCCACTACTATAGGCCCCTGAATCCCATGAACTCTGTTCTTTATATAAGTATCTGAAGATTATCAAACACAGACCTGGACAAATATAGCAGAGAAAAACTGGCCCCAAGCCTCTGAACTTCTGAACCATGCCTGGTGCCCAGACAAGAGTTTCGCTGTCCTGAGGAGGACAGAGTCATTCAGGCCCCCAGGCTAGTGTTCCTGCCTCACCACTTGAGTCTCTACGGGTGCCAGAAGACACTGGTAGGTTGCGGTACCTCCATCCTTTATCCCAGCCCTTATTTTCCTCCAATGGAGTCTCTCTCTTACACCCAGTACTCAGGCTGCCTGGGGCTTCCTATACAGAAAACCATCTCAAAGATGTCTGGGCAGCCACTTTTATGGTGATTTTATATATTCAGGGGCTGAAGGAAAGCTCCAATGATGGACCAGTAGATGTCTTGATAGGCTGGTGAGGAAGTACTTCTGGGCATGTGACACTTTCTGAGTTTTCCATTAGATCATATGAGATTGCTCTTTCCCTGCAGATAAGACCCCAGGGATGGGCTGCTTCTTTCTGCAGTTCTCCCCTTCCATTCTATCCTTAATTCATCCAGTGGATAGCCTCTTCCTCAATCCCAACCTCAGAGAGCTGTGCCACTTACCTTCTGCTCCGAGGGTCAAGTCATCTTCAAAGCTGGTTCCATGGCTGGGGCACCCTGTCAAATAATAAGGCAAAGGCTGCAGAAAATCAGGCTTGGACTCACACACACAATCACACATTTGTGTACACATCTACAACCACACAATTACATCATACATCCACATGTTTGAAAAACTACCCCAGCCATACATATACTACCTCAGAAATCACATTCATATTTTGATTTAAAAAATCGCGTAAAAACTCACCTATAATTAACCTGTCCCCTATATCACATAGTCATGTACACAATCCTCTGCCAAAGAATTGGCACATGGGGGTATGCACTCACACATAGACATACATACATAGACACACATATTTTATTTTATTTTGAATTTTATTTTATTTTTTATACAGCAGGTTCTTATTAGTTATCCATTTTATATATATTAGTGTATATATGTAAATCCCAATCTCCCAGTTCATCCCACCACCACCCCCCCCATCACTTTTCCCCCTTGGTGTCCATACGTTTGTTCTCTACATCGACACACATATTTTATAAAGCTCGTTTTCCATAGCAGTGGTTGTTAGCTGAGCAGCCACTAACAGAAGATAACCTTTGAGGACTAGTCAGCCTGCAGGCTCTGACCCAACACTTACTCTATCTTCTGGGCCTCCTGGACTGTCTTATGACCACTAATAGGCATTCTGTAGGCAATGAAAAGATAGCATCTTACGCACGCATACACATGTGCATGTACACACACACACACACACACACACACAGCCGTGTCTCTGTCTAAGGTAGAGGAACAAGAGGAGAAAGAACAGAGCCTCTACTTACCGTTGTGGATCGGCTGTCCGGCTTCCTCAAAAAACCCTTCTTCAAAGTATCTAAAAACCAAAAAGAATCTCATAGGTTTAAATCACTACATTTTCGAAAGGGCTTTTCTTCAAATATTTCCCACAAGTTCACGTAATTTTCCAATGAGAGTCAGTAGTATTTAAATTGCTTTTATGTTGAAGAAAATGGAGAGTGATGATTTGACTGACAAATTCATAGAGGTAGACAGAAGGTGCTGTATTTTATTTTATTTTATTTATTTATTTATTTATTTATTTTTTGTTCATCACATTTATTCATTTTCATCCTAATTAATAATAAATAGAATTAGTTAAAGCAGGAATAATGGATTTGAGATTTGTTAGATAATGGATTTGAGAGTTGTTAGAGATCTTGCCAACACACAGACACACACCACAATTTCTTACATAAAATAATTTTACATCCCAAGGAAATTATTAGTATGATACACACACATATATATGTATATACATAAAACTTCATAAACTGCCATGGTGCTGTATTTTAGACTGTGCTGCCATTGTGCTGATAACAGTGTCCCAAGTCAGTTTAGCAATGATTCTTCAGTAGCTAGGAAATAGGAAAGATACGGAAGCAAAACTGGAGAAATATATTTACAGAAGCAGGGGTCTGGGTGCCATAAACTTTCCATCACAAATACAAATATTGAAACCAAGAAAAAACTTTTAGGAGGTCATCTTATCTACCTACACCTCCTTCCTTTTCTCTGAGCCCCGTTCCTGCTGAATATCACGTCTTTCAGGAAGCAGCAGGAACCGCATCTTGGTTAGAGATTACATTTCTACATTTTGAGATATGAGCTTATCAAACATTTACTGTCTCCACAGGAAGAACAATTGGAATTCAGCATACATGATAGTGAGAAACAACTTAAATGAGGAAGAAATTCGCTGTCTCAAACGGGTGATTGAAGTTGTCTGTGAAAAAGCTTTGAACAGGGACCAGAGCACCTGGATTCCAGTCCTGGCTCCTGGCTGCTGCTATGTTCCCAAATATTAAGTAAGGGGATTTAGATGCCTAGATATTATCATTATCTAAGTTCACTTCAAACACTGACGTGTTGTGAGTTTTATAGTTGGCTTTCCTGAAAGTTTTAAAAATGGAAGTTGCGCATGATGCTTTGAATGTAATCTCAAATGGAGGCTGGAATAGAGAAGAGTTGTTCAAGTGAGTTAACAGGGAAACTGACTGGAGAGCATCCATTGGAGCCGGTCTTAAACGAGCCTTCTCCTTTATCAGTCTCCAGAGATCCAGGCACCTCTCAGGCTATTGGAGTATCAGTTCACGAAATGTTTAATAATGAAAATGGGCTTACAGACTCAACACCTGTAGAATGAGCTGTGTTTAATTTTACAAAATAAATCCCTACATATATAGACATCTTTTGCTGGTACTTTCCTTTCAATAGTGAAAAAGTCAACAATATTGTCTAAAATCTGGATTTTTACATGTCCTCATGAGAAAAACTGTACATCAATATATGCTATAAAATGTGGAATGATACTCAAGGTAATTAAGAATGGGTAACTCTAATAAACACAACTAGAACTACAAATACATACTTCTCTTCCTAATATATAATTACATAAAGATATATATTATAATACTACAAGCGTGTTAGTATATATAACATTACAAATATTAGTATAAATTAATATTTCCTATTACTATTAAAAAACACTATGATAACAATATAGTCAACTACTAGAATGCTGAGATCTACTGTTGCATTTAATGCTTGTGCTGTAGCTACACAGTAATGCAACTACTAAAGCCTACAATTACTATAACTACAATAAAACACACTACTGTTACACTTATAGGTATGCAATCAATGGAAATGCCTGTATACGTTCACCAAAAGAAATAATGTTTACAATAACTCAGAATCGGCAGGCCCCCAAATCTCTAGTTATTGTAAAATGGATAAATTGCATCATCAATAGACAATGCTACACAACAATGGAAAAGAATGAGCTACTGCTGGATGCAAACACATGGATGAACATCACAAACATAATGCCGAACAAAAAAAAGACACATAAAACAGTGCATATTGTATGATTCTATTTATATAAAGTTTAAAAAGTACAAAATTTATCTTTGATGCTACAAGTCAGGGTATTGGTTACCCTTGGAAGCAGGGCAGTGAACAGAAGGGGACAGAAGGAGCTTCTGGAGTGCTAGTGATGTTCTATTTCAGATTTCATCACTATATTCCCTTTGAGAAAATTCATTGAACCATATATTTAAGACTCGTTTATTTTTCAGTAAATACTTTATACTTCAACACAATTTATATTGCTATTATTTTATATTTATATTTATATGGATATTTATATGTATACATTTATATGTATATTTATATACAGCTTTATTTAGGTATAATTGATAAACAAGGAACTGCACATATTTAATGTGTGCAACTTGATGAGCTTGGACGTATGTAAACACTTGTGATACCATCCATCACCAATCGAACTAACAGACACATCCAACAACTCCCAGAGTATCCTTGTTTCCCTTTGATTTTTTTTTTTTTTTTTGAGGTAAGAACACTTAATATGAGATTTACCCTCTTAACAAATTTTGAAGTGCACAATACCATATTGTTAGCTATAGGCACTATGTTGTACAGCAGGTCACTAGAATTTATTCATCTAGCATAGCTGAAATTTACATCCATTGAGTTGCACTACAATTTATATTAAAAAGAAAAATGCTACTGATATGTATGTTATACTTCAATAAAATTTACATTAAAAAATACCACTGATAAAATTCCTTATTTGCCCAAAGCAAAATTTAGTAACACAATATTTGTTGGGTGTGCATCCTTCATTTCTATTTTCTAGCTGTGCCCTAGCAGGCATGCCCATAGTCTCTATATGAGGACCAGCTCAGGCTGACCATTGTGATGGTATGCTTTTCTATGTGTATGTGGAATACACCACACAAGTATGGACATAGGCCTGGATCTGTTGATCCATGCTCAGCTCCTCTGAGCATGATGGTCTGAAATTTCATGTCCCTCATCCAAGTCCCAGGCCTTTCATGAGTTATTGCTTAGAACATAAAATCAATAACTAGAGACTAGATCCATAGCTGCTTCTCTCCACATTTGCACTGAAAGGTTCCTTAGCATCATTTCAAGTCTGACATAGAAGAGCCAAGCTACTGCTCTTCCTGTATACCCAATTCATAAACAAAGAGTAGGGAGGAGGATTGGACTGTGAGAAGAAGCATGTGGCTATTTTTAGCTTCTTCCAGCAATTTCCATAGATTCTGCCTGCAGAGACTGATGAAATAAAAATTCATTTTCAGGCAAGACAGAAATTTAAACAAATTTTTTTTCCTGCCCATTTTGGCCTCCTTCCTCCCCTCTGGTGTGCATTGTACACCTGCATTATGCATTAACCAGACCTCTGCAATGGCAGAAATATCTGCTCAACCGTAGAGATCAATTTTTCTTCTTCTGGCACCAGCCATGTAATGCCCTAGATGATAATATTTCTTTCTCAATCCTATGTATGAGGTCGTGATGACCCACCTCTCGCCTTGTACGTGCAGACATCTTTGGTGAACTTTATGTACAATTCCGATATGTCATTTCCCTTAAAGATAGTGACTGGTGCAGAACAGACTGGTCAGATGACCTGGGGAGATACAGGGCAGCACCTAATAGAAGTTCTTAGCTTCAATACTTACTTATGACCTATTAATGTTACTAGCTATATTACTTGTAATTTTATTTTACAAGATTATTTTTTCTTGCATTACCGTATGTGTGACTGAGCCTCAGATCAAATTAATGATGATTAGGTGACTTGAAATGATTGATCAAATATGTAGTTCTATAAGATCAATGATAGTGATAGTGTAAGTCTAGATATAGGAAGAAACAGCAAGAGGAAACAATTTCCTGGACCATAACAGACCAGTAAGACAGGTGGTCCAGAGGCTTTTGGCTACTGTTAACAAGGCCTAGTCCAGTAATAGCATATTAAGTGGCCTATCAAAGAAATCCTCACCTGACCTGGGAATAAGCATTCCTAGTGCCATGGGACAAACTGGTCATGAAGTGCCTCTCAAAGCTTGGTCGAAATTAAGACTGAAAGGGAAGGGATTGCAAAATGAAGAATGTTGCCCACCAGCCAGTTCTACAAGAATCAAGTCATTAGCCACTGCAATCGCTGACCTACAGTACACCTTGAAGGGATTTCAGGGCAAAGATCAGGAGAAGGCACTTTTGTGCTCTGGGAAAACTGACAGAACTGGCCCTCAGATAGTTAGATATTTTCAGGAGAAGTTTTACTCCCCTTCCTTCCTAACTTTCTTCCTTCCTAGAGGTAATCACTGTCCTAAAGTTGATATGTATCATATCTAGACACACTTTTCTGATAAATAAAAGGATACAGATAGATGCCAGGTAAATAGATAGATGGACTTATTTTGTGAAATTTTAAAGTAGCATAAAGTTCACCTTTATAAACTTCATGTAGGGGAGCAAAATTTGCCACCCTGAAATGTCTCTTTGGCATGTGGATTATTTCAAGCTGAAAACAACCAAGGCTCAAAAGGCTCAGGAAGAAACTTTGACCTTCTCCCTTAGCTGCCTAAAGAATTTGGATAGAGGGACGGTAACAGGAATAGAGATCTCACTAGAGAATATGAACTAGGTGTGTTGGAAATCAGAGTCTGCTCGGTATCCCGTTGTCTTTACGCAGTCCAGTAAGTATTTGTTTACCAAACATTTGCCTTTTCATCTCCATGTGAATTGCCTTCCCCCCCTTTGAAGTCCCAAACCACTATCCTCACTATCATCTTTTGCTTTAGCTGAGGATGGTATTTAAGGTGAGGGTTTCACCATTTTCGTGAGTTACTCAGTTCTCCGGGATGTCTCCCATGTATACATGTTATTAAACTTTTGTTTGATTTTCTCCTGTTAATCTGTCTCATGTCAATTTAATTCTCAGATTAAAGAATTAAAGAAGAACCTAGAAAGAAGGGTAGAGGAACATTCTTTCCTCCCTGACACCACTCACATATTACTACAGAGTATAAAGCACTTGTACACATATATCATTTAAATCTCACAAGAATCTTTTGCAACTTTATTATTCTAGCTCTTCACTTTACAGAAGACGAGTCTGAGATAGAATTTCAGCTGTTTGCTTACAGCTGGTTACACAGATGGTTAGCACAAGAATTAGGCTCAAATCTTGGAGCCTTTTCACTCACCAGACTACTTTTTCATCATAAATTTTGGTTCAGGGTTTATCTTGGTAGAATATAGGTAGGGAAAGGTGATTTCTGGAATTTACAATCTTGTATTTCTGGGAATTTATTCTTTTCAACTAGAATGTAGTATGTTTGCGGTCAAGGAGCATATTTTAAACTACTTGGCACCCCTCTAGGCCATTTAGACAATCAGACAGTCAATAAACGCACGGTTAATAATAATTATTGACTTGAATTGATAAGACTGAAGAATAGTTAATGGGATAAAGACAGTAACTGAGCCCACTGGTTCTCCTGTACGTATCTGGAGAAGCATTTTAAATCCTGGGACAGTTCTCACACACCCAAACCTGCAAACATTACCACCATCCATTTACTTCCCTATATTTTGATTACCCTTAATTGACTTTGAAATTCCGAACCAGATTATGACAATAAAGACAACATGTTTTGTAAACAACAAAAACACAAAATAAATTCTTCCTGGCCTTACCTCCCAGGGCAGAGTTAAAATAAACAACCTTGGATTCTGCAGTGCTATTTATTTCCTACCAAATAAGCCAGGATGGGTTTATTCATATGTTAATAAACAAGTTTAGATGAAAGGCTATATAAAGCTTGAAACATTTCTGAAGAGGAAATAAAGAGTAGGCGGGAGTGATAAGTTCTGAGAATTCATTATCACACAAATGATCACACTTAAATAGGTCACAGAAGCTTTCCCTCTGTGTCTGGGTAGACTGAACCTAAAATGGTACAGGCAGAGGGGGTGTAGGGTTTCCAATTTTAATGTGTTTCTCAGGAAAGAGATACTACATTTTGCCTTGAAGTACCTGCTCCAATTCGTCACTGCTTTGAATGACTGGGGTAAACCCTTAGCCCCTCTTCCTGTGTTCTGCAGTAGAAATAAACAACATAATGATTCATAATGAAGAAGTACTCTGACCATAAGAACAATTAGGTTTCTAACTCCTCTCTTGTTACACAGTGTAAAACTCCAGTCTGAAGGGAAAAGCAATGGAGCAGGAATCTGGAATTTAGCCCAGCTCTTCCCTATGGCTACCCATTTCCATCCTTCTTAGTTTTAGACCAGGTCCAGCCTGTACTTCCAGATCCTCACCCTAACTTAGTCTCAGCCCAGAGACACACTTGATTCATAGCCTCAATCCCCACACTCACCCCAAATTTTTACAATCCCCTCTCCCTTATTTCAACCTCACTTCTAATCATTACGCCCAATTAAAATTCATGTCCCTGCTCTCTGAGTTCTCAAGAGCCGGAGCCTGTTAGCACACCCGACCATCAACCACGCTCAGTCCAGCTGCCTCACCAGCACTTACCCACAATCCTGCAGCCAGTCTTCAATCTTGTTGATTGGATTCCCTAGAAAAGCCAAACATCAGATCACCGTGGAAACTGAAGGAAATCAGACTTCCCCCCTGAAATGCATCCCATTCCACAAACTTATCATTATATAAGCCACCTCATGACTCCTTTTTCTTCCCATAAAACTTTTAAGATAAAAGAGGAATATACCGGTGTATAAAAATAGTGGATATTTCTTCTCTCTCTGCCTCTGTGCCCCCTTTCTCCCAGAAACTTGGAAAATACCCCAAGGTTTGGGAACAGGAATAGATCCTTCTCTTTAAAAAAAAAAAGGAAAAGAAAAAAACAGAAAGAAAAAAAAAAAGCACAATTTTGCGTTTGCGCTTTTTGTTTCCTACCAAATAAGCGAGGGTAGGTTCACTTACTTAAGATTTATTTTTTAATTTATTTTTTACTTTTTATTCTTATGTCTGTAGTGTCACTGGAACCTAAAAGAAGCTCTGAGAGGCATGTGGAAAAGGTACTATTACTATTTCAGGTACTAATACTTCAATTAGACAAGCATGTCATAGAGCGGTGAGTGACTTGCCAAAGGTCACGTCACACAGCTGAGTTGCACCCAGAGTCCAGGCACCCAGATTGCGTGTAACCTTGTTACACAGACAACACAGAAACACTTCAAACATTCATAGAGAACCCTGGCCTCGGATCCTCACAGATAGCTGCTCAGGACGAGGCAAAAGTGCGCCTCTTCCTTTTTCCCAATCGTACGCTGTTTCCCTCTCACATAATTCATGCTTCATATTACTTTACTCATCTTCCCTTAAACTCATTTAACCCAGTCAAAATAAGCCTCATGGGGGGGGGGGGGCCTAACCTAAACCCAGAACCCACTGCCCGCACTGCAGACCTGGGCATGTGGCACGTTTTCCATATCACAAGACAACGTGCAAGTCTGTTTGATGTCTAATGGCCTCTTACCTTCCTGGAAAACATCATCCAGGCCAGAAGGCTCGGGATCTGGGACATCCTGCAGGGCTGCGGCGGCCTCCTCTTCCAGGACCTGGGTCTGCCAGTGGCGGCTCTGTCGGAGCCAGGCCCGTCGCCTCTCCCAGGACGTGGGGCTCAGCACAGAGCCCTCCATGGCGCTGGTTCAGACTTCAGGGCCTCCCGCCACAGGGATGCTGTCCTGAGAGTTGGAACACAGTGATGCTCTGTCATCCTCTGGTCAGTAATCACCACCCCCAGGGCTGTCCCCACATCTTCCCAGCTCTGCAGAAAGGAGCGTAACCCTCTGCCCGTTCCGGAGGAGGGAGGAGATGTCTGGCTCTTCCTCCATCTTCCAACAAAAGGGATGCTCTGAGCAATCTAAACACCAGGTCTTCCAAGTTTGGAAACTCGAAATATCATATGATTTAAGGGACACTGAGAAAGCGCTTCTGACTTGAAGAGCTGCTACTTCTCATGACAGGTGAAATGCTGTATTAGAAAACATTTTCTTTAGTTCTTAAGAAATTTGTCTCCCAGAATCTTCCATTGTAATTTAAATATCTTTAAATTTGCAATGGGCAAATTTCACTTTATTTGATCCTCATAAAGATATATGAGTCTCAGATCTCAAAGGTTAAACGGATTTTCTAAGGTCTCATAACCGGGATGTCAGTCTAACTACAGTCATTCTGGGCTTGTTTTGTTTTGTTTCCTATTTAGCATAGGATTTCTCTGGGAGCGGTAGGGATGAGGGTGGGGAGAATCCCATAATAAAAACAACAAGGAGACATTGCCTGAAGCAATTAGCAGTTACCACTTTCAGGATCATCACTTACTAATTTGTCAGCTTGGGCTTCTCCATGGCTCTGAGTTAATTGTCCAGTTCATCAGTGTGCTAATATTTCATTTAACACTGCCTAATCAACACCTCTGTATTCTTCCAAGAGATACATCCTGATGGCTCTAGCCACTTATTCAAAGAGGAAGACAGAGAGGATGACTCATTCGATTGTCCAAATAGAGCTTAAAAAGACTTGAGGCTAATGTACAGTCATTGGCTTATACTCTGTCCTCCTGCCTCTTCCCCACCAGCTGCACTCACAATCCCCACAGTGAACAGGTGGAGATGGGACCAGCCCTTGTCACTGGAGCTGCCATAAACGCTTCATCCTCATGGCTACACCTTTAACTGCTGGAGTTAGGAAAAATAAAAGGGGGAAATGAATAAGAAGAGTGCCAGTTTCCAGAGACTTCTGCTTCTCAAACACTTAAAAACAAAATCATCAGTGAAGCATTCAACAATTTAGGCACTAAAATACCTATTTTTGAAAAGAAAGTCCTGAACATAAAATGCATTCCTAGGGCAATAAAATTGTTTTGGATGTTTCTGCTTGTTACAGACAAAACATAGCCAGAGAAAAAATAGTACATAATTACTGCTGTCTGATCTAAATTCTTTTACTTCAGGTCCAGCCTAAGGCATGTCTCTCCCCCAGAGAGAGACAGCAGTTGGCACTATGAAACTTTATTAACCCTGGACACCCGGCCCTTTCTCCACTGCCTGTGCCTTTGAGGGGAAATTTTAAACTGAATGAAGTCTGTGGTGTATAGTGAAGCCACAAAGAGGGGTAGAAGGGAGAATTTGTTGTCCTTTGGCCAGAGCTGTTATGAGGTGATAAAATGAGGACGAAACTGCCACTATAAAGAATTTAGGGAAAGAGTCTAAAAAGCCTTGTTAGTGTGCATTTACCTAGTCCTGCACCTCCATCCAAAATATTTAATAGGTTGGTGTCAGTCAGTCCGGGGAAGAAAATATCAAAGGCTGACTTGCCTGTTGTCTTTAATTTCCAGAGCAAATGAATCTCACCTAAATCACAAGAAATCTTCAGGTCATAAGAAGAACTAATTTGGTGATCAGGGGAATTTAAAAGGAATTCAGGAAGGAAGGAAGGAAGGAAGGGAAGGAGAGAAGAAGGGAGGGAGGGAAGAAGGCAGAAAGAAGGGAAGGAAGGAAGAAAGGAAGGAGGGGAGGAAGGAGAAAAAGAAGGAAAGAAGGAAGGAACCTTTAACTCCCACACTTTATTCTGCCACTTACTAATGGTATAGCCTTGGCAAATTCAATCCCTTTCTCTGGGCTCAGTTTCTCAATGAGGATGTTATAGCCTAGCACAGTGTCAGAATCTCACTAACTGAGATGAGTGATGGAGGCCTCCACTTTGGTTTCAGCATCCTCTGTGATGCGAATCTATCCCACACTCCTCCTACATCTTTGAAAATACGTCAGACTCATACAGGCTCATTTCCCCTCTGCCCCCTGAAAATGCTTATCCCCCGTTCAACCCTAGGCTTTCCCCATGTTTTTCCCCTCCCTCTTCTTCCCTCTCAGCCTTTGGCACACTTAACCTGAAAGCCCAACTCTTAACCAATTTCTCCGTGAAGCCAGGCTTGGCTTCCACAGCCTCCAGATGCTGGTCACTTCCACTGACCTCCTTCCCTGCTTGATTTTCTTCTTCATTGTTCTTATCACTAACACACTTTATGTTTTATTTGTTAATCCAATTTATTGTTTATTCTTCTGATTAAAATAGAAGCTCCACAAGGACAGAGATTTTTGTCTGGGTTGTTCACTGCTATGTCCCTGATGCCTAAAACAGAACCTAACTGATTTTCCCCAATCTCTGCCACACGTGGGTTATAGAGAGCTGTTCACAGGGCATTATGTGGGAACACTATAAGTACAGCAGTATTTGGAGGCCGGGAGAAATAGAATTGTCTGGTTAGTGGTAACAGAGGGAAGCTGTGCTGCTTGGAGATGAGAAACTGGGTATTCTTTGTGGAAATCTGGAGGAAGTGGCACATGGTTATCAGACGAGCACATCGGCAGTGAGAGTGTTAGAAAGAACTGAAGGATGGACGCACACAGCTGTCAAGATGGCACCTTTGAAAGCATGGGGGGCCCTGGTGATAGAGAGAGGGCATGGAGATATTTCCTCCAAACAGGTCATACAAAAACACACACCTGGGGGCTTCCCTGGTGGCGCAGTGGTTGAGAATCTGCCTGCCAATGCAGGGGACACGGGTTCGAGCCCTGATCTGGGAAGATCCCACAAGCCGCGGAGCAACTGGGCCCGTGAGCCACAACTACTGCGCCTGCGCGTCTGGAGCCTGTGCTCCGCAACAAGAGAGGCCGCGATAGTGAGAGGCCCACGCACCGCGATGAAGAGTGGCCCCCGCTTGCCGCAACTAGAGAAAGCCCTCGCACAGAAACAAAGACCCAACACAGCCAAAAATAAATTAATTAATTAATTAATTTAAAAACACACACACACACACACACACACACACACACCTGGATGCACAATGGAGTCTGGTGCAGTGAAAAGAGCGCTGATGGGAGTCAGGAGTCTTGGGCGTTCTTCTAGACTTTCTGTACAATTAACTGACTTCTGGCAAGTCAATTAGGTTTTCTATTTGGGCATTGACTTCATCCTCTAAAAAATGAATTGGTGGGACTCAATGTTGTAAAAGTTCGCCTCTAATACCAATGTTTATGAATTTATTCCAATTGACTCTGAAATATTTGTAGGAATAATACCTGTACAGAAGATGCATTTGTGTAGTTTTTCTTGTAAGAATTAGGAAATGGTCCAGTGGCCTCTGGACTTACTTGCCATTTAACAAATTCCCTTTCAAATTAACACTGACTTACGAGGTTCTTGGACTTAAAACCTTCAGTGACCCAGGAAAGTGGTGAGCCTGGATGAGGGAGGCTGAGAAGGAGCCCAAAGGAGTGTGATTCAGTCAGGAGAGCTCAAGGACCCCCAGCACTTCTTGGACTTTTCTGCTTCTTTGCTTTAGCTTACCCAGTTTCAGCCACCTTCCTCTCTACCCAAACACATTCTATCTACACTTTGAAGGGCTCCTCAAGTCATCTCCTTTCTCTTGCCCACCACTAGCACCCAGCACATGCGCCTAGACCACAGTCAACAAGACGTAAGTGGCTACCTTTCTGGCCGTTATCCACCATTGCTTGTAACCCGTCCCCTAAATCCTACCTCAAGCCAGTGCATGGTACATTGCAACAGAAGGGTCTCAGTAGATACTGTACCTGCAGAGGACCAAGAGTCACACTGCTGCTGAAATATTATCCCCCTCTAGTGTGTATCATAGGCCAGGGGCTCCCGACTTTCCACATGGTCTCAAATCCTAATGTACATATTTTGGATGCCTTCTAATGAAAAGGAAAAAGGCTTGGGGCATAGTCACGCCACCCCTTTGTTGACAGAACATAGGGCCACACAAATCTGACTGAACTTATAAGCTGAAACTATCAACTTCTCTTATCCTAAAAAAAATATTTTCCAGAATTTTTCATTGTAAGTTTTTATTCCCTGGTCAAAAGTTCCTTCTGGAATCTTGAGTACCATTTTTCTTGATGCTGGTTTAGACTATAATATTACATTTAGTCTATCTTCTGTGGGGATGAAAGTCTGATGCCTGCTGATATATTTTCTCTGACATTCCCACTAACCACCCCCCTACCCCCAAAAAAACAACAACACGAATGCCACGCTGGTTCTGTTTCTACTTGCCTGAACCACCCCAAAGCCTCCTTTCCCCCTCTGCTATCATTTTCAGCCCTTTGTCTTTTCTTCTTTCCTACATTTTTCTAGGGATTTACTCCCAAAATATTTCTCCACAATCTGTTGAGTGTTCTGGAATCTGACTACAACCAAGTACAGTAGGAGAGAATTCTTTTTCTGAGGATGTTATAGTTCAAAGCAGAAATTGCAGCAGCCATGATTGAAGTTAGACAAGAGGAATCACCATTAATGGTTTAAGACTAGGGAGCTGGGGGCTTCCCTGGTGGTGTGGTGGTTAAGAATCCGCCTGCCAATGCAAGGTACACGCGTTTGATCCCTGGTCGGGGAAGATCCCACATGCCGCGGAGCAACTAAACCCGTGCGCCGCAACTACTGAGCCTGCGAGCCACAACTACTGAAGCCCGAGCGCCTAGAGCCCGCGCTCCACAACAAGAGAAGCCACCGCAATGAGAAGCCCGCACACCGTAAATAAGAGTAGCCCCCGCTCGCCGCAACTAGAGAAAGCCCGCACACAGCAACGAAGACCCAATGCAGCCAAAAATAAGTAAATAAAATAAATTTATTTTTTAAAAAAAAGACTAGGGAGTTGTTTCAGAGCTTTGAAAGGAATATCTTCCAACTAAAATCATCAGCAGAAGCAGTAACTTTAGTAGCAGAGAAAAACTTTATGGGTATGTGATTATTACTACACTGAGAACATAACTTACTTCCAGTCTCTTTTCTAAGGAATGTAGTCAGAGATTCACTTTATATAAACATGGGCAAGTCAAAGCAATAGGTACTCATAATAACTGAGATGTATAGAGTTCCTTATATTTATCCATAAAACTGTCCCACAAACTACTTCACTTAATCCCAACAATCTCCTTGGAGCTAATTATTGTTATCTGAAGCTCAGAGAGATATGTGACTAGTCCAAGGTCATATATTTAGGACCTTGTGGTGCTGAGATTTAAACTCACATTAGTCTGACCCTAGTTGTATCATCTTTCC
This sequence comes from Balaenoptera ricei, assembly GCF_028023285.1. Classification (NCBI taxonomy): domain Eukaryota; kingdom Metazoa; phylum Chordata; class Mammalia; order Artiodactyla; family Balaenopteridae; genus Balaenoptera; species Balaenoptera ricei. Next base: position 46,281,102 of record NC_082648.1, read on the forward strand.
ACTAATAATAGAGTAAGAGAATAACCTAAGATCACCATGCAGGTGTCAGTGATAAATGTAATTTAGGATAAAAGAAGGAGAAACTATGTTAGCAGATTCTCTATTTCACATGCTAGATGAACTCTCCATTTTATAGTCTAGTATAGAAGAGGCAGATAAACCAAAAGTAATTTATGCTTGGCTTTGTGACAATCTTAGTAAAGGAAGAGTTGCTTTGTTTGGTTATTAGTGTAGTTTTCCTTCTTGACTCCAACTAGATGGTTATGAAGCAGTTTTGCCTTCCTCAGGCTTAGAGTGCTTTAGCAGCCAGGGCCCAGCTAGGTTCTAGGTAAGAGGAGAGAGTCTGCCTGGAATTTCACGTTACTTTTAGACTGCTGTGGCATTCAGAACATTTAGCAATGGTTATGGAGTAGCACAGGCAACTCAGAGGTGACACCAGTCACGGTGCTGCGACTGGGTCCTACAAGTGCGTGGCTAGCTTGGCACTGAGTTTTTGGTGCCATCTGGGGAGTCTTGTGGGAAGAGCTGGGGTAGCTGGGTTAGTGATGGGCACTCAGCAGTCTTGGAATGATGAATATTTATCATAATTTGATATGAACATATTTTAATATCTTAGCAACCAGATTGGGCCTACCAATCTGTACCTGCCAAATATCAGCTCTAGTTACAGATGTCTTACCGTGGGGATATTTTGAAGGGGTCTAGGAAGGATGGCCAACTCTTGAGGAGGAAAACTGGAGAAAGAGTGTGGGGCTATGCAATCGGAGTAAAGCTTGTCTGAAATCACAGTTCTGTCTACTTACTGCATATGTGTCCTCAGTGAAATTCCTTATCCCCTCTAAACCTGAGTTTCTTCAAATGTAAAACATAGTGTACCAAACTTGTTGGGTTATTGGGGTTTAAAAATCAAAAATCAGATAATGCATACTAAGTCCCTGATGTATAAAGGAGGTGCTTAATAAATATAGTTATTATTGTTATTAATTTCCCCTCAGTCTAAGCCATTCACTAAAGTTGGAACATTTTCAGGAATAAGGAAAGAAGGAAGGAGAAGGAGTGGGCAGCAGGGTACAGAAGTGTGCATCAAATCCACATGGTGAAAGAAGGATGACGCTGTTAAGAAGAGATAAAAAATAAGCAGTAAATGGGTCCTCTGTTCTTACTTAACGCCCAAAGCGATCAGAGAGATCATCTAATCCTGATCGCTCATTTTGCAGTGAAGGAAACTGACACAGAGAGAGAGACAGAGGCAGAAAGAGAGAGAGAGGTTTATCTGAAGTCACATAGAATATTAACTGTTATCAACAGGACACACACAAGTTCTGAGTCCCAGGTGTGTGCTTTCTTCCTTTATATCACACAGCCTTCCTCCTCACTCTTGGTTTCCAAGACCCAACCTTAGGTTTCTCTTGAGCATGCTGGGCCTCCTCCCGGGACGTGTATCAGACAGACCTCTCTTCTCTTCTGGCTGTACTGTGCCTATACCCCAGCACTGCCTGTGAACTGGGACTGAGAGTGAAAACAAGCGTGGGAGGAGAGAAAAAGGAAACGGAGTTTCCATGATGAGGCCTGTAAGACCTTCCGCAACTTATGCATCTTTTCTGCAGTCACAGCCAAGATAGACATCACCACTCTTGCAAGGGGTTGTGGGAAATCCCAGGACAGCCAGTTTCTCGGTTTTCAACGAGGACAAACTCCACCTCAAGCCAGGTTGACTAACCCCCATTCTCCATACCCCCAACCCCTGCAACAGGCTCTCACACTCCTTCACAGACAGGCAATGTCTTGCTCATCTCTAACCCTCTCCCATGTCACTGCCATTTGGAAGATCATCAGAACAAAAATTACCCTGAGTGCAGCATTTTTGCATCCTGAGACTTCTTGTGGTCTAAGGCAGCAGTTCAATTGATTTGAGGAGAAAAGAGGGATGCTATTTGATAAATAATACCAAGAAAAATGCCCATTCACTTTTGTAACTCGTTTCCTCTCTCTTTTCATCCCCTCCCTCCCACAAATAAGTTTAGCTGAATAAATCCCGAAAAAAGACCATCTACAGCCTCTTTTTCTCTCCTCTTTCTTACTTACTTCTACCTCCACGATGTGGATGAGTTTTATGGAAGCCTTGTAAACTCCTACAGGAAATATTAAAGTTGTACGTTTGGAAAAAAGGGATCACGTGCTGTCCGTGTTGGGAGACACTAGATCCTTTCATCTGGATGGGCTATCATCAAGGCATCAAGAATAAGAGACATCAGTTTGCCTGGACTGGTTTACAGGTAGTTCAGTCTAGAAACAGGAGTGAGAATAAGCAGACTTCTCGATCACTGAGTTAGTTCTGTGAATTCCTATCTTTAATTCTTCAGTCTCATTTCCTTGGTAATGAAGCTCTGTCCCTCAGATACTCATGTTTATTCTTCCCTCTTTTTCTTTCACAATATCTACACCCTCTTTTCTTCTTCTCAAAATCTGTGTTTAAGCCTTTTTGCAGTAGGCCCATGTGTGGGCCGGGCACACAGTACTGTGGGTACTGGAATACCCACCTTTGTCTTGTCCTTTAGGCTGTAAACAGAACAGTTGGCAGTTATCAAGTGGAGATAGATGTCTGATCATTTCCTCTTACTATGTGAATCATCACCTGGGCTGGGACCAAACTTCCTCTCCATTTTCTAACAGAATATGAATCATTAACCAAATGATGGTATTGGGTCTCCACGGCTACTACATTATGCTTAATCACAGGACTCCATCTAAGTTTCAGTAGAGCAAAGGAGTTATGAGAAAGTGTCTTTAGCATGGGTGTAAAGAGTTTCTAAACTCCTTGGGGTGCACGTGAAGAAAAAATCATTTGTAAGATCTCTTTCTATCTCTCTTGTGATAGCTTTAGCTTGTTATCTCTGATATTCTCAGTAGAGGTAGATAATAAACCTGTCTTACCTTATTCCTAATAATGTTCCAAGTTACAGGAAAATTAGACCAGATCTTTAGCTCTAATCACTCAAGCCTAATAACTGAAGATTGGACACACAAGTCGAAAGTCTGCAACCTCCAACCTCCTATCCTGGGCACTGTTGTGTACTGTCTAGAAAGTTCCCTTGCCTCTCTATTTAGGGCTATTTGTGGTAGACAGAGTCACTGGGGATCTCTTCCAAACACTTGGGGTCTTATCAGTTCTGGGGGGCTCTTTCATCTTGTCCTTGTTCTACACTGGGGACGCACCTCTGCTCCTCCACCCAAAGGTGGGTTCAGTATCAAGCAGGGCATGGGAAAACCCCAGCGTAGAGGATCTTTCCACTCCTCTACCTTCCCCCAAACTCATGCAGGTGGTGACATGCTCAGCCTGGCTACCACTGAGACCAGGTGTGTTGGAGGAGCAGACCCCATCCCTCGTCAGAATTACACAGGTCATTAAGTGGTCAATATATTCATTGATCCATCGCTGAGATGTACGGCTTGAACACCAAACCTGACAGGTGGTTATTGATCTTGAGCCTTCCAGTAAATTTGGCCCGGTGTCGTCCAGTTGTATAAATTCTCCCTCCCCTTTCACCCTAGTATATGTTGCTATAGTTATCTCCTCAGCAACTTTCTTCTACAGCTTTTGAAGAAAGTGGTCATACCCACAAAAAGCAAAATTAATTCTGGCTAGGTATTCCCGAGAGTTAGAGTTATGGATGCTAGAATGGGACCCAGATGAAGCTAAGAAACTTTTCTCCTTGAGAACTTTTCCAAGTTAGAATCAGACTGAAATGAAGCAAAAGTGAGGACAGCAAGACACAGAGAGGAACTTCTCAGGTGAGAAGGATGAAAAATTCCTAAATATTAATTCAGGCCGTCAAAGGAACCCATGTTCTGTGACCCTAGCAAGAGTACCTCTCTGATAATAGGAAGGAAAAAAAAAATAAAGAGACCGTGTTCCAAGAGGCGCAGTGATGTATTTTTTAAGGTTGAAGTCAGGGATGTGGGAGCTTTTCTCCTGACATTTCCATTTTCTTCGCAGCCTGATTTTTCTTTGACTTGTTTCCTCCTATCTCCCGGCACCATCCTAAATCAGTACAGTCTTAAAATTGAGGTGGAAGTTGTACTCACCTGTTCACTGGTAAAGAGCTGAGTTTGAGGCAAAGCAGTTCTCAGAGATGGGCACAGCCCTTCCCGGGTGGGATGGAGGTGAGGACAGGGAGAAGGTATCATATTGCATATTGTATCTTTGTCTTCATTAAAATGCTGTTGCCAGCTTGAAAGGGGAAGCGGAAATGAGAAAACACACACACACATACGCTCACATATGTACAGTCCCCTCCTCCTACCCTGGCCACATCCTCTGCTCTGTAGCTCGGCAGACTGACTGTAGAACAAAATATCTGCGGTCCCCGAAGCTCACCACTAGGGGGCCCATCCCATCACAGAGCTGCCGTGGTCTTTGCAAGACAACAGGAGATCTTTTCCCGTTAAGGCGAAGGTACAGCTCATTTAAGGATGTGTGTATAGGAAAGTCTTCTAACCATATAACTGCCTCAGATAACCCCACTGCCTCACATAAAGCTTCTGTCTCCAGGAGGAGAGGTGTCTAAAAATGGTAAGGCTCTCTCCCAAAAATTATCTCACATTTATCTCAGAGAAGATGCTTACAGCCCCATCACACACTTGGGAGGGCTCTAAGCCAGAGTGGATCTGTTTTGGTAACTCTTTCACACTCTGGTAAATTCCCCAGAAGCTTGTTTTCAAATACTGCACCATTGTAAGCAACTGTTTCTCTGTGTTGACTTCTTAATGTTTTGTTTTCATGCTCAAACCAGTTCAAAGTATTTCTTTTTTTAAATAAATGATTGCTTTCCAAAGATTTTCCAAAATCTGTCACACCCTGGAGATGTCTTCAATTTATTGGCTTTCAGTTCCAAGAAGACTTACTAGACTCTAGAATTTTTTCCCATTCCTCTATCACTTTCACCTCTGACCAGCATTCAGCATCCTTGACGATACCTCTCCTTATCTCTCCAATATTTCCTAATACTTTTTCTTCTTTGATGTTGCACCATTCAAGTTATTTCCTATCTTTCTTTCCTGGTCCTAATTATGGTTCCTTCCCTGTGTCATTTACTTATACATATTTATCATAATATTTATTGTACAAGACACAGCTCTGATGTGCTGTGACTGACTTTCGCATATTCATTCTTTTTTCCCCCCCAAATTTATGGCTATAACTACAGCTGGATCTCTTTTTACCATGTTCCCAAATTCCATTTCCAATTGCCAGTAGGACAACTTCATTGGATATTCACAATATAGTTATAGTATCGTGGAAAGAAGCCTAAATAAAATTTCTGCTCAGCAAATTAGGTTCTCTAAATGTTATTTCCTTCAAAGATTAGTATTAAAATAATAATTCTTGATGTCTCTCTCTAATACACAGAGACACACACAATACATTCATTTATATGTAGGGATAAAAATGTCTAACATATTTTCCCAGTACATAGTAGGTGCTAAACATATGCTTTTCTGAGAATTAACTCAAAATCAACAAGTAAAAAAGCCAGTGCTAGCACTCCCTTGGTCTCTTTAACATTATTTTTTTCTGTACAAATTAACTACAAAAACTAACTAATGGAACTCTTAAAATTATTTTTAACCTTAAGTTTCTGAAATTCATTAATTTCCTTAACAGTTATTTTCAACATGCTGGGGACAGGGAAATACCACCTCTATAGCGCATTTTAATTTTTAGAGTGATAGGAAGCTGCTCCTGGTATTTAGTGCCTAAGGACCAAAGATGCTGAACGTCTCTGAAGGCACAGGACTGGTCAGCAACAGGAATGACTGTCCTGGCCATAATCTTCTTAAAGGACTGGTTGCAAAGCTCTAGGAAAAAAGGAATGTAGAGTATTTAGTCCAGGGCTTAACTCACGGCAAATGCTCAACAAATTGCGGCTATTTTCTTAAGGCTCTTTAATACAACGTTTTCAATTTATCTATAAATTGAAATGCTATATCCCTGTATCCATCAAAGTGACCTTACTGATTAAAGAAGCCATTTCACAAGGAAATTTCTAGAGATTTTGTTTGTTAAAGAAATGTTTGCTTCTTTATAAGCTGTTGCTGGAAGATTAGGATGAAGGCTATATGATTCCCAGGAGGACAAAGAAGGCCAGAATATTCTTCTATGTTTGTCTTCTTCCTCAGTTGTAGAGTATTTCTCTCTCAGCTACTCTTCCTCTGTCCTTTAATAACGTTAAGAGCCTCAGTTGACACTGTCAAGTTATCTGATCGTATATTCCACAGGCTTCCTGAAACCTTGACCAATTGTCCTTTTTCTGCTAGATGCAGTTCAGGATTTCAGGAGGTTTTTAGGAGATTTTGTTCATTTTTTTTCCCCTGGTTAAAAATAAAAACGCTTAAACCATCTGAGATGTTGAGTTAGCTCTCTGCTGCCCATGCAATTCTTCAGTTCAACACTTTATCACATGGCCAGCTTGTCATTTTAGGGTGGCCTCCCTCGGTGCTTTATGAAATTTAGTAAAAACACTGAACTGGGAGTAAAAAAGCCATCTGGCTTTAACACTAGCTATATGACAATTACTTAATTTCCCTGGCTATCAGTTTCCTCTTCTGACAAACAGAGGAATATTTTCTAAGATTCTCTTGGTTCTAGAAACCTATAATATGTACATACACTGTTTTTCTCTTCTTTCATGTACCCACGTGTGGTTTATTACGGGAAACGAAAATATTAAGTGACGGATCTTTGGTAAGAAATCACTAGGAAGATAAGAGAGAATGCGTTAGGGAAAAAGAAAAACAACCTGTTGGCCTTTGCAAAGCTAAGTAAAAATTGCTTTTGAATGATGTTATCCTCCCGACATGTAACCTGATAACACTGATAAGTAAGAACAGTTTCTGAGCACTGAGGTGTCATCAAACAGATGAGCTGGGGCTGGGCATGAGTTCTGAAGCTATAGAATTGAGAGCTAGTTGGCAGGCTGCCCAGCCAGACCTGGGGCAGAGCCAGGACAGCTGCCCAGCGAGGCTGTCCCAGGATGGAGAAGCTGCTGTTCACAGCGCTGCTCTGGGCCGAGCAGCTGGGCCCCCCTGCCCAGGCCCAGATGCAAGCGACATGCTTCCATTTCAGTTCTCAGCTTTCTCTTTTCCACACCCTCGGGTTTGCAAACAGTCATTTTCTACTGAGTCTGTCTCTTCAAATTACCAATGTGGGAGTTTGAGTGAGTTTGTCTCCTTCCTGTGCCAAAGGCTCAAAAGTGGGGTGAGGGCGTGGATGGAACCCTAGGGGAGAAGGTGAGGGTTCAACTCGTCAAGGAGTTGAAAGTTTTCCGAACTTTCTCCACACCAGAAAATGTCCTCCGAGATCATCTTGTCCTTTTCTCTGCTTCTGTGCTCTGTGAGTACAGGATTCCAAGAAATGCGATTTGCTAACTTTTCTATCGCACCCGTTCCCCTGAATCACTCAACTTAATTGCAGGAAAGTTCTTAATTCTGTTTTGCTATCTCTTCCCTAGTTGCAAGTCCAGCAGAACTAAAGATATGTCACAGGCCTCTGCAGAAGGTATTCCTGTAGAGATCTGAAATGACAATTCTATTTAAATTGTATTTAATTGGGTACCTTCTAAGTTCCAGAGATAAGCTAGATCCAGGGGGATACAAAGAGAGACAATATGAAATGCTATCCCCTAGAGGGCTTACTCTCTTGTGTGATCAAATTATTTGGGAAAATACATGGTTAACAAAAGAAAAACCTGATTCTTTAAGGCACAACTTCTCGAAGCTTTTAATAAGCTGATATGAATTGTGACTCTCTTAGGAGTTTCTATTTCCCAAATGTCTTAGTCTGTTTTGTTTTGTTTTTTTTTGGAGGAGCATCCCAAGAAAATTACTTATGGGGAAGTTGTCCTCCACTACAGCCATTTCAGTTCTGCCTTCTCTAGATTAAATAATGATGTTCCTGTCTTTATCATACTCAGATGATCTGAACACAGATTGTTTGACTATCTGGTAAGCCTATGTCCTAGCTTTCATCTGATCAAGCCTGTTTAATTTAGAAGCACGTTGTTTAATTTCACTGGGGTCTCAAGTGTGATTCACGTAGTAAGCTCAGTGTTTTACAACCCCTTTGAGGAGGACAGAGCCTGGGGTCCACAGGATGTGAGTGTAAGTGCAGTGGAGGATGAGGGATCTGGGGATTTCACAGGATGGGAGTCAGAGGACTTTGGGGGCTAGGACAGCCCTGTGGACTTAAGGAATGAGAAATGTGGAATAATTTTCAAATTGATCTCCCTACCTAGAAGAAAAGAGGGCTTCTAGGAGGGTTCCTCTCTCTACCAGGAACCTGGTACAAAGTCAACACTCATAGCAATGGTAAAACTGGTGGTAGGAAACGAACGAGGGGGATGACTGAAATGCAATCAAAATGTTTGGGTGAAAGAGCATTTAAGGTGGGTTGAACCTTCGAGAAACGATGGAGCAAATGCCAGCAGGCTAGTGACCTCACGGATTCGGGAAACATTTTAAGCTGGGGTCTTTAGGTCCAGCACTCTAAAACCTTAAAAGGATAGGCATGAAAAGTCACAACAGCAGGTAGAATTTGGAGGCTGCTGTAGATTTAGTATAAGGGGAAAAAATGTAGGGTTTGAGTGTGGGGTTAGGGTTTAGAGGCAGAACACAAGAACTTGGGTTCCGGTGAGGATGGGGCAGGAGTTAAACAGATTGGAGGAAGCGGGGGGCTCTTTTCTAAGCCTACGTCCTTCGCTCATCTCTACGGAAGGGAAGCTCTGAAGCCCTGAGGCCATTCCCCCAAAGCGAGAATGCTCTCCCCAGACACAGTGGACCAGAGACCCGGTGGGCGGAGTGGGTAGGCAGGCACGGGAGGGCGTGGGGCAGCACCAGTGACGGGGGTAGAACAACACACCAGGATTGCTGGAAAGATGTCAAAATGCTTCATCCGCGTTGTGTCAGTTGATCAGAGGAAGTGGGACAACCGTCTACCTCTGATCAGAGGGAGAGCTGCAGAGAGGGAGATCGTATAGCATCCACCCCAGCGCTTGGTTTGGGCAGGAGTCTCGGCTCCAAGGAGAGTTCTCTTTGTTAGGGTTAGAGAGAAACAAAGAGGAAGAAGTGAGGAGAAGAAAGAAGAGAAGCCGAACCAGGGAGAAGCACAGAGAGAAAATCTGAAAGGAAGTGATTCACACACAAGAGAAAGTAAAACTGGAGCGTAACCGCCCCAGTTTTGAAAGGCGAGTTGCTCGAACAGACCTCTTGGAGGAAACATCTCATCTTTCGCAGGCACCTGCTCCTGTCACAACTGCCCTCCTCCTTCCCTGGAGAAGCAGTTCCCTCCTCTGGAGCCCCTCCTGCCCTTAGAAGCCCGGACCTAGCAGCTGGCCGGGCCCACCTTAGAAGGTAGGAGTAAATGAGAGGGTGGGTGTGAATGAGATTTAAACCAAAGTGTTCTACAATCACATACTATCATTTTTGCTGCACTCAGGTTGAACTTGTTTCTTTTGACCTACATTTGGTAAAAGAGTGAGGAGTCCAAAAGCCTGTCCTTTAGGCTTTGCTCTGCATCTCTCCTGGATTTCAGGATTCTTCACTACAACATGATCAGATACAAATAAATGGTCTTTAAGGTTCTTTCCAGTATAATAGTTTCTGTTTCTAATAATACTAGTTACCATTTGTTGAGTAAATACTCTGGGAAAAACAATGAATGTATATTAACTCTAGTCTTCAAAACCCACTTCTGTAGAGTGGATTTGATAACCCACAGATGAATTAAATGAGACTTGAAGCAGAATCTGTGTGTCCTGACGTTTCCCATCCCGCAAACCTCTGTACTCACAGATGAATTCTTCAAATAATTTTTTCCCTGACGACCACCAGGTGGCAGCCTATACCAATTCTCTGAGTTCCGGTTGTGGTTATTTACTAGGTGGCATCAGCAGCTAGCCCACAGCTCAGAATGTTGACCTAACCCAAAATGATGAATTAACCCAGGAGACTGGCTGGATTTAGGGGCTAAAGTGGGTAAATGCGGGTTTCTTCTTCAGATTGGGTAAATTTTTATTTGGGTCAAAGTTCAATAGGATTTCAAAAGGTTGAGGAAAAAAAATGAAGGTTATGCTGGCAGATCTGAGTGAGCATTAAGTACCAAGGTGGAAAATACAGGTTATGTTTGGGAAAACTTAAGTAGCGCAAGGTGAGTTGTATGACGAAGAACGAGAGGAACATAAGATTGTTAAGACAGTTTGAGGCTAGATCTAAGAAATCCTTGGATGTCATGGTTCAGGGTTTGAACTTTGTTTTATTTTGTAAATTTTTCTTTTGTAATAATTTCGAACTTATGGAAGAGTAAAAAGAATAAAGAGAACTCCAGGACATCTGTCACCCTGACTGACAACGGTTAATATTTTTCTTTATCACACAGTCTCTTTTTTTTTCTGAACCATGTGAGAATAATTTGCAGATGTTATGCCCCTTTACCCTTTACCTAAAAACAAAGCTACTGATTTTTACACGTCTAGTACAATGATCAAAATCAGGAAATCTGACAGTGATACAATACTATTATCTAATACAGATCTTATTCAAATTTCATTTCTTCCCCCATAATGTGCAGAATCACACACGGCACATAGATTTCACGTCTCTTTCATCTCCTTTTGTCTGGAACTGCTCTTCAACTTCCATTTCTCTCTCATGACCTTGACATTTGGGAAGAGTATAGTCCTTCTATCCTGTAGAGCGTCCCCCAAGTTGGTTTTTTTGCAGTTGCATGTGCTTAACTCTGGGTTAGACAACTTTCATGGGTCAGGATGATGTAAGTGATGTAACATCCTTCTCAGTGCATCACATCGGGAAGCACATGGCATAAATTTTCCCATTATTGGTAACACGAGGCAGTATTCTCCTTTTGTTTTGTCTTTTATTGTAAAGTTATAATTTTCCTATCTAATTAATAAGTGCTTTTAAATATTTTGAAAGTATGTAAACATCCTATTCCTTATCAAACTTTCAACTTTCACTTACTAGTTTTAGTATTATATTTTCTTAATGGTGGAGAGTCCGAAATATATCAAAAATATATGGAGTAGGGCAAGATATAATTAGAACCATGTTTAGAAATATCATTCTGGAAGCTGTGTCTGTGCATTATGCGTTTGTGTGTGGTGTGTGCGTGTGCGTGTGTGTGTGTGAGAGAGAGTGATTTTACTATCTTTAACTCCTGTACATTGTCCTTCTTCTGCCTAGAACTCTGGTATTGGAGTCCTAACCTGCTTCAAGAAACCTTTTAACCTTGAGTCTAGCACATGACAACCTTGATAGATTAGAGGGGGAAAAAATACCCTTCTTCCAGGTCAATGCTGCCTGATCTCAGAGCACCCACCTTGGTTGTATTTGCTCGCTTGGGCAGACAGCCCTGTGCAAGGCACAACCAGCACAGTGGTAACTGCAGGAGCCTACAGCTCTGGGCTGGATTTGGGGGCCATTAGAATCTGGGAGAGGACAAACATTTCTTAAGCTCTCACTATCCACCTACCTCTCTTCTAGATGTTTCACTATGCATCCACTCACTTAAATCTCACAGCAACCCTTCAAGGCAGGCATTATTATTCCTAATGTACAGATGAAGAAAATGAGTTCCAGCAGTCTCTGTAGAAGGCCAGGATTTCATCCCTGGTCTGTCTGATTATGAAACCTGTGTCACTTCTGCTCCACTCATTGCGATGGCCATACTAAGAGCAACCCTTGTCATTGTCTCAGTAACTGATATAACCAGCTTCTTAACATGCATTTTCCTCCCAGCATGGTGGGCAATAAGGAGCAGATGCCATTTGTCTTATTTTATAGAGGAAGATATTGCTCACACAGCTAGTGACAAAACTAACCTTTTTGACTTTCAGTCAGAAGATTTTTCTAATTATAGCTCGTCCCTCCTTCTTCTGAGGAGGGAGGAGAGGATATGGGGGGCTGAGGGGGGAAAACATAGGGCGTAAAAGCTGTAGGGATGGAGGATTTCAGGGGTAGGGAGACCTGTGAAATCAAGATGCCTCTTCTGGCTTCCTGGACGTGGGCTGTGGAGCTGCCCAGTGGTGCCTGTGGGCTTTGGGATGCAGGACACATCTGAGTCCTTCTTGGCTCCTTTGCCAGAGCCCACGAGATTGGCAGGGACCCTAGAGAAGAACCACTCTTCTCTCGGGGGCAGGGCCGACGCTGAGCAGCTGAGCAAGCAGGACTGGGCAGGCAGGCAGGGCCATCTCCTCCAGCTAATCGTTGTCCAGAGTCCCTGGAGCATAGCTTCCCTCTGTCCTTCCTCCCTCCCTTCCTCCCTCCCTCCTTCCCTCCCTCGGGAGGCAAGAGCTGACTTCTCTCCCTTCCTACTCCCAGTGGCTCTCAAGGTCCCCGGGGGAGATCTTTGCCTGGGAACAAGAGAGCCCAAGGAGTGATGGAACCTCAAAGTACAAAAGCAAAGGAAGAACCAGGTTTCTCCTCTGATTTTTGCTTAAAAGACAAGAGGCCCCTAGGATATAGAACAGAGGACAAATCTGCAGGACGTTGCAGGGGAGGGGAAAAGTTAAAAGCCACAGGGAACGTTAACTCTGAGAGTAAAGAAAAAGATCCCCAATAAATATCTACATGTCTTCCCACTCCCCCAAATAACAGGCTGAAATGTGAGTGGGAACTGGCTTAGGATTGAAATAAAGGAAGATTTCTGTGGAGTTTTGAAGTTTTATGTCGCTTTATGGGGGTAGATAAACCTGGCAGGTCCAGCTTGGACACCGAGGGAAGGGTGGGATGATGCTTGAAGGAAAAGTGTGTTTCACAGGAAGACAGTGATGAAGCGAGTGGTGGGCTGTCAGGATTTGAATCCCTGCCCTGCCATCATTAACCAGCGATGTGAGTTTGGACGAGCTGCACAGTCCTGAAGCCTTAGTCTTCTCATGTAACGTGGGACAATAATAGTGCACATCTCTGGTGTAGTGGGAGTGAAATGAGAGGGTATATAAAGCTTAGTATATCACCCAGTACATAGTAAGTGAGCAAAGAATTTAGCTGTTTGTTCTCACACTTTTTACTTATGATGAAAAGAATGTTGGGTTGAGGGTGAGGAAAACCGTTCTTTTATTTCTACATCTTTCAAGATATCCAGTTCTTTTCCTGGTAAACAATATCTTCTTTCCTTTATATGTCCTTTATGCAAAAAAGGCTGCATAGTGTGAGATCCAAGATCTGTTTCCAGTTGTGATACTAACTCATGTTTTGAGCTAATGCAAATTATGTCACTACTCCGAGCCTCAGTTTCCCCAAATATATATGGAGAGGATAACACCTATTTTGGGTTGCTGGTTAATAGCATAGTGTTTTGAGTCAGACAGGCCTGGATTTAAATTATACCTTTAACACTTACTAGCTGTCTGACTGTGAGTATTGCGATTAACATCTCTGAGCCTCAGTTTCCTCCATTGTTAAGTGGGAATTATAATACCAAATACCTTGTTGAGCTTTCAAAGGACAATTTAAGACATTAAAGTATAAGCTGCTTATTAACCCAGAGCTCTGCACAAAGTAGGCATCCTCAAAGTAAAATGAGTAGCTGGTAGCCTTTTGGTCTAAATGAAATTGCCTACGAAGTATTTTTTTCAATCACATTTCTTTTGCCTAAGACAAGGAGGAGATAATGAGTGTACCAATTTAAAATCCTTCTGCTTTCTCCATTTAGACAGACCCACTGGAAAGGTATCTGAGAATATCAGTCCAGAATTCAACCACAACCTGCTCCAACACTCCCGTCCCCTGTCCCCTTCTCCTCCACACTAGCTAACAAGGCCCATCCATCAACTCTCAAGCTCACCTTTGTCATGCAGAGTGGACGAGCTGCTAGCTACCAAGCTCACCAACCCCCCCCCCCCCAAAAAAAACACACCAACACATGTGCACACATTCTGTGCTCCACACACATAATTTCTCAAAAGCCAAATTAAAGTCACCGTCCATCCACGGACAGAAGTCTCTTTCCTCGTCCCTTCTCCCAGGGGAATCCTCACTTTCCACTGACATCACCCTGCACCCCCCATCCTCTAACACAGGCACAAACTGGACACCATCTCACTTCTCCTCCCCTACTCTATTGCTCAGTAATTATATTCTCCGCCTCCCAGTGTCATGCTAATACAGGCTCCTGGCACAGCTGCCCAGATTAAATTAGAGCCCAAACCAGCAGGCTGACTAATTATATTTTCAGCCTGGAATTCTCTTCCCCCACCTTTGGGGTATGGGGCCAATGAGGAGTAAATGAGCGCTGCCAATATTTGCTGAGGATATTTGACTCTTCTTGCCTGGGTGGTTTTGTCTTCCCCATCCAATCTGGGCCCCTGGAATTAGATTAGATCAGAAAGAGAGAAGAGAGTTTTACTCAAAGGACCTTCCTAAATCCCATCCATCCTCCTGCCGGCTAGCTCAGCTGTGCCTGGCCACCAACATCAGGCCAACGACGAAAGAATGGCACGGAACTATTTCTCAAGAATGAGATTCTACTCCTACCTTTATGAGTCCTTCCCCTCTTTCCAACTCCGAAGTCTCTTCTCCAAATATTCATTGCCACTTATCCTGCAATGATTGTTGCTGAGTTCTTCTACCTCTGTCTCAAGTGGAAAAGAAGGTTACTTTCCTTAACAGAATACTGTTTTACAGCTTATCCGCCAACTTTTGTCTTCGTGGCTGGAACATAATAAGTATTTCAAATTGCCTGGAGACAAGATTTGCCAGTCCTTCATTTCTTCATTCCATTAACATTTGTTGTGCACTTACCATACGCCCCATAATGAGATGGATGTGAAAGTATGGAAAGGCGTAACTCCTGCTTTGAAGAAGAGCAGGGGCTCATGATTGGTCTAACTATGTATACATGTGCAGGTAGATAGATCCTTTGAGAAATCTGTGCCTCATGCAGTGCTGGCACAGAGGCTTGGGATAGGGATCAGCAAAGGCATTATTGAAGAGGTGACCCTTGTGTGAAGTTTTGAAAAGTTGTTCAGAAAACCATTAAAGGACTTCTCTGGTGGCGCAGTGGTTAAGAATCTGCCTGCCAATGCAGGGGACACAGGTTTGAGCCCTGGTCCGGGAAGATCCCACATGCCCTGGAGCAACTAAGCCTGTGCGCCACAACTACTGAGCCTGCGCTCAAGAGCCCGCGAGCCACAGCTACTGAAGCCCATGTACCACAACTACTGAAGCCCGCACGCCTAGAGCCTGTGCTCTGCAACAAGAGAAGCCACCACAATGAGAAGTATGCACACCGCAACGAAGAGTAGCCCCCGCTCGCTGCAACTAGAGAAAGCCCGCGCACAGCAACGAAGACCCAACGCAGCCAAAGATAAATAAATAAATCTATTAAAAAAATAAAAGAAAACCATTACAGTTAGGACAGGAATTCTGAGAGAAGAGATCAGAGATATAGAGGCAAGAACGGCACAGACATTCAGGACCTGGAAGCATAAGGAGTAAGACAAGAAAATTAGCCAGAAGGATGAGTCTTGAGAAGTATAATAATGTTTTATTTCTAGATCTTTGGGGGCCCCTAATTCATGTCTTCTTAGCTCAGGGAGAACAACTCTGCCTCTCCAAGAGCTGAGCTCCCTCAGTTAGGGTCCCTTCCTTTGTTATCAACTTTCCTCTTCAAGTTTGCTTGTAATAATCCCGCCTACAAAAGAATGTCCTATTCTTATACGGGACTATTTCCTTTGGAGGCACATTTAAGAAGGAAGCTATGATTTCCAAAGAACCGAAGGCAAACATCCTGGCGGTAGAATTGTTAAAAATAAAATAAAACCAGAAAAAAACAAAACAAAAACCTCTGACTGGCTCGTGGATGCTTTCCCATATAGTCACCAATCTCCTGTACCTCTTCCTTCCTTCATTTGTTCATTTAGCACACATTTTCCCAGGCTCTTTTCTATATCAAGCACTATTCTAGAAATGATCCAGCATCGGTGAATAAGACAGCCCTTCCCCTTGAGAAATTTAGTCTAGAGGAAGATAGACTGACACACAGATACTTAAAAGGAGAGTGTGGTGAGAGCACAGAAGAAGAACACTGTATTCATTTCCTAGGGCTGCTGCAGCCAAGTACTGAAAGCTGGGCCGCTTAACACAGCAGAAATTTATTGTCTCACAGTTCTGGAGGCTAGAGGTCCAGACTCAAGGTGTTAGCCAAGCCATGCTCCCTTGAAGCCAGTGGGGGAAAATCCTTCTTTTTCTCCTCCTACCTTCTGGTGCTTTGCTAGCAATCTTTGGCATTCCTTAGCCAGTGTATGCATCACTCCAATCCTCTGTGTTCACATGGCATACTCCCTGTGTATCTCTGTCTTCACATGGCCGTCTTCTTATAAGGACACCAGTCATACAGGATGGGGTCCCACCCTCCTCCAGTAAGACCTCATTTTAACTTAACTAATTACATCTTCAGTGACCCTAATTTCCTAATAAGATAGCATTCTAAGGTACTAGGGGTTAAGATGTCAACACATCTTTTTTTGGAGGGAACACAATTCATCTTGCATCAGGTACCTAACTCTTCCTAGGTATATCACGAAGTTTCCTAGAGGTGTGATTGAACTAAGTTTTGATTCCAGAAAATCAAGTAAGAGTGAGCCAAAAGGGTGATTTAGGGGAAGACATTCTTGCAGAGGAAATAACGTTAGAAGGGGCATAAATGTACAGAAGGCGCATGAACAGACCAGGGAAGTGTGAAGAGTTTCCTGCAGCTATAGAATAGAATATTCAGAAATAAAGTAGTAATTATGGACATGAGAAGTGCTTGCATCAGATAGTGACAGGCACTAAGATGTGTAGACTTTTTCCTAGTGTCGATGAGATGCTGTGTTTTACTTAAGGACTTGTGACTTACCGCTCTGACCACAGAAAAATGGGGCCCTTGGCTGTTAGTAAGTGTGATACAGGAAGAGGAAAGTGGCAGATGGCTCTTTCTCTGTGGCTGAAATGGACTCCTATGGCCCTCCTTCAGTAGAGTGGGCCTGGACATCATCTCTGGACTTCCCAATAAGATACAAATCCCAAAGGAAACAGACTCTGTCTTATTCATCTCTATGTTCCCAGTTCTCTGCACAACAGTTGGTGCAACACAGTGCATGCTGAACTTAGATGGGCCGAGTGAATGGATAGATAGTAAGGTATGTTTAGGGCATGAAGACTTTGAGCAGGCCCTGTTGGCCAAGTAATATACCTAGACTCATGCCATTTACTGGTCCTTGGCAGGTAATAAGGGAAGACTCACAGAAATCTCCTTTAGTAGTCCAGGTTTACTATAAGGCTATGTGGGGAAGTAAAGTAACAGGAGAGCACATGGTAGCAGCAGCTCAATTATTCTGAGTCCAGGAATGCCAGGACTGTGATGCCCAGAGAGGGAGAAAGGGATAATTAAGGAAATAAGTTGAGCTCTCCTCAGTGTCTGCGTGTCCCTAAGTTTGCATTTCCCAAGAAAGGATCTGATTAGGTCTCTTCACCAACATCTGAAATGAAGCATCCCACTGGGTTTTTTTTTTTTTTTTTTTTTTTGGCTGCGTTGAGTCTTTGCTCCTGCACGCAGGCTTTCTCTAGTTGTGGCGAGCGGGGGCTACTCTTCGTTGTGGTGCGCGGGCGTCTCATTGCGGTGGCTTCTCTTGTTGAGGAGCATGGGCTCTAGGCGCAAGGGCTTCAGTAGTTGTGGCTCGCGGGCTCGGTAGTTGTGGCTCGAGGGCTCAAGAGCACAAGCTCAGTAGTTG
Source organism: Balaenoptera ricei (assembly GCF_028023285.1). Lineage (NCBI taxonomy): Eukaryota > Metazoa > Chordata > Mammalia > Artiodactyla > Balaenopteridae > Balaenoptera > Balaenoptera ricei. Next base: position 46,298,888 of record NC_082648.1, read on the forward strand.
TGGCGCATGGGCTTAGTTGATCCGCAGCATGTGGGATCTTCCCAGACCAGGGCTCGAATCCGTGTCCCCTGCATTGGCAGGCAGATTCTTAACCACTGTGCCACCAAGGAAGTCCCCCACTGGGGTTGTGTCCCAGGCCCTTTAGAGGGGACTGATGTCCTTCACACATAACCTATACAAGGTCTCCTCTGACCATTGGCGCAATCAACTCCACTGTTGAGCTATAGTTTTTAGATAAAGCCTTAATTATAACTTTAGGGGGAATGAACCACCATCATCAAAAAGGGACAGTGGGCCAAGCAGACCCTTAAATAAATGCAATGTACAAACTTTATTTTACAAAAGTAACAGGTAAAGTCAAACAGGCTTTATATCAAGTCAAACTTACATGAAGAGAAAAACTGACTAGAAGAAAATTTACCTTAAACACCTTACAGTAACCTACTTGCATTTAACTGAGCCCTGTTGCTGTGAAGAATATAGCTCACACACAGGTATGGATGAATAATTTGTACATCTTTCAAGCATTCACTGAATACTATCTTATATACACATGTAGATTAATATGAGAAAGATTTAACTGCCGATCCCTAGATATACTTCTTTTTTGTTGATCTTTTGGAGGGGTGGTCTGAAGAGAAGAACAGGTGGTCCTCACTCATGAATCATGTAATGACTCCAGCCTGAACTCTTCGGATACCAAGTCTCCTGCACTCTTCTCTACTTCAGACATCAGATGGGTAGTGGGTATTTGTTTGGAAAGTTCTCTGGGTAATGTGACGTACTGGTACTTGCAGTGTTTGTCAAAGGACAAGTCTGAGCTGTCAGCGAGTTGCATGTCCACCTTGGGCCAAGGCAACAATTGGACTGCCAGACACTTGTTTTTAAGACCCTTCTTCAGAATAAGCAATTGACTGTATCAGAATGAGATGGTCTGGGTCAGAAATTCCATGGCCCTTGAGGATCCTGCCATTTCTTCAGCATGTGCCTTGTACAGGCTTATGCATATTTTATAGACTGCCTTTCATACTTTTCCTCACACATGAGCCTCATCTATCTCCCCAACCACACTGGGTGATCAAAAGGTTATGAACCTTGCAGTCAGGTAAGGGTGAGTAAGAGTCCCTCCATGGCACTTTACAGACGTGTACATTGTTTAGTTATTCACTTTCTTCTTAACTGCTCAGTTCTCATCTGCAGAAGACGAAATCATGTTTCTTTCCACTTTTTTGGGGAAATATTGTATCAGTCCAGGTTCTCCGGAGAAACAAAACCAATTATATATATTTATTTATTACAGGGATTGGCTCACTTGATTTTGGAGGCCGAGAAGTCCCATGATCTACTGACTGCACACTGGAGACCAAGAAGGAAGATAGTGTAATTCAGTCCAAGTCTAAAGGCCTGAGGATCAGGAGGCTGATGGTATGAATCTGAGTCCCAGTCTAAAGGCCCAGGAACCAGGAGCACCGATAACTGAGGGCAGGAGAAGATGGATGTCCCAGCTCAGGCAGAGAGAGCAAAGTGGCCCATCCTGCACCTTTTTGTTCTCTTCAGGTGCTCAGCACACTGGATGATGTCCACCTGCATTGGTGAGGACGATCTTCTTTACTCTGTCTACTGATCCAAATGCTAATATCTCCCAGAAACACCCTCACAGACACGCCCAGAAGTGTTTTACAGGTTATCTGGGCATCCCTTAACCCAGTCAAGTTGACACATAAAAATGTATCATCACAAACATTAAATTAGAAAATGGCGTGAAAGGCTAGGGCCATGATCATTTTCTTTCTCATTTCCTTAAGAGCATAGATGATTCACAAGAGTTCTTTGCAATCATTTTCCCAGAACCGGCATCAGAGCAGACACCCACAGTCTGCTTATAAACGAACTAAAAGCAATTCAGATACATTTCCACAAGAGAATATCTTACAAAGTGCTAATGAATATTACAGCACAACAACACTGAGAAACAAATGCAAAACAGTACAAATTGTTAAGTGTTCAATAAACTGGCACTGCCTTCAGAATATGGGAGAGGAACACATAATTAGTTTCTTCCTAACTTTGAAAATGCTGCAGGCCTCTGCAGTTTACTAGACCAGCTGCTTTGTCAGGGTCCTTTTTACCCCTCCACTGATCTTCTCAGCCACTTCCCCCCCACACATATCCCCCAGCCAAAGGATGAGTTATCCAACAGCAAGGTGTGTGGAGGAGGAGAGAGTCTAGAAGGAAGTTAATCTCAGTCCTGGCTATTAAACCTGCCACATCACCTCTTCTAGGAAGCCTGGCTTCATAATGCAGCTCATACTTTTTTTAATTGAAGTACGGTTGATTTACAATGTTTCAGGTGTACAGCAAAGTGATTCAGTTATATATATATAACTGAAGAAATATATATATACATATATATATTCTTTTTCAGATTTCTTTCCATCATAGGTTATTATAAGATATTGAACATAGTTCCCTGTGCTATACAGTAGGTCCTTGTTGTTTATCTATTTTATATATAGTAGTGTGTATATTTTAATCCCAAACTCCTAATTTATCCCTGCCCCCCTTTCCCCTTTGGTAACCATAAGTTTGTTTTCTATGTGTGTGAGTCTATTTCTGTTTTGTAAATAAGTTCATGTGTATCATATTTTTAGATTCCACATATAAGTGATATCATATGATCTTTGTCTTTATTCAGTGTCCTTTTGATGTGATCTTAGCAAGTTAAATCAGAAATGGGAGAAGAGTGATCATAAAGTTCATAGCCCTTAACTCACAGATGAGGCCCAGAGAGGTGCTGTGATTTGCTAGAGGTCACGGGGTGAGTTATTGACAAATTCAGAACTGAAACCCAAGTCCTTTGGCTTCCAGCCAGTGTTTTTTTTCTTAATTAAACTTTGTTGACATGGTTTGCCTATGTTTGTTTGGGACCCCTCTGAAAGCAAATATTGCCTCTCTCTGTTCTTTTTCTGTTATTCCTCTAATGTTCTACAAAAAGTAGGACAATCATATGTGTATAGTCCAAATTGAGACACTTTTGAGAATGAAAACGAGGTATTGCTAATAATTAAGCATGATGCATACTGGTGAATGAGCTTTATTTTACTGAAGTTCTGTTTTTCTTTTATAAATTTTTCTAGGGTGTTCCTGCCCTTCAAGGAGCTTCTGTTCCCAGTCACCATAACCCCAGGGAACAGGGATAGGAGCTCTTTCAGACCAAAGTCCTTCTGTAAACCCACATTTGCTCTTTCTCTATCTCTCTCTGTCTCTTTCTGTCTCTGTCCCTGTCTCTCTCTTACACATACACACACACGCACACGCCTGCTGTGGAACACACCTTGGGCACCAGAAAGATACCTACATCTTAGACTAATTTGGTGCAGAAGAGAGGAAAACACCCCAGATAAGCAAGGGGGACTAGATAGAGTGGTTCTGGATAAAGACAGAGGGAAGAACTAACTTCACCACTTCTTTTTCCCTATTTTGAGCCATTCTTCTTTCTCCTTTCTGCATTCTAAACGAACTCCCTGGGTGCATTCTTTAACATCTCACTTCACTCTTTCCTCTTGCCATGAACATATACACTTTGCAACATATTTAATTCAATTGCTTGTACAGTGTTATAAGCATTTTAAAGGCATAAGCTCCTTGAGGCCTGGAACAAAGATATTTGTTTTGAGTAAAGAATCTTCAACAAGAACCTCTCACTGGAAGAGAAAAATAGGATTTCTGTCATAGCAGGAGGAATCTAGGACAGGTTGCAACCAAGGTAGAACATCCTGACTTTAAACTTCAGGAGATTATTCCTGAGAACACTTGTGAAATTAAATTTTCTAGTTTTTAAACAATTTTCTCATTTTTATGTAAACAATAATATCACGTAATTGGAAACAAACTTGTCAGTCTAATTCTCCACTAGATCCTTAGTGCCTGCAACAGTGTCTGACCATCCTAGCTGCTTAGTAAAAGTTTATGAAATGATGTCAGGTCGTCCTGCCAATAATGCGGGATTCTTGAGATAAACGCTCACAGTTCGGCCCAACACGTGTAATAAATGTACTAAGTTTTGTGCTACAGAGAAGACATTGAAAGTAAGGTAAGTGTCGACATGAGGAGAGCACACATTGTGCAGGAGAAATGAACAAACAGCATGGATTGCGATAATGCAGCATATGACAATAGTGCTATGATAGAGGTTTAAAAAAAAAGGCTTCTTTCACTTACTGGAAGGACAGGCTGATTCAGTCTTGGAAGGAAAATCATTAAGGAGGTGGCATGCACTAGAAAAATGAATGGGTTTTTAACAGAGAGTGAAAATTATTTGTTGGGAGGCAGAATAATCTAATCTGAATATAATTTGGATATGAATAAGGGTTGTAGGAGATGAAGGAGGGAGCATGGGAAGATGAGGGTATTTGAGGAAAAGCAAAGAAGCCAGGGATCCTGGAGGAGAGTGTGCAAGGTAAAGAGGATCCAAGGTCAGGTCAGAGAGGTAATAGGACAGGGAGGAGGGAAGGATGTGTAAGTCACTGGAAGGACTTTATGAGGAAAGTGTGAAGCTGTTAGACGCTTTTGCGCAAATACTGGAGATAATTCTCACTTCACTGCTATGCTGAGAACAGACTATCAGGGATCAGGGATGTAAACAGGGGGACCAGTCAGGAGACTATGACAATAACCCAGATAGAGATGATGATGACTCAGAGCAGGGTAGCAGCAGAACTGGTGGGATTCTTGTTGTTTTTTTTTTTTGTAAGGCTTTTTATTTGTGGTGTATCATACAAACAGAAAAATGCACACATAGTAAATGTAGAACTCAAGGATTTTTTTTTTTAACAAAGTGAACTTACTTGTGTAATACCCACCCAGATCAAGATATAAAACGTTACCAGCACCTCGGAAGCATCTCTCTGTGCCCCTTCCCAAGTATTATCTCCCCCAAAGTAACTCCTACTCTGACTTCTATCATGAGATTAATTTGACTCTATGTGAACTTCATATGAACAGAATCACACAGTAGACACGCTTGTGTGTCTGGAATCTTTCATTCATTATACTTGTGACAAGCATCCATGTTTTACATGTAGCAGTACTGTATAGTACTTCATTTATTCATTTTATTTTACTCTATCGTAGGTAGACATTTGGGTTGTTTTACCATGGAGATATTATGAATAATGCTGCTGTGAACATTTGTATACCTGTCCTTTAGTGCGCACTATGTTGGCATTTCTGTTGGGTTTTTACCTAAAAGAGGAATTGCTCAGTCAGAGGGTGTGGCTTTAGTAAATTCTGCCAAAAAGTTTTCCAAAGAGTTTTTACCAATTTAAAGAACTGGTGGGATTCTGAATACACTTGGAAGGTTGAACCAACAAAACCTTGCTGATTAATTGGAAAAGTAAGAGAAAGAGACTGCACAGGAATGACCTTAAGTTCTTTGGCCAGAGCCCTCAGAGAGAGGGTTATTTTTTGCCAGTGGCAACTGAGATGTGGAAGCCTGGAGGAGAAGATTTAGGGAGAGAGAAGCACTCAGCTTCAGACAAGTTAAGCTTGAGATGTCTCTGAGTCATCTCTTGGTGATATCAAGCTGGCAGTCAGGTATATGGGTCCGGCGTCCAGGGGGTGGTCTGGGCTGAAGATACATACTCGGGCATCACCACTTATTGCAAAGATGGCTTTAGAGTATAATCATATAGAGTTAGATGCAGGACATTAGTATTAGTTGAGTTAGTATAGACTCAGAAAAGTAAATTATAGATGGAAGTTACAAAGCATTGGGATTTCAAAGTCTGTGTTTTGAACCACAATGTTGAATTGCTTTCAAAATGATTATATGTTCTCTGTGCCCTAATGATGTGGAATGTATCTCAAGAAACCTGAAGGGACTGTATTAAAATTATACAATTGACTAATAACTTATCTTAAACTGGTAAAACATAACATTTTTACTACAAAAAATAAAGAAAATAAAAATCAAACACAGCTTACTGCCTAAGGGATAACCAAAATCTGTTGTATTTCTTTCTTGACTTTTTTTCTTAGAATATTTGAAAATGCTGGATTCCACCAAAATTCTATCAAAATAGCCTGTTTATAAAGCAAAGCTTAATTTTTTGCTTTCCATGGCAAGGGAGATCACTATCTTGTCAGAGTCTTAAGAAAGTTTTTTTGTTTTGTTTTGTTTTGTTTTTATAGAGGGACGGGGGTGGGTGTCGATGTAGAATGTGGAGATGTAGTTTAAGAAGGAAGTTTCAATGTGAGGTGTGCAGATGATTAGATAAAGATAATGATATAATAGTTTAGGATTGAGAAAGAAAGCAAGGCAAGGATTATGAAGTGAGAATTTTGAAGTCTTGGATGGTAAACAGTCATTTGATACTATCATTCAATGCACATTTAAAAGTTAGTTTTACTTTTTAGCAGAGTTCCTGAAATAAACAGTAAAGTATTTGAAACTATTTCCCTTCTGGGCAAGAGCTTCCTGAACAGGGAAGTCAGGTTAATGTTTACAGTAAGCCATATGGGTGTAGAAAGTCTTCAGTTCTTAGCATACGTTGCAGGTAACTGAGATCACATTGTGTAGAAAATTTTGTATATTATGTTCTTTTTATTTACTTTCTGCCATTTTTCTATGTCTTCAAAATCTGCTGTAAACACCAGGTAAAAGCTGCGAAGTTTTATTTCACAAATTTACCTAAATTGAATTAGTTATTCTGCTGAGCCCAACTGAGTTATTTCCTGTTTTAACTTATATAAATAGCACAGGGATGAATTTACTTATACACAGAGATATTTCTGATTTGAGATTGCTTCCTTTAGATAGATCATTTGAGGTGAAATTATGGAAGATCAAAGAATTGTAGTCGCATCTTAACACGAATGTGGCTTTTTGGTTTTGTTGTGGTTCTTTCCAGATAAGCTCCAATCACGTCGGTCAAGCCATCTCAGTGGGCAACCTCATTCAAGTTCACTCTGCCTATGGGTATTTTATCTCTTTTTCCCCCATGCACAAAATAGTTGAGATTTTCTGCCAAGGGAGAAAAAAAATGAGGCAGATATTTAGAGCTCTCTGTATATATGAGCTTGCTCTTTATTCTCTACGGCTCCAAACTGTCAGAATTGTAAAAGCTAGTGCAATCATGCAACACATTTACCAGGAACAAGTTATTGAATTATCAACCCTCATCAAAAATGGTAAAATAAGTAAATCTGCTGATTTTCCTCAGCAATCACAAACAAAACAAAACAAAACATCTTAGGGTTTCACTTAAACAAATAAAAATAAACCCCTGTGAGTTTACTTACGCACAGTATATAAAATAGGTTATGTGGCGCTTTAGAGAAAAATGCACATAAATGCCCAGTTCCCAGTTGGTGCTGCGTTAATGGGAATACAAATGAAAGTCATGTCTGTCTGTCCGCCTAAAGGCACAGCTCAAATTCCACCTCCTACTGGAAGCATTCCCCTGAGCCACAAGACACCGTCTAGAGGCCTAGAGCCCATTTTGCACTCAACATCTTTTTCCTTGATTAAAGTTACCCGTATGTGTGAAGCGCCTCCGTTAGGCTACGAATCCCTGGAGTCCCTGGAGTGTTCCTATTTCGTTCACGTTTGTGTCTCCAGCACCTTATAGGATTTGAACAAAGAGATATTTGTTGAATGAGATATAATTTTGGATTATCTGCCGTTTGGGATTTTCCACACCATTGCTCCCTACTGTCAATGTTCCTAATCCTGAATTTACAGATAACCCAAGATAGTGTTAGATCAGCAAGTCTTAATTATACAGCATCAGGCATCCCAGTAGGAGAGAGGGCGCAAAGCAACTTCACTGGACCATACTTTCTCACTGATTTCTGTGACTTCAAAGGCTTTCCTTGAGGGGATGGTGGGAATCAGGTTGAGTGAGGGTGGGGGAAAGCAGGGAAAAGAAAACCCTCAAGTGAGGGCTGAGATGGGAAGAGGTGGGGTAAGGGAAGTTTGCCTAAATCTTCCGCAGCTCCCTTAGAAATTGCCCCTGGGAAGGGGAAGGGGGAGGGGAGGGGGTGATGGCTGGAAGCCAGGGAGGGGATGGTGAAAGGCTGACAGATGGAGTGCTCCCTTTGAGGGCTCTCTAAGGACCAACCGTTGCAAAGCTACACAATGTACAGAAGTAAATCAAATTGAGGAACATGTGCACTAAAGAAGGGGAAAGATGGGAGGGGGAAGAGGGCACACAGTAGAGAGGGGGCTGAGAGAGTGAAATGGAGACCCTCTCAGAGCCTGAAGAAGAGGGAGCAGAGCTGGTTAGGGAGAGAAAAAGGAAAAGGAAGCCAAGTCTTGGGAGGCTACTGTTTATCTGGAACAGTTGGGGGGTAAGGGGTAAGATACAGACAGGGAGGGTCATACAGCCACACTATCCCAAGACCTCAGGACACTCGGATGGGCATTTCAATTATTCTCAAATTTACGAAAGACTAAATTTTCAAGACCACCAATGGGTAACTGGGGTGGGGAGAGGGGAAGCAATATCTAGAGAAGGACTCCATCAGCATCCTAAATAATAGGTGGCAACTCTCCCCATGAATTATTGTGGGAGGTTCCTAGAGGAAAGCACAGTGGTTGGTTTTAGCCTGGCCTCAGCTGGTACCCACGGAAAATATTCAGAGCCTTAATTTAGCCTTTAAAGATGCTAAATCCCTTCTAGCCTAGGGGAATAAACAGCTCCCACCCTTAAAGCTGGATTTGGGCTTCTAACTCCTAGATTCATCTGGTGGGAGGAGTGGGGGCTGGCTATCAAGAGGCTGAGCCTGGGGATATTTTTTCATGGGGTCACTGGATGGGGTAGAGAGAGGTTTAGTCTTTGTCTTTGCTTTTTAACCTCTCCTCTCTCACCTCCCCTTTCTCAATTCTCATTTTCATCATCTTTTATTTATAAAGCCCCCACCCGCCAATATCTCCACACCCCTCCAACTCCCCTCATCATGATCCTTTTGAGCCTGGGGAAGGTGTGGGAGTCTTTACCTCTTTGATGGTGGAGTAAACTAAAACGAACAGGGAGAATTAAGGTCCTCAAGTCCAGGAATGAGCAAGTTTGGAGCTTCAATGTAGAGTGTGTGTAGGGTGACCAAACAGTGTACATTAAAGCTGGGATATTTTTAAATGTGAAAAGAGTGCTAAAAATAATTAACTGGTATTAACTGTTCTACATCAGGTGCAAATGGCGACTGTACTAGCAAACTAGAATTTATGGTCACCCTGGATAGGAATAAATTGGCATGTAACCCTATAGTTGTGTTTTGCCTCTGTGTGAGTGTGTGTGTGCACATGTATGTGTCTGAGGGGAGGGCAAGGGTGGGATGTTTAACTTGTCACAGAGAATCCCTCTTTTGTGGTAACTACCTAGGACTGTTACTTCCCTTTATCTAACCAAAATGACTCCTTGGAGGAGGTGGAGTATTAACTTATTCCATTTTTATTCAAATCATCCTCTTGGTGTTTAAGGATTAAAAGGATAAAATAATAATAAAAATAAACAAAAGGGACATAGCAATAAGCAGGCTTTCAAAGTACAGCATTCATTTCCTGGCTGTGTGATCTTGGGCAAGCTACTTGTCCTTTCTGTTTTGTTTGCTGATATATCCCCAGTGTCTATTGCATGTAAGAAGCAGTCAAATACTTATTGAAGGCATGAATTACGGGATCTCATTTTCCTCATCTGTTAAAAAAAAAGTGATAACAATAGCTCCCATGCCAAAGAGTTGTGGCAATTAAATGAAGTAATGTAGGTAAAACTCTCAATTCAAGGTGAACATTCAGAAAATGCTGGCTGTAAGTATTTCTAAAGGAGATAATATATGCAGACTACTGATGCAACAACGGTATGGTACAGACACTTTGCAAATGTGTTTCCTCCTTTATTCCTACCCTTTCCCCACACTATAATTCTGGTATCTTAAAATACTCACCTTTGAACCCCCAAAGGGCTTCTGTATTTATGTATTCTCTGTGTTACCTGATTCCCTGCCTTCCCAGCTCATACCAGGAATTGAAGTGTCAAGAAATAAAGGTCATTTTAGAGGAGAGAATAGGAGAGCAGGAGGAAGGGGAAAATGTCTGAGAAGTTCAGACAGACTTTTGTGGTTGAAAACCATTTATTGTAGAAGCAGAATGCCAGAGGTTGGGAACTGGGCTATGTGGCTGTTTCCTGTATTCTTTTGGTATTTTCCCTTAAAATTAGTGGGAGAGAGAGAAAATTCCACCTGGAAGATGAGTTCCCGGCTGGTGAGTATACAGCCTGCTTCTACAGCTAGCTTCCACAATGGTCTTCTTTCAACACTCTGGTTGGCTCAAAGGTTTTATGTTTTATTTTCATAAGACAGGTTATTCTCTCTGCTCTGAATTCATAAAATACTGTCTGAGAGCATGAGATCTGGGACAGAGTGGGGCTCAGAGAAGGCCAGTTGAGTGAGGAGTATCCCTTCTATTGTAGGAGCTTCTAGGGACCAAGATGCGACCATCTCCTCATATTGCATTATCAGTTGTAGCGCTAAAAAGTCTCTCCTGAAATTGAATCTCAGGCAAGTGTATTGTGGGCAAAACATGATTCTTCTGAACACGTCCTGAACAATGGGGAACAAGATGAGAATGTCTTTCTGCCAGGTGCTTCAGTCTGAGACAGCAGAGAGGTCACTGTTAATCATTTTACTTTGTGTCCCTCCTGGAGCATCCAGGGGATAGATTCTGGATGCTTAGTGAACTATCAGTTATCTGCTTCAGGAAGGCAATATGGTGTAGTGGACTATTTGTATCCAAATCCCAGTACCATCATTTAGTACGCCATCACTTCCGGTGTGACCTTGGGCAAGTGATTTAACCTTTATGTATTTGATCAGTTTATTTATAAAACAGAGATAACAGTAATAATAATAATAATACCTCATAAAGCTGTTGTGATGATAAAAATAATACATGCAAAGCACTTAGCCTCTAACACATGCTAAATGTTTCATAGGGACTAGCTATAATTACTACAGTTAGTAATTAGTTTCTTCTCATTGACTTCTACCCACTCAATTGATGGATGCTTAGGAGAGGTGACATGATTGGAGCACTGGCCTAGTGGAGCAGACCACTGAAAGCTACTGTGGATGCAAGGGGACTGTCTCCGTAATGGTGCAGTGTCCACTTAGAGTAACTGAGCTTTGGCTGTGATCTGAGACTGCCAAGGGCAATGCTTTCCTTGGTCCTCCCAGAAGACCTGGTGTTATTCATCTCATTACCCTAGTTTTCTTCCAGTAGTATAAATTAAGGCTGGATTCTTAGGAAACCTCCACTGCCCCCACCAGATATTTCTCAGGGCTTGATTGAAGCCTCTTAAATGCAACTTAAAGTTTGCTGCTAAGACCAGGCAAATGTTCCTGGGGCTGAGTGTATGAGGGCAGAGTTGATGGGAACTAGTGAAGCAATCTTTTCATGGAATAGTCATACCACCATATACTCCAGAGTCTGGGGTTGGGGGGCGGCTATAAGATCCTTCAGAAAAATAAGTTTGGCTATTAGTGGGGAATGGGATTTTAAAGATAGCATGTTTTAACATCAATTTTACTTTCACAAGTTATATATGAATACATTATACTTGTCTAAAAAGAAAATCTTTTTTTGATACCTGCCTGACCTCAATCTATTTTATCTCAGTCCTGAGATATTCTGAAAAGAAGACTCACTGTTACCAGTTTGTGTATATCTATTATTTAATGTATGTGTGTACATATTAAAAGTTAAGTGTAACTACAGCATGGCTGAACCTTGAAAGCATGGTCTCACTGAAAGAAGCCAGACACGACAGGCCACATATTGAATGATTCTATTTCTATGAAATGACCCAAAGAGGTAAATCCTTGGAGACAGAAAGCAGAGCAGTGGTGACCAGGGACTGGGGTGACAGGAATGAGGAATGACTGCTTATGGGGGGGTGGGATTATCTCTTGTGTTGATGAAAATGTTCTAAAATTGGTTCTGGCGTTGGTTGCACAAGTCTGTGAATATACTAAAAACCACTGAATTGTGTACTTTAAATGGGAGAATTGTGTGATATATTATCTCAATAAAGTGGTTTATAAAAAAAAAAAGTTAAGTGTATCATGTTGAACCTATATTTCTAAAAATCATTTTACACTTTCCCCCACAGCATGTTAATACATAAAGTACATTTCTTTTTAGTATATATACACCAGCTCATGCAAATTAAATAGTATTCCGTTATTTAGCTAAACCATTGGTTATGTAACATATTCATAAAGTACTTTTTCGCTATTAAAAACAATACTACAGGGGCTTCCCTGGTGGCGCAGTGGTTGAGAGTCTGCCTGCCAATGCAGGGGACACGGGTTCGAGCCCTGGTCTGGGAGGATCCCACATGCCGCGGAGCAACTGGGCCCGTGAGCCACAACTGCTGAGCCTGCGCGTCTGGAGCCTGTGCTCCGCAACAAGAGAGGCCGCGACAGTGAGAGGCCCGCGCACCACGATGAAGAGTGGCCCCCACTTGCCACAACTAGAGAAAGCCCTCGCACAAGAAGACCCAACACAGCCATAAATAAATAAATAAGTAAATAATTAAAAAAAAAAACAATACTACAATGAACATCTGTAGTCCATACACGGTTCCTTGGGCACATATGTAATTATGTTGGACATGGAGAGGGATTCCCTGGTGGTCCAATGGTTAGGACTCCGTGCTCTCACTGCTGAGGGCCTGGGTTCAATCCCTAGTTGGAGAATTAAAATCCCACAAGCCACGCAGTGTGGCCCCCCAAAATAATAAAAAAAATCAAAATAAATAAAAGTAGACTATATAAAAAAAGGAAGACATGGAGAAGTGGAGTTTTTGAAATATATATTTATATAATTTGATTTTCTACCTCTGCCACTAGACTGAAAGTTGGTTAAGAATGAGAAATTTTAATTCAGAAATGAGAGCCCAGAAATAAACCCATGCATATATGGACAACTAATTTATGATAAAGGAGCAACGAACATAGAATGGAGGAATGATAGTCTCTTCAATAAATGGTGTTGGGAAAAATAGACAGCCACATGCAAAAAAAAAAAAAAAAAAAAGAAAAGAAAAGAAAAGAAAAAGAAAGTAGACCACTATCTCACACCATACACAAAAATTAACTCAAAATGGATTAAAGACTTGAATGTAAGACCTGACACCATAAAACACCAGGAAACATAGGCAGTATGCCCTTTGACATCAGTCTTAGCAATAACATAACTGATATGTCTCCTCAGGCACGGGAAACAAAATAAAAAAGAAACAAATGGGGCTAAGTCAAACAAAAAACTTTTGCACAGCAAAGGAAACCATCAACAAAATGAAAAGACGGTCTACTGAATGGGAGAAGATATTTGCAAATGATATGTCTGATAAGGGGTTAATATCCAAAATACATAAAGAACTTATACAACTCAACAACAGCAAAAAAAAAAAAAGATTAAAAATGGGTGGAGGGCAGAATAGACATTTTTCCAAAGAAGACATACAGATGGCCAAAAGGTACATGAAAAGCTGTTCAGTATCACTAACTATTAAGGAAATGCAAATCAAAACCACAATAAGATATTACCAAAAAGGTCTACACATAACAAATGTTGGCGAGGATGTGGAGAAAAGGATATGGGAGGCAGATGGTACAGAGCTTTCAAAGGTGCAGAAATTTCCCAACAGATTACAACGAATGGAAGTACTTTTTTGTAGTTGGAATGAGTCACTCTGTATGCCCTGTGGATGCTCAAATGTACAGGCCTTGAATGAATGTGTGGGAGAAGGTTGAGTCAAATGTTCTTCCCAAAAGAGACAAGGAATCTGGGGAGTCCCAAGAATAGGGTACACCCAAGACTATTACTTGGTTTCTAGATCCACTTTTTTTTTAATTTTTACAATTTATTTATTTGGCTGTGCCAGGTCTTAGCTGTGGCATGCAGGATCTTCATTGCAGAGTACAGGATCTTTTAGTTGTGGTGTGCGGGGTCTTTAGTTGCGGCATGTGAACTCTTAGTTGGGGCATGTGGGACCTAGTTCCCTGACCAGGGATCAAACCCAGGCCCCCTGCATTGGGAGCGTGGAGTCTTAGCCACTGGACAACCAGGGAAGTCGTCTAGATCCACTTTTGTCACTAACTTTGTTACCTTATTAAAACTTGGGGACACAGACTGCACACTTTTGAATGGGCTAGTGTTATTCACCCTCAAAGGGGAATTGTAACATTTAACTGTCATCATCGCTGAATGGAAGAGCTGGAAGGAAGCCAAGAGATCATAATCCAACCTGGTTATTGACTAGTGACATGAGGCCCAGAGAGCTTAGATCACTCATCATGGCTACACAATTAGAGGCAGAACAAGGTTTAAGAACGCAGGTTTCCTTACTCCCAAGCTTTTTTCACCCCACTGCATCACAGTGTGAAAGAATGAAGGACTTTGCAGTTGTAAGGGAGGGTTATTCAATTTCCCAGTTTCTAGACTGTTCAGAAACTCAACTGAAACCTCTGTTTTACCCCAGTCTTTATTCAGTAGAGAGTCATGTCACAAATCACTTTGCTCCAACCTGTTTCACAATTATTTTTTGACCCCGTACCACTTCCCTACTGCAGCACTGAGCTTCTTGAGATCAGGGACTGTGCTTCCTTTACCTTCTGCCCCCATCCCTAGACCACCCCAACCCTGTACTAGTCTTTGGAGAATAGCTTTAAGATCTGCTCAAGTTTTACCCGGAATATGGGCAGCCTGAATTCTCACTTTCTGGAAGTTCACTGTCCTACTCTCCACAGTCCCTAATTTATGGCTCCAGACTCCGTTTGTTGGTGGTGTTGGTTTTAATTCAGCAAAAGCTAGCCGTCTCCCGAGGGAAGGTGAGAAGGAAGGACATCTGGGGATCTTTCAGAACAGGGTATGTGGCTTGCAGCTCAGCACCCTGGGGCCTAATGTCAGGCATTGGTCCCTGGTCCTCAGTGTCTGGTCGAAGAAGGCAGTTTCCAGCCCCCTTAGGGGCCCTGCAGGCTGGTCCCCTTTGGGGGTCGGGATCACTGGGAATACTAATTAATTCATTAGTGGGGTTGATGGATTATCAAGCTGTCTCCTGGCAGAGGGGCCTTGGGGGAGGGGGGAAGGTAACAGATTGCTGCCCATAAATCTGCCTGTTGCCTCGCTTCTCTCTGCTTCAATGGCTCCCAGCGTCAGGCCTGTGGGCCCGCAACTGAGCGCTGGTTGCGTTTTCTCCGCCCAGCAGATGGTTGTTAACAGGTTAGCTCAGAGCTTTACAAAAAGCGGCAGAGAAAGAAGGAAGGGCTGGGGATTGGCCCTCTGGCCCAAGAACCGTGTTGGGGGAGGAGAAGTTGTACAACCGCCCTGTATTCTGCCCCCACCCCTTGCTCCTGCTGACAGCATCACCACCCCCTCCCCCACCCCCGCCCCTTTCTGCTCTCTCCGAGTTGAATAGCCAACCGTATAAGCGTCCAGGAGCTGTGATGAGGGTGACCCTGATGAAACCGATTCCACTCCTCCCTCCGAAAAAGGCAACCCTTAAAGAAAATTTAAGAGCTTGCCCTCTTGGACGCCCTACCGAGGCTGCACGCGCAGGCACACACACTACACACAATCGAACGTGTTTTGAGAGCTAATCCTATTGTGTCCAGTCCCTTACATCTGTCAGAGAAAGCAAGGAGCCCCACAGAATGTTCTGTCCCCACCCTCATCTTTGTCTCAATATGTTCACCTTTCTGCTAATCCACTACTCCTCTCTGCCCTCTGAACATTTCACCGGCAGGATCCTAACACCACCAGTATCATCAACTCTCAAACATCCATGGAGGTCGCTTCAAAGGCACAAACAGGGGATCGATCCATCCTATACATACTCAGTGCAGCTGTATTCTAAACACAAATTACTCCATAGATAAATCTCCTCTGGCTGAGCTGTAGATTCTGATTTGGTTTTTAGAAATCCACCATTCCTAGCATGTGTAATTTAATGACTCTGAAAATGAAGTTTATTTTGCTGAGCGGATATTTCCTGGATAGGGATGCAAAAAAGATTGGTAAAAGCTTAGAGATTTTCCTATGAACTGAAAAAAAGTATTAATTTCTATTTTCTGGTTTTCTGGGAAGGACAAGAGTCACATGACACCTATATCAGAATTTTTTTAAAAATTAACTATTTTAAACCTAAGGTATTCCTTTCAACTTTATTGGCAGTAAACTATCTTTTGTTTTAACCTTTTGCACATTTCCTTACAACAAGGCATATTTACAACTCTTCATCTCTATCACACACATGTGCTTACATTGGTAAAGTGATTTCCAAAAAGCCTGGAGGATTGCCTTCAAGTCAATTTCAAAAAGAGGTTGAGCTTGGACCCAGAATCCTGTCTTGCTATTGATGGAAAAAACTTAAGTGATTAGGTCATTTTACAGATGTGAAAATTGATGCCAGAAGTAGAGTTGAACTATTAAAGATCATGCAGCCAATTGCTTATCCAAGCACCCTTCCCTTCCCTCCTCAGAATCACTAGAAGATTGCAAAATCCTTTACACCTTAAAAAGAACTCACAATTATGTATTTGATCTTGGTAAATTTTTACACAAGGTAGTATTCCAAATTTGACAATCTCTACAATGAAGATTCCACACTTTGACTTGGTAGCCTGGTCCACAGATAGCTATCTGTCATAAAGCATATACATGTATTTTCTTTAAATCTTTCCAGATGTAGTTTTCTTTTTTCTCTTCTAGCAATTTAATCTTACTTCAAAATGCCCCAGGAGTTTTAGGAATTATTTGACCCTTCTTTCCTTCCAAGTTCATTACCAATCAGGAGAACTTTTTCTACCTGAATGCTTAATGATATATTTTTGAAAAACAATAGCGAATTCCAATTTGTAATTTGGGGAGTTAAGTGTCCTCAGAATAAAAGATTTCATTCATTTGCTTTTTGTTTTTAAAATTTCAAACAAACAGAAAAGTTGAAAGAACAGTACAATAAATATAGATATAGCTTTGTCTATATTAAAATGAAAGGGTTTTAAATGGGAATATTTGACAGGTTAGAAAGAAGGGAGAGAAAGATTCTTCTTCCTTCTACTTTTAGAGTTTGGAAGTTTTAAAGCCAAAGACCCCCATCCACATGTGTAAGGTAACAGTCAGTCATGTCGTGTCGTGGGCATGTATCTTTCTCATTCTTTGACTCTTCAGACGTGGACCAATATTTTTATTTGCCCTTATTAGCTCTTAGTAGCTCTTATTACCTCTCAACTTCAGCAACTCTCCTCCCATATTCCCCTTCTACCAACCTCTATCCCCATTTAAACCAACCAACCAACAAACAAACAAACGAATGGCTAAGCAGGACCTGACCAGAGGAACCCTTTGAAGTGGGCGTGTCTTTCAGCTGTGGAAAGGGAGGAGTTAGACTGCGGGCAGTATCACCCCTCCCTGGACAGCTGGGAAAGCAATCAAAACTGCTGCAACTCGAGCCTCCGGCCAGAGCGGCGCAGGAGCTGCCCAGAGGCTGTGGTCCTGAAAGCTCCACTCCAGGGAACTAACCAGGGAGAGGAGGTACTGAAGACCAACTAAACCAGCTGCATCAGCCCAAGGCGTCCTGGAGGAGCATACAGAACTCCAAGGAAGGAGTAGAAAACATAGCAGTCAGAGGAACCAGACCCGGGGGCATTCCTAAGGGGCAGTGGCCGGGTTTAACATGGATCGCTAAAAGCACCTCCTCCTATGATCTGGATGGTCAGGGAGACTTGGCTTCTCTGAGTCTCCTCCAGGACACAGATTCACAGAGTTCACGCCAGGGATTGCCACTGACAGAGGTGAGCCAGCGGATGGGGTGGTATGGGGACTCCTAAAGTTTCTGTGGGTAGTTCCTGCAGACCTAGAGGAGTAGTTGGTGTGAGGTTAAGTCTCTTCTGGGCTAAATAAGGAGGGAGCAGGATTTCGGAAACTTGAATAGAGAAGCAGAGTCAGAACACTTAGGGACAGATATTAAAATTGTAATAATGTCACTAATTCCCATAGCACCTGTCACTCAAAGTGAAACCCAGATACTCTCAATCATTTTTATAAAATAGAGATTACAAATTATACTCCCATTGCTGTCAAGCCCGTTCTTCCATTTTATTAATGCTGAAGAAAAGGACCAAAAAGTTTAACTGCTTTCCTGAGGTGGCTTACCAAATATGTTGAAAGAATTGACCTAATCCACCACTCTGCTTACAGTTTTTTTGGCTCTGCAAAGAGTGAAGGGGGTGGGGTGCGGAGGGAAATGAAAATAGAAAAGGGAATGAGAAAAGATGTTGGAAAGCCATGGGGCATATTCTCACCATTGCCCCCATTTGCTCTGCTAAAAATCCTTAGACATTTGGCATCAGTGGTGGGACCTTTCCTTTTCCTCAGCTCTTTCAGATGGGAAATCAGAAGAGAAAGATTGTCCATATATATTTTTGCCTCCTCTGCCTCTCATCATTCACCCACCCCTAAAAATGTGTTCAGAAAAATAATAATAAATGTAAAATGCCTCCCTCATTTTTTGACAGAGGGACCAGAGATGAAATGCTGAAGAACAAGGAGGGAAAACTGAAGGATTGAGTAACTTCTGTTTGCAAAGTTCACCATTAGGATCTGAGGCTATGAAAACTAAAGTATGACATGTCTATGCTGGATAAGGGGTGTGTGCGTGTGTGTGTGTGTGTGTGTGTGTGTACAGGTATTAATCAACAAGGAAAGTGGAGCGTGTAAAAGTTTGAATAGGAAGAGCACAGAACAGCCTAATGGCTGTTTCCAGGCAGCACAACTTATGAGCACCCTGGTCTGCATTCTGTCTTCAGTGCAAAGACTTTGTAAATCCAAGCAAGGCATTCAGTCTCTCTGATCCTTAGATTCCCTAGAAACTGGTCTGAATAGTCCCCTTCCTGTTGTATGTAGGATTTAGTCATAGGATCAGGAGGTGAAGTTAGTGCAATCAGCTTTTAAGAGGAAAGACACTGTCTAATCACCACAGACACACACGCAAAAGCTCCTTACTCACTTATTCATCAATTGAAACTTCTCCACAACAACTCAAAAATTAGTAAAAGTGTAGGATGAATTCCAGGACAGCCCCACACAGTAGTAATGCCCAATGACCTCAGCCCTAGTGATGAAAGTATTGGGTCGCCGTAATCATTGCCTCAGCAAACATTTTTTCTAGAACAGATTTTTTAAAAATGAAAAATATGTGGAAAAAAATTTTGAATTTGAGAGAATCGGCTAAACTTAAAATTTCACAGAAGGATCCTAAAGAAAGGGGAAAATTCTGTTATAAAGTGTAGCTACATAAGGAAATCCAAATTCCAAGATTAAAAAATAAAATGAGCTTTATAGGATCAGAATGTGTTTGGGGGTTGCAGGGGGGCCTGTATTGTGTCTCCAGAGCCAGTACTCATTGACTTTTGTCATACTGGAATGTGCTTCATGTATATTTTGAGAGCTAATTTCTTTTCTAGGAATTGCGGAAACCTAAAAATGGTGTATCAGGATACTTTGTGCAATAGTGCTATAGACTTGCCCATACAGCTTCTATCAAACAATTGCCAACCCCTACATTTACATAATAACTTTACAAAGTACTTGCTTTCATAAAAGCTTCTAAATGAGACATGAAAGACAAAAATATTATTTCCATTTTGCCCCAAGGGTAAAATAATTAAAATAATTTTTCTGTGCTCATATAGTAAGAGAGTGATGGAACAGAGTTTCAGTTTCATGCTTCTTTCAATACACCTCTGAGCTGGTTCATTAACAGGCTGAGATCCATGGTAGAAATGGGTACCTGTTCTAGAGAGAGCCAAGTTGGTTTCCTTGATCAAAACTCAGAAGTGCATCACACATACTTTCAACTCTCAAATCGAAAACTGGATGTTTATCTTTTTTTATTTTCCTTCTGCTAACTTTTTAATGCATTGAAGATATTTAGGTGGAAAAAGTCAAAGGAAAGATTTTTTTCTTTATCTTTGAGGAGTCCTAGCTTTTACTTCTATTTGAGAGACTCTTCATTTTTCTCCTCTGAGCTCTGGCTCCTGATTCTGGTAGGAAAATCTTATCCCCAATATTGTTTAATCAGAGACAAAAGGAAAAATGTCCAAGTGCCAAGCATGGTCTGTAATCCACCAGAAACTTCATGACCCTGAAAATTCATGTGACTGAGGAGGAGTCCAGCCAACTGCTGTCTCCCAGTTATAAAACAGGATGCAAGAGGCTAACTTCCTTCTGGAATATGGTGGAAGAGTTTTAGTCCACCCAGTAGAGGCAGCTGATAGAGCTCTGTTTCCTCATCCTTTGTAACAGAACAGGAGCTTTCATATTTAATTTCATTAGGAGGTTGGGGGAGTGGGTTTATCAGGGAATTTTTTGAAATGGCTGTTGAGATGGAGCCATTGGCTCTTACTGGCATAAAATCAACATTAAACATAGAGTGTAATTACACCTATTTTGTCCACTTGGCCAGAAAAACTCATGGTGAACTTTAGGAACAAAACACCTAACACTTACATGGCATTTATGATGTCTGGCACTATTGAAAGTCTTTAAATGTATTAGTTCAGTTTATGCTCACAATAATCTGGTGAGGTAGGGCTATGATTATTCCTATTTTAAAGAGGAGGAGACTGAGGCACAGAAAGATTATGAAACTTGCCTAAGGTCACATACCTAGTAAGCAAATGAGCTGAAATTTGAACTCAGGTAATCTGACTCCAGGGTCTGTGCTGTCTAGCCACATTGGGGAAAAGGGAAGGTTATTAGGCAATTATCAGATGATCTTCTGAGCCAATCAGAGGAGGTTCCATACAGATAAGAGGCACAGTAATTAATACAGCCTCCTTTTATTATTCACCCATGAGAAATAATTTTTATTTTTGAATAAGCAAATGTGTGAATGAGTTAGATAAGAAAACCCAAGACTAAACAGAAGACTAATAAATATATGGACAGTGTTTTATAGCATTTAAAGTTTACAAAACCCTTTCTCATATTTTTGACTTGCAAAACCACATAAAATATATTGTATCCCTATTTTATCAAAGAGGAAATGAAAGATCAGAGAGCTGATATAATGTGTTTGAGACCAACAACCAGGAATAAAAAGAATTGGGATTAGAATGTGCATTATTCCAGCTTCTATGCTTTTGAAACTACACTACATATTCATGGGATTCCCTCAGAGCTAATGGACCAGTACCTATGGGAAAAGAGAAAGTTAAACTGGAGCCATCTACATCCTTTCCATGGTTAGTAAGAGAACAAAGATGAAAACTGGTTGCCTTTTATATTGTTTTAGCCAAAGTCATTTGGTTCTTTTCCTTTATACCTGCTGTAAATCTGATTTGAAAGCAGCTCTTTGACTCTTACAGAAACCATTACATTGCGTTAAAGGCAAAGGGTAGTCTACTCTGTTCTCTTAATCCCACTTCGTGATAGACGTGAGGATTGACAGAGCTTGGCTAGTGTCCAGAGGTACGGAGGTGGGGATGATAAAAAAGCTCAAATGCAGAGGCTAGGTTGGTATTCAGTTTCAGGGGCAATTCAGGGGACTCTCCTTTCCTCTCCTGCTATCCTTTCCATGCATGTACGTACGACCCAGTGATAATGATGATGATGAAGAGGAGATGAGAGAAACAGAAGGAAGAGGCAAAGGAGAAGGAAACAGAGTAAAACAGGAGGGGGGGGGGAATAAATGAATGAAAGCAACAAGAAAACAATTTGAAAGAGGAAGGAATCCTGGAATATGAGAGTTAAAAAGCAGAGAACACTTAAACTAGCCTCCCTTTGGATGAGGATCGTTTCCTGGTGACTTGCTCTACTGATCCACATCTCCTGAAGCCAGAGTGCCTTTCTTTCTTCCCCATAGCTGTGATGGAGAAAAAAAGGAGAAAAAAAAGCATAAAACCTAGTATTTGGAATCAGAAGAACTGGTGTTATGTCCTGCTCTACCTGCTGTATGTCTTAGCATTTCCAGCACTTAATTTACCTGACCTGCAGTGACCTCGACTATAAAATGAGCATAACAATCCCCTTTTCCCTTAAAGTTTTGCTCTAAGACTACACAAATGTTATTATAATGACGTGTGGAACATTAGGTTTCCCAAGCCCACTCCATCCTCTTTGGCCTCAGAGTGCACCTGCCTCTGAAAGGTCTGTGTTACTTTAACAGAAAGTTAATTAGGTCTTTCACCCTCCCTCTGGATATCTGCCTGCGTTAGAAGTGCAGCTCAGCACACAAGCTCCATCATCCATATTAAAAGTGGGATTTTCTGACTTGGCCTGGCTAGCCAGTTGACCAATAGGTTCCAATGTGTGTTTTCAATCAAGCTGCTTACCCAGGAAGCCTTATTAAGTGAGTAAGTCAAGCTGACATGATTTCCGTGCTGATTAACATGAACCTAGGCTGTTTTTGCAATGCAGTCACATTAATTATTTATAGGAGGTAAATGAGGTTACAAGGAAAACAAGCTCAGATTACCAGAAACAAGTCAAATCATATATTTATATTTTTAAAAGCTATGTACTAATTCCTGCATTCATTGATTTGAGGCTCAAGCCTCAAGGATCAAAAAACATTTATCATGCTCTCCCCTTTCTGATATACAAAGGTGACGGAGGGTTTAACATTTCGAAGACTAGCTGGTGGAACTGGGATGCCCCAATGGAGTTTATTAGATACTTTTATTTGGTAAATTGTATACCTATGAATCTCTCAACAAATCTCAAAACAATTCAGGCTCTTCCAGAATTGAATGCAAAATATTGACTAAACCACCAGTCTCTTTTGGTTTTCAAATAAGTTTTACAATTGCAAATTTTTCATAGAAAATTCTGACTAAAGAGTATCTGTTAGGCAAGTGAGTTAGTCAGACTATTTGCATGTTTGTCTGAAATAGTCTGCGCTATGTTTGCAGTCACTATGTTCTGTGAAGTTTAAAATCTGTTCCAGATTTTCCATTTTTAATGAAATCTTATAATAGTTGCACTAAAATAATCTTAAATAGGTTTGGCAGACTTCTGGCTTGTAATTCGAGCTGCTGCTGTATTCTTGTCTGAGGGTGTGAGATGCGTGTTCAATGAAGAGTTCTCACTTTTAACGTATGGGTGGATTTGAAAGATAACCAGTGGTGACCGCCTCTCTTTTCCTGATCCTTTCTAGACACCATGTTACTAACACCTCTAACACCACTAACACTAGACAGACCACAAGGCGCTTACTGAAAAACAAAACGCTCTTCTGGTGATGGTGAGAGAAATATTTCATGATCATGTTGTGTACCAGCAGAGTCAGTAGGAAACAAGGGATGTTATGAGTCAGATGTGTGTCTCTAAATAGAGATTGAGTAGTCCTTTGGAGAACATGTACAAAGTCTGAATGACCTCATTACAGTTTTTCACTTATTTTGTGGTATAGTTATATAACAGTTTTCTTATGTTATTGTTTGATATTCTTTTAACATTTTGCAATATTACAATTATTGTTTACATATTATTTAATTATAACTACTTTAGCATCTTCTTTCCCTTTCAGAAGTTTCTCTATTTGGACGATAATTTATATGCTCACCTTAGCTATTTCCTTTTATGATCTGAATTCTGGGAAGAAAGAAAAACATGTTTTGAGTGGTATATCAGTTATTTTTACATAAAATATCCATGAGATAAAGAACCTGAGAATAAAAAGAGTTGGGTATTGACTCTGCAATGAATAATCAAGTCAATTTCCTTTTCCTATAGTTTATTTTCTTATAAATGCTATAATTAAGTGAGTGTCCTGGGCATTTATCTGAGTTTAGATTAGTTATTTATAATGGAGAACTTGGGTTAGATAATTATAAGTTGAATTCCAATACAAATTCTGTGCTTTACGTCTAAGACATAAAAAGAAAATTTAGTTTTAAATCAAGTCAGATGTTCACAGGCACTAACCATTGCTGTTTCCTTTTCCAGAGTCTGGAAATGGCAAAAACTTATGTGAAACCCAAGGAGATGACAGAGTTGGTGAACACACCATCTTGGATGGACAAAGGTCCGGCTTCTCAGAATGAGATAAAGGAGGAGGAGAGAAGACCAGCTGCTTATGGGATGCTTGGCAGCTTAGCTGAAGAGCATGACAGTATTGAGGAGGAAGAAGAGGAGGAAGAAGATGGGGAAAAGCCTAAGAGAAGAGGTCCCAAGAAAAAGAAGATGACGAAAGCTCGCCTTGAGAGATTCAGGGCTCGAAGAGTCAAGGCTAATGCTAGGGAACGGACCCGGATGCACGGCCTGAACGATGCCCTGGACAACCTGAGGAGGGTCATGCCGTGCTACTCTAAGACCCAAAAGCTCTCCAAGATAGAGACTCTTAGACTGGCCAGGAACTATATTTGGGCGTTGTCTGAGGTCCTAGAAACTGGACAGACACCTGAAGGGAAGGGCTTTGTGGAGATGCTCTGTAAAGGGCTCTCTCAGCCCACAAGCAACCTGGTGGCTGGATGCCTCCAGTTGGGCTCTCAGTCTGTCCTCCTGGAGAAGTGTGAGGAGAAATCTCCTATTTGTGACTCTGCCATCTCTGTCCACAACTTCAACTATCAGTCTCCTGGGCTCCCCAGCCCTCCTTATGGCCATATGGAAACACATCTTATTAATCTCAAACCCCCAGTATTCAAGAATTTGGGAGAATCATCCTTTGGGAGCCACCCACCTGACTGCAGTACACCACCTTATGAGGGCGCACTTACTCCACCCCTGAGCATCAGTGGGAACTTCTCCTTGAAGCAAGATGGCTCCCCTGACCTGGATAAATCCTACAGTTTCATGCCACATTACCCCTCTGCTAGTCTAAGCTCAGGGCATGTACATTCAACTCCCTTTCAGGCTGGTACCCCCCGCTATGATGTTCCCATAGATATGTCCTATGATTCCTACCCCCATCATGGCATCGGGGCCCAACTCAATACAATCTTCACTGATTAGGGCAGTCAGACCAGCATTTCAGAGGAAGATGTGGAGACATTTCCCATAACTCAAATGGTTGAGCTGAAGACTCAGTGACCTTAATGGAACCCTATAGATACATATCAAACAAACATATCAAACAAAATAGTCCCAGTCTGTTTACACCTTCCTACACCTGTCTCTCTTTTCTCATCAACTTCTCATGTTGTATTGATTCCTTTATTTAGGGTCTTAAAGTGAAATTATCTGACTCTTTACAATCATGTGAAAATAGAACAGAAGCCCTGGATCCTATCTTAGTGGTGCCAAAAACTCACTGAATGATCTATGCCAATTAATTTTTCATTTCTGGCCTCTGTTTACTTACTGGTAAAATCAGTCAATTGTTCTAAGTCTAGATAATTTCTAAAGTCCTTCATAGTTCTGAAATTCTGTGACTTTGGTGATCACTCCTATAAACTTCTTGAAAGTGGAAGGATTGAGGAGTAATAGGAAATGGACACCGTGCGTGGAATGATCAAATGGAATTGCCAAAGGAGCACCAGTTGCGTGTCTCTCGGGGACTTGATGATAGGACTTCTTTGCATTTATCTAAAAGTAGCTTCCAGAGGCTAACATTCTAACTTGGCTGTCACTGTGAATAATGTTCTTTAAGAGATTAGCTCTATTTCTTGTTGGGCTGAAAGCTGAACATATCTTCCATAGTAATTTGAGAACCATAATAGAGATCTCATACCAACTTGATTCTTGATGACATTTCAAAAGCACTTTTTTCAGTACTAGAGGTGGGGCAAGCAAGTCACTGAAACCTCAGACTCCTACAACCAATGGGACTTGGAGAAGTCATCTAGACCATTTCATGGCCTTCATAACCTGAGGGCCCTGGAAATTCTGATGAAGCTCAGGTACTTCTATTGGAATCAGCAAAAAACCCAGGCCACATTCAAGAGCAATAAAATGGCTGTTGGATACTACCTAACCATCGTTTGGGGACTCTCTCCAGCTCACACCCGCCCATGGGAAAACCACTAGGTTTTCCTTGGCAAGATGAATTTCATTTGGTTAAGAAAAAAATGGTTAAAACCACTAGCTTTTGTCTACACATATTTTCTAGAAGCACAAGCCCCAATCGATTTATTGACCAAACTTGAGTTTTTCCAACATACATAAAATTCTTTATCTCATTCCCACTTTATCTCATTCCCACTCTTCCTCACTTCTAAAATATGTTATTACATATTGTAGATAACATTTCAAGTGACCAGACTTAGGGATGCAGAAATCAAATCCAAGGTCAGTGAATGCTTTTACCAATTTATGTCTTCACCACAGGTTTATCCTGATTTGCAGGATGTTTATTTTTCTTCATGTAACTCTTCTTTCCTTTATATCAGCAGTAATTTTGTCAAGTTTATTTTTTTCCAGAGAAATGTGATCTGAGAAATTTCACTGTCCTGTTCAATCTGCCAGGACAATTATTTAAAGCAAACCAAAAGCCTAAATGGTTTACATGATAGTGGATCACATCCTGCTGCTGCCAGAGAGGATAAGTTTAGGAAGCAGGCAGGGTACACAAATAGGGCCAATGAATAAAACTGATAAGGCAGATTAGTATGTCATTTTCTACAGCTTAGCTATCCCCTAAAACCTGCCAAACTATTTGTGTATCTTGACTTTCTTTACCCTCTTATTATCTCCTTACAGTCTAAGTCATTTTCTTTCCATTTTGCTTGCAGCACTAATCCTGCTGTTTTTGTACCCTTGGTTTGTAAATCCACTTGAAAGTATCCTTGAAGAGAGCTCTTAAACCCCATAAGCCACCAAAGTGGTTCCCCTCACCACGATTTGCCCTAGAGGGAATAGACAAGTAAAATGATTTATGAAGCCCTCCTATGTGCTTTCTGAGTCTATACTGGCACTTACCTTCCTGAGAGGCTATGGGGGGATCTATCCTTGAAGCTAGCATTTTGTGGCATTTAAATTTGTAGATAATGAATGTTGTCTGAATTATTTATTAGTTATTATTTATTTAATTTATTTCTCCATTCCATGCAAATTCCTTGGGTTCTAAACATGTGCTTGCAAACCCACCCTAAGACTTCATTTGGAAAGTAGCTCATAATTTTGCTAGAAACTCCTGAGTTTTGGGGTGAGGGCAAAGGAGGAAGTTAGTGCAGAGTTACCTATAATAATTTCATAAAAAGCAGCAATAATTTGAATGGCTATGCGAGGTAATATTTTTAGATTTTTTTCCTTCACTCTAAGATGAGCCAGTTATTTTTTGGGAATCTGTTGTTTATGCTTTTGGGGAGTATGGTACCCATGAACCAGTGTGGGATTGTTCAGAGAGACTTTATAATTGAATAAAATTTGGAAATGCAGTGTAATTGAAAGAACCTACTCTCCAACCCCAGATGGTCTTTTTCTTCTGGGGACTTTATCCGATAATGCAAAGCAATTGCTTAAACATTTTGTAAAAAAAAGTTTTCCCTCTTTTCCTAGCAGAAATAAAGCTGTGAGTCTTCTTAGACATTGTGTTGCATTGTCAGTCTTCAAAGTTTTTCTTCACTCTCACCTATTAATTTTCTTTGACTCTAAATCATGCGAGCAGCAGCAGAGTACAGGCTGGCCTGTCAGGAGGATTTACACATCCCATATTTCAACTGATCTTGACAGAAGACTTGAAAGGTCCAAACCAAGTAGCTACAAGCCTAGATGCACTCTGCTACTCACATAATCAACCACGCAATTGAGAAAAAAACAAATCTAGGGCTTTGAGCATTCTAAGCCATCAAACAGGTAACTTAGATGACTTACAGAGAGGTGGACCACAGGAAGATGAACAATTATCCAAAATTTAGGTGGGCCTACCAACTCTTCAAAAAATTATGAAGCATGTTTTTTGGCAATAGCTCCAGCTCATGATTTTTTTCCTTCAGATTTCTCCAGTTAAAATTTTCCAGGGTCCCTTTTTACATGCATAAACTGCTGATGACAAAGAAATAATAATGATGATGATGATAAAAATAAACTTTAATAAAATATTACTGGTTAATCAAGGGAGAGAATTTGTTTAAAATAGCTAAGAAACAAACATTACAGAATGAAAGTCATTCTCCCACCCCATCCTCCATCTGTCCAGTACCCACTCTCCAACTAGAAACCACTTTTTAATTTTTAGTTTACTAGTTACCAGAGATCTTGTATGCATATATAAGAGAATATTAGGTACATTAGGTACAAATATGAAGTTAGATTATCCTCTCCTTTTTTCTTCTGTTTTTGGTAGCATAATATAACACGTTTCTGCATACTTTATTTCAACACATACGTTTGAGTAGTTTCATATATCATCAAACTTTCTTAATTCTTTGTTATAGCTGGTTAACATTTT